>NC_137936.1:17486607-17816607 GCF_963969265.1 Rhamphochromis sp. 'chilingali'
GAAATTCATTCATATCCAAACACACAGAAAATGGAGAAGATTTTTTTTTCTCATTATGTTTTTTTTTTCAAATTGTTTGTTTGAGGCAAACATGACAAAAATATGAAAAACTGAAGGAACAATATAGTTGTGTTTGCTGTCACGTGGAGCTCACCCTTCTGTTTGCTTTTTCTGTGGTTCAAAGTCTCCTCTGTCTGCTGTGTGGGGCTGTGTGCGGTGCTCTTCTGCATCGGCTGGCTTGTCCACCAGCTGAGCAAAATTACATTAATGTTATGAAGACGAAAACAGACATCTGGGGCAGAGTAACAACTGACTTTTGTGTGATGTGACTCACTGCGGCAGCAGGGGATGGGTCATGTGCTGGTTCAACATGAGGAGCCATCTCTGTAGCAGTTGCAGGATTTGCTTCAGGTTCTTTAGTCTGGTTTGATACTGCAACAGACCTAAGAGCAACATTATTCTAAAAACATGAAAGTCTGGAATAAAGCTTGTCAGACATAATACCATCTGAATGATGCGTCCTGTGCAGTCCTAGTGCAACTATGTCTATATATTTAAGTGGTATATGACATCAAGGAGCACGTTTCCTAAACCTTCACTCACCAACAGGGAGCACATTTAATATCTTCTATTTATTAAGCTTATTTGTGTTTAAATTAAAGGTGTATGAACTGCTTATTTTCCTTAGCAGCACTTCTAACTTTGGTTTTAACTGTTTTTGAATAAGACTACAGTCTCGGGTACAGCAGCATTAGCTTCAACGTGAGATTATAGATTTCACACGCAAATGACTCACTTGTGCGTTGGCATCTCTGAACTTTTTTCCTCCTTGCCAGCTGCTGCGGATGCCTTTTCTGTGTGGGTGCTGGTGTCCTCTTTCTTTACAGTGGTCACAGTCGGCCGTGGAACTTCATCCATCCTCGAGTTAAGAATCTGTTAATGACACATTTTCAGTTGGGGTTCCTTGATGTCAGTCACAGTAACATTAATGTAGAGTGTACATATCTTCATACCTTGAGCTCAGCCCTCAGGAGGATCTCGCTTTCAGGTAATGCTCCATCAAGAGGCATCCACTGGTCCAGGACCAGCTGTGGTTCAGAGAGAAGCTGTCTCACAGGAACTACCAGAGATCCCATTGGCTGGTCCCACGCACTGGAGAGCTACACAGCGAAAGGACACATTTGTGATATCAGTCAGCACTTGAAATGAAGAGGGCAGCAGCAGACTTTAAATGCTATTGTACTGTACTGTGTATTGTACTGTAACAAATTCAGGACATTTACCTTTATGATGAGCATCTCCTCTTTGGGATTGTGTACTTTGAAGTAGAATCCTTCGTTCCACTGAGGAGCACTCGTGCGATCGCACACCTTCAGGCAGAAAATGGATAAAGAATGGTAATAAATTATTTCTCTTTTAAAAAAAAATCAGGTGTGAAGTTATAGTATATTATGTCACATATATTATTAATTTCATACCTTAGTTTTGTAGACTGTGTTACCAAACACCAGCTCAGCTCCAGCCTTGGGCTCCTTTCCACTTTTTTTGAACTGTACACAGAAATAAAAAAGATTAGATTACATGAATAGTTTGAATTCCTTTCATCTATTTTCTTAACTTCTCCAATTTAAGTGTGATCAGAGTTTATCCCAGTAGACATTATTCTCCGTAATTATGACATCCAATACTATCTTATAAAATATAAAGTGTTAAAAGTGGCAATTTTTCACTTTATGTGCGTAAACGAACTCATAATCAAACTGTCTATCATAATGATTTTCACTGTGCAAAATTACAAGGGACTCACAGGCAATGAGTGCGCTCTGTCCACATAAACAAAGAGGAGTGCTGCACAGGGAGTGGCCTTGTTCTGGTAAGACTGCAGAGACAGCAAATGCATTACCTGCAGCAGAGAATCAAATAAAAAATACATTAGTGACTCAGCACCGATGTGCACAGCGAATCAGAGAAGGAGCATTTTGTTTGTGTACAGAAACATGCACTGACTTGGTCTAGGGTGTTATTATGGGACACTGTTGAAACCCACTCCAGGATCAGACGGACACGCCCAGACTTTACATCATTCAAGGTGTACCACTGAAACAGAGGTGCTCAAACATTGGATTACAGTTTATAAATGCACAAGGCGTACACACATTTAGTAAGAAAATATCTACAATACCCACCTGGTCTAAGTACTGGGAGCTGATTATGTCTGCCACGCTGATTTTGAATCTAGTCAACAAAGAAGATTATGCACATTATGCACAATTCCTGTTTCAGCGATTCTGAATTTAGAAACAGTGTTTTGTTTTTTTTACTAGTGTACTGTGATAAACATCATATCATGGTCGACTGACACTGGGTTTTTTTGCCAGTATACACATTTGTTTACCAACTGCTATGCTCAGGTAGTTATCTTAGTGTGATCTGACTCCTCTGACTCAGTTCTGAACAAGTGTAGACCTCCACATTAGCCCCTACCTGCCCAGGAAGTCATCTTTGTCCATGTCTTTATCATACAGCTCCACTTGCATTTCCTGTCCTGACTGAGGCCTCAAAACCACCTTAGAGAACACAAACAAGTTTAGTCAAAGTCACAGATGTTAGGTGGTAACAGGCCTTCTGATTTTATGCAGCCCCTCATACACACCTCATACATCTCATTCCAGACCGGGTTGAGGTTTTCCTTGATCACGTTGCTCTTAAAACTTTCTTCACCGACACTGATCTTAGCGTAAGGGTCACTCTTGCCTTTTGCCATACCCATCACTTTATCTTTGGCAACAAGACTCTGGGCCTCCAGCAGGATGATCCTCAGCAGACCCTAAAGGGAGGGATATTTTCATCCATGCGGCTTTTTAACAAACAGGATTTTGTCGTGCCCTGCTTCTCGTATCTGCTTCTGTAGATCAGTGTGTTGTGATGTTACCTGACTGGCAAAGCTGATGTCTGGGGAAGTATGAGGGGGCTGTGTTATGGCAGGACTTGGTGATTCTTCTTCCGTCTCATCTGGAATTGAATCAGCTGCCTTTTTTTTGGCATCGGCATCTTCATGCGAAGTCACTGAAGAGACAATAGTCTCCACGGGAGGAGTGTCTATTGAGCTCGACCTAAAAACACAGCGATTAGAAATCAGACAAGTTTAAGAGGGAAATCTGGTGGCTAAACAGAAATAGACTTTACTGAATAAATAATCTTACTTGAGCGTTTTTTCTGTCTCCTGTTTCTGCTTAGCAGCAGAAGGATCTGACACCGCAGTCACCTTAGTTTTATCAGCGGTAACAGGACATTTGCTTGGAATCAGCATCTGTAGTTAAATGGACATTGTTCTAAATTAACTATGTTATTTATTACACAGTCATTACACCCGTTGCAAAAACAAATTAGAAAAAGAACAAAAAAATGAGCAAAAAAGGAAATAAAAGAGAGAATTAAAGTCAGAGAAGGGGACTTATCGCGAAAACAAAAGTTAATGATATTCACTTATTCATATGAAATATGTTAAATATTTCGGTCTAAACCAACATAGTTAAAACTGAAGATTGATATTTGTATCTGCAGTGATTTAAATTAAGCATAGCTTTGTTCTGCCACCTCCTTTGGTTGCACTATGCTAACATGGAAAGCCATGGGCAGAGGGCGCAACAGCAAGAATAATAACAAGAATACAGAGCAGGCAACAGTGACAACAGCTATGACACCGATATGTCACATAAAGCAGGATACTAGGAGCTGGAGTAAAGGAGGGTTGCAAAGCAGCTTGCAGGGGTTCAGCAACTAAAGCGGCTCATATAGTGTGCCCTATATGAGCCCTCAGAAACTGTGGACTGGCACTGAGATCAACTGATATGTTGGGACTGAAGCTGAGCTTGATGCTCTGACTCACTTAAACTACAACTATGCTTAATTTAGAAGATAACAAAAAAACAAAACAAACAAACAAAAAAAAGTTGAACTGAAAAACTGAGAGAGACAAAGACTGACATACCTTGAGTTCAGTTCTCAAAAGAATCTGGCTCTCAGGTGAGGCTCCATCCAGATGGAACCACTGGTCCAGGACCAGCTCTGGTTCAGAGAGCAGCTCTCGAATAGGAATAACCACAGAGCCCATGGGTAAGGTCCAGCTGTGGGAGAGCTGGAAAAACACAATATTTGGTATTAACAACTTCTATATGAGAGATCTGTTTACATGAGGATAAGTTTTATAATACACCGAAGTCATCTTACCTTAACAAGAAGAATAGCCTCTCTGGGGTCACGAACCAGGAAGCAGAATGCTTCATTCCACTGAGGTGATGTTGTACGATCACACACCTTAAGACGAGACAAAAGAGTCAATCCATAGAGTTCTTTGCCAATCTTAGTACTGAAAGAGAAGCAGAAGTATCAGGATGAGGGCTTGAAGTCTTACTGTAGTTTTTCGAGACTTTGCTCCAAGAGTTAACTCTGCTCCTACTTTTGGATCTTTTCCACTCTTCTTCACCTGCAGGAAGAGACAACAGTCAGTAATATTTATTTGGAGTCCAAAGGTCAGCTCCTAGTTCTACAGTCTGTCCTACAAAGCAGTATTAAAAGACTTACTGACAATCCATCTGCCTGCTCGACAAACACAAACAGCAGGCCTGCCGAGGGAACTGCCTTGTTCTTGTAGGACTGTTGGGAATAGAACTGAAGAACCTAAAGATGCAGAAAGCAACCGCAGAATATAAATCAAGCTCAGCACAAGGTGTTCATTAATCCGTGGCTTGTTTCGATATTACTGACCTGGTCCAATCTGTCTGACTCTGAGGCTGTTGGAACCCATTCCAATATCAGGTGTACACGACCAGACTTCACATCACTGAGCGTGTACCACTGAAAAATAAAGAGAAATCATTTTAATGTCTGAACTATCTTTAATTAAGTAATTTTAGAGAAAAAGTTCAAGCAGATCTATCATTTGCATTTTTCTAAAATTTCATATGTGTCTGTACCTGAAATACTAAAACTCTATGTAGGTGGCTAATCACATTCCTACAGGCTAACACTGTAGCACATGCCCACCTGATCAGTGTACTGAGCATCAATGAGATCCTTTAGACTGATCTTCAGCCTGCATGTCAACACATACAAGATTAGAATAGATCATGTAGATGGTAATAAGCATTGTGATGCTTGATTTAGATATAGTTACCTGCCCATGAAGTCATCCTTCATGTTGATGTCTTTATCAAAGACCTCCAAATGCAGGTCCTGGCCTGGAAGCTGGGTTAAAATAACCTGAGGGGCAAACCAAGTACACATCTCAAAGGACCCTTTTTAACTAATTACACTGCAACTAAATGAACTACTCAGCCAAAAAGCAGCTGAAGACTTGTCTTTTTAAACTTGGATTTAGATTTTATTTTAAAATGGTTCTCTGGTTCTCTATTTTCTTGTTTTTTGTTTTTATTTGATGTGAACCAGTTGTCTTGAAATAAAATTCCTTACTTAATTACACACAAAAGCGCAGATTATTCTTTAAAATTTTACAGCAATTTCTTACCTCATACATCTCATTCCAGGTGGGGTTAAGATTGCCTTTGATAACTTCGCTTGTGAATGTTTCACCCCCAATGCTGATCTTGACATAGGGGTCACTCTTGCCTTTCACCATGCCTCCCATCAGGTTATCTTTCGGAACAAGATTCTGACCTGCCAACAGGTGAATTCTCAGCAGTCCCTGAAATAAAAATGTGCATTTTAAATTTTTAAAAAATAAAAAAAATACTAGCAAGATCCTAAGAGCTATCAAGTAAAAAGAAAAAAATTACTGGACTGTCCTGTATTACCTCTGTAGCGAAGCTAGGATGGGCAGAGGTCTGCTGTGGGAGCTGTTGGGATAAGCTGGAGGACACATCAGATGGAATGCGCTCTTCGTCTAACCACAGGACCTTTGGTGAAATGGGAAAAAGGAGAAGCAGAAAGACAAAAATTCTTAATTGAATTTGGAATTAATCACTTCCTACACTCCACTTTTTTGTTAGTGTGTTTATTAGACATTATAACAGTGCAGGATCATAGGTCTTAGTCCCATTTACCCTGAGAATCGCATTGAGGTAGATGCGACTGGCTGATCCAGAGTTTTCCAACTGGAACCATTGGTCCAGAGAAAGATTGGAATTTGATAAGAGACGGGACAACGGGATGGTCAGGTTTCCCAGCGTCTGCACACGGTCAGCATCCTTCACCTAATGAAGAAAAGACAGTTCAACACCATCACCCGTCAGATTATCAAAGATGAGTTTTATTGCATAGTAAATGGTACATAATCTCATCATCTACTACCTGAATGTCTATGTCCTGGTTGCGAGGATCGTGGATGAAGAAGGTAAAAGCTTCTTCAAACTCTGGATTAATGGTTGTGTAACAAGTCTAAAGAGAAGACGGACAATGTGCATATGACAAAAAAATAAACAAAACATATCAAGAGAATTTTAAATGGCTTTCCCAGGAGATGTACCTTGCTCTCTCTAGTGACGTCCTTCACAGATAACTGCACCATGGGATTGGGCTCTTTATTTCCCTTCTTCATCTAAAACGTACACAGTTGCGGACAGATATGAATGCAGAGTAAGACACTGACATTCTGTAACCAAGCGCAGCACAACAAATAGATTTATCTACTATTATAAGAACATGAGGTCGGTCACAATGAAAGTATGTGCATGGCTACCATAGCAACAGCACAAATAACTGAAATGAAGCACCGTGCTGCCTGGCACAATCAGGAAGTCTAAGTTTGCAAAGAGAAAAAACAATAAGCCGGGGGTTTTCTTCCAAAGTTTCTTTAACTTTTGTTTTTCTTCTTAAATATATGACAAAATTAGAAGAGTCTGAAAAGTGTGTAACAGTTTTGGATAGAGTTACCCATATTCATCAACAGTGGAACAGACTAAACTGGGTTTGAGGCCAAGGCAACAAACTTGTGGAATGCGAAACAAATAGCAGTTTCAGCTCAGTTAGTTTAACCACACACAGGAAGCAGCTCTGAGCTGTGCACGAATGTGGGCACAGAAAGCACACTTATTTGACTCACAGGAAGCGCCTCAGCCTTATCCAAATAGATAACCAAGATGGCTGAAGAAGGGAGATCAGCATTCTTGTTGGTGATGCTCTCGTTCCTCTTCAGGACCTAGATGATGATTTTACAACATTTCTTTTAGTGTAATTGTTTGACAACAAACACAAGTCTCCTCGATGACACACGAAAAGCTGATCATCAGTGAAAATTAGACACTCAGACCTGCTCTAGTTGATCAGTGCTTGGCAGCAAACTCAACCACTCTAGCCTGAAGTGAACCCGTCCAGAATCTGTGTCCTTCAGAGTGAACCACTGGGAAGACACATTCAGACATACTTTCACCGTCTTATGATTTAAAAAAATCATCCTCAGTGTGGCAAAGATAAAAAAGAAAACTGCTCACTTACATCATCGACAACTATGGATTTCTTCACAATGCCCAAATCCAATTTGGTCCTATAAGGAGGAGGAGTGCAAGACAAGAAGGATTAAAAACAAAATACAGTAGTGCAATTTCAATGATCAACAGAACAGAAAGGAGACTCTGTACATTTGAAGTACTTTTCCCCACTGTTCATGCAGGTGACAAATGAAAGGTGACAACATGAGATTCAACCAGGACATGAATTATGCATATGTACCTGCCCAAGAAATCATCCTTGTCTGGGTCTTTGTCATATACCTCAACCTCCAACTCTTGACCAGGTACTTCATGGACAATAACCTGATGTACAGAACACATATAAGGACATGACGACTGACAAAGGGGCTTGTATGGAAGCTGTCTGCAGCCTCGTGAATGAAAATGAACAATGCCAGTGACTGATATATCAGGAGAAACACTCAAATACAGAACAAAGTGAAATGATGTGTGAAAGACAACATTTTCCAATTTACGTGCTGATGGTTTACAAAGAAAACAAAAAACCTTTCTCCTCACCTCATACATCTCTCCCCACTTGGGGGCATCTGTGTTGTCAATGTGTTTGGAGGTGAAGGTCTGAGGTCCCACCCTTAATATGGCGTAGGGGTCAGACAAGCCTGCCATGACCCCTTTCACATAGTTGTCCTTGGCTACTAGTTTCTGTGCCTCCAGTAGGTGGATGCGTACAACACCCTGAGAGAGGAGAAGAGGTTCATATACTAGTGTTTTAAAGCTTGAAGTACAATTGTAGTCTGAATGTGCAGATGAATATTCAGGCCTTACCCTGGGCAAAGGAGAGCGTAGCTGGGCCACAGGCAGGCCAGGAACCAGCGGGACAACCAGGCGGTTGGGCAGCACCAAGAAGGAGGCAATAGCATCCATAATCATGCTGTCTGACATGACACTAAAACATAGAACAGAGTAATATTTCAGTGGCAGCACTAAAAATCATTTAATTTTCATTGTACAATAAAAGTAAATTATTGAAACGACATTTTTGAAGGGAAAATATTGTACTTTCTTTAGTTTCTCTTATAAATATACTGTTAATGTTGCATGCACATCTTAAATATGACAGAAGTTTCAAACAATGAAGTCAGCCTATGTACAGGTGATTCCTCTGAGCCAAACGATCTTGATCAGGCTCACGTCACTAAAATGTTCATCTCTTGCAAGCAGAGAGAAGCCCCGCCCACTTGTCTGTTTATGAAGGGCATTCAATTAGCAGAAATTTGCCTTGAATTTGCAGAAGGGAAGAGAGGTAAAGCTAAACTGTGGGGCTTTACAAAATCACTGCATAGGATGAGTAGGGATTATTTTTAACTGTGAATCATGATCATGCAAAGCTTCTTGAATAGCGTACATGAAGTTGGAAACATTTAGTTGGAAACAAGCAGACTTGGTTCCCTTTAAAGGCTATGGTTATTAATAATGTGTAAAGCAAGATTTTTTTCAGCATGACTCACTTCAGTCCAGGAATGTCCAACAAATTAGTCAGTCCAGTCCAATTGATGTCTAGTTTCTGGGAAGAGATAAGAAGGAACCGTGTAGAGCAATCTTTAAGGACTGATAGCAAACCAATAGCATAC
Organism: Rhamphochromis sp. 'chilingali'; assembly: GCF_963969265.1. Lineage (NCBI taxonomy): Eukaryota > Metazoa > Chordata > Actinopteri > Cichliformes > Cichlidae > Rhamphochromis > Rhamphochromis sp. 'chilingali'. Next base: position 17,495,666 of record NC_137936.1, read on the forward strand.
AAGACTATAGGACACGTGTTATTGACAGAAATGGGGGTTGGAAGGTGCAACAAGAGAAGGACTAATGGAGGTGAATTGTAAATATAAATTGACCTACAGGCCGACGGATGAAAAACATAGAGACTGCACCCACAATGGGCACATCTCCAATCAGAGGCTCAAGGATCACTCGCATCATCCCGTGTAGCTGAAGCAAAAGAGAAACAGAAAGGCCAATTATCACTAAATAAAGAAAAGCAGATTTTCTTTGTATTTTACTGAATTCTGGGTCTTTAGATTGGCATTTAAAAGCTTTACATGAAATGGTTGTCTAATAATGTCACCACATAGTAGTTTTAAGCTTGGATAAGAAGACAAACCTGTATGCCTTTGACTCCAGCTTTGCAGAAGTACCGTTTCACTTCAACATTGATCTCCACGTTGCCAACGTAGCTGAAGATATAAGCACAAAAATGTCACCAATATGAGCACCCTGGAAACATTCCAGTAAAGAGAGAGTAAAAAGCAAAAGAGTAAAAAGTCACCTAATATACAGATCCAGCAAGACTTGTCCCTTGTCATTTTCTGTGTGTGCCTTGATCCCTACAACCTTCATGGCCTAAAGCAAACATAAAGGACATTTGTTTGAACAGTATAACTCCATCATGCATCACTTGTGTGGATCTTTGCTGCAAATCCATAGCATTGTGTAAACTCTCAGTGTCATCACCTTGTCTCCCATGTCCACCTTGGTAAAGCTGAGGGTCTGGAGGTGGCTGCTTGAGGCTCGGATAGAAGGAGCGATGGTTTCTACCAGCAGCTTCTCGAGGTACTGGCCGACAAAGGGCCACACCTGCTGCAGGACCTGGCCAGGATATCAAGCACATGCTTTAATACGATGTTTTTATCTTTCATAAACATAACCGAGACGACTGCTTCAAGTAAACTTTCGCCTTCTGTTTGAAATACCAGAAAGAATGACAGAGACAGCTGCAGTGTACCAAACCTCCTCAGCTGTTAGTGTTCTTGTTTGGGGTCACAACATGCTGTATGACATCTGTGGTCTAGATGTGGTTCTTTCTGCACAATATTAATACCGCTATGTAAACCTGTGCAGTCTTCAGTCTATTGTCAATGAGAAAGAATCTAAAAACAGAGCACAGTTTGCTTGCGTGCCTCTGACTTTGTCAAAAAAACAAAAACCCCACAGTTGGTTAGAGTCTGGCATAAGTGGAGAATGAGTCATCAGCTGCCTGCTCTTATGGCGCATGAAGCCTGAGCAGTAAAGCAATCTGCTGACCTCCCCTCCAGTAAGCAGTCTCAAACCTCTGCTTTGTCTGCTTTCTAATGCTTACGTTTTGTGATCCTGCTATCTTGAATGCTTTTTATTTCTTTATGTCTGTATTAGAGGCCTTTCTCTAGGCTAGAAGAGCTAGAAGGAGATGGGGGTGGGGCTGCAGGGTTTCTTTTTAGTTTGGAGAGCTATGTGGCTCCTCCTCTTTCCTGTGAGTCTGGTAGGCTGCAATGAAATGGAAATGTTGAGTGGGCTGCCTGGCACCGGGCCTCCCCTCTGCAGTACAGACAGAGTGGCCACAATGGTGGGGGTGTGGCCTTTTTTCCACTAAGGTAGCAACAGTACTTATCAGCAAGCACACACTAAGTGTCAATCAACACAACAGCTGGGCTGTTGAACAGCGTGTGTTTGCTGGGCTTGAGGGGAAATGGACAGTTGTACAATAAAATGATGAAGAAAAAGAGGAACTTGTTGATGTTTTACCTTATTCAGCCATTCAACCTTCTCAACATCCGGAAAGTTTACCTGAAGGATAGAAACAGAGGGCAGGGACACGCTTAAATTTTATATAGAAACTGATAAACAAACAAGAGGAAAGGGAAATGATTCATTCACAGATGACCGGTAACTTTGTTGCTATCACAACAGTGCTCTCTCCCTGAGGGTTCAGACTGAAAAAGCTTTTCAAAAACTATACAAAAAAATGGATGAAGATATGTTATATAAAAAGATCACTTTAAAAATGATGTGGCTATTACACATTAAGCATTGTAAGTCAGTTGTCAAGATACTCTTGCAATATATGTGCTTGAAGTGTTTCCCCCCATGTATATTTCATAGGTTTCTCTCAGACAAAGCACTGCCACGTGACAATGTTGAGAAATCTGTTTTGAACCTTTCAGTGAGGAGATGCATTCTGTCTGGTTATGCACGCAATCATTTTAATCACTCCTGAAACAGGAACCCACAGAACCTCACTTGGGTGTGGCCAGATACTCCTAGATGACAGAGGCACATGTGGGTTTCTGAATTTGCGTTCTGTCTACAATTACTACAAAGATGTACTATAGACTGCAGGTCTAGTGCCCTCACACATTCTCCATTCAGTTTTGATTAGACAGTTTGAGTGTTTTTGGAGCTGTTTTTGAAGCAACAATCCCCTTGTGTGCTTTTAGACATGTTTCGTTTTAAAATTAAACACGTGTGCAATGAATTTAGGAAGTGTCTTTGTATGAAAGGAAGAGGGACAAAGAGTTCTACAAAACTGCATACTCCTTTGAGGAGCTAAAGAGCAACGGTGCAGCAAAGTTTTTCAAGGCTATACTAGGCTGTGGTGCATGCCATAGTTCCATTGCAGCAAATAATAATTACTGGTTGGGGATAAATCACTCAAAAATACTCATTACACCCTACAGTAGCCTCTGTAGTGGTATTGTGATTGCATGGTTCAGTGCCAGGCTTTGCTTGATTTGTGTAATGTAAGGTTACTCTAGGCCAAAGTGGGCTAAGGGGGAGACAGTGCAGCAGCAGAAAGTTTAATATGCTCTCAGACCATCAGGTACATTCATGTCTTACCCATGCAGGAAGGTCTCGCTTGATTTTGGACACTCTCGTGGATGTGTACTCTTGCTCGTTGTCGAGCAGCTGTATGGCTGACTTCAGGCGCGTCTCCTTGCCTTCTCGGGCATGTTTCCATCCCGTGTAGATCATCATGCCGAACACCAGCAGACTGGTGCTGACCCGATAGTATCCGGCAAGGTAGACGGGCAGCAAGGCACCCAGGCATTTCCCAAAGGTCCAGAGTACCGCCACTGCACTTATCCCCTTGGGTTTGTCAGTTTCTGCCTCCACGTTACTCATGGCTTTCTTCTCGCGGTCGCCTGTGCTCGGACACTCGGCGCCCTTGGATTCGCTCGGCTCCGGCTTGTCGCTCTGCATTATGGTTATCTTCTAAAACCACTAAAATACCGCAAGGCTGTTCGCTGAATGATATTTGCTGTCTTTAAAACGGCGATCGAACTTCCCTAACACTTAATCTGCGGTTTCATGACTCGTGCGAGCCACTGCCTGAACAAACGCACCGCCGCTAATTCGCCGTTCGCGAGTGTTGCATTTTATACGGACTACAATTAAAATGTGATCGCGATCGCTGGATTGGATCGGTAGTATTGATTGAGCACAGATCTCGGAGAAGTCCCCGAAAGCTACTGCTCACCCAGTCCCGTTAGCTGGATAAAAACACGCCCACTAAAAAGGCGTTTTTGACTGTTTGCTGCGTCAAATTACCCAGTCACTGTTATTACTGCAGCATTATGTAGAAGTTCGTAAGTTTTCTATAATCAAACTATCCGAAAAAAAGGGTATATGTCTGATGAAGCACAGACCACCCATTAACTCAACAATACACGCTTGGAAATACTTCCTACTGCTTTATCATCTCTCCCCAAACCCCCAAATAGCGCACAGGCTATTGCCATGATTTCAGTAAGCAGGGTTGGATAGTAACTAATTACATGTAATTAGGATTACGTTATCAGATTATAAAAAATAAGTAGTATAGTAAGTAAAGATTAACTGTGATAAATTTGCAGTAAGATTATAATTCAGTTGTTAAGAATTGTCTTGAACACACAAATTTGGAAACACTTGCATTTAAAACTGCTTGAAGTCGATACTTTTTTTTCCTCCTCTTGGCACAAAATGAAGCACTTTCTAAGAGACACCACGTGCCCACACTTTTCATTATCATGCGGTTTCTAAAGCATGGCCACTTGATTGAGTAGATAATACCCTACCCCCCACACCGAGAACTGCCCCAGTTCTTGGTGGCATAGATTCAGCAAGGTGCTGGAAACATTCCCTTCAGATTTTGGTCCATATTATTATATCAGATTTGTTGGTTACACATCCATGATGAGAAGCTCCCCATCTACCAAAGGTGCTCTCATGCATTGAGTTGTGATGACTGTTGAGGAAATTTGAGTAAAGTGAACTTGTTCAAGTTCATGTTTAAGAAACCAGTTTGCTGTCCTTTGTGACATGAGAGGACAGGTACACCATGGACATGATAGATAATATTCAGGTAGGGTATATGGCACCAGTGATGCACAATTGGTCCTAAAGGCCCAGAGAAAATATACCTCCACACTGTTACACCACCACAAACACAAACCACTGATAGAAGGCACGATAGATCCATACTTCCAGGTTGTTTGTCAGGTTCCAATCCTACAAACCAGCAGAAATCGAGACTCATGAGACCAGGAAATACTTTCCAAACTTCAGTTGTACAATTTTGATGAGCCCATGCAAATTTCAAACCGTTTCCTGACCTTTGCTGGCTGGAGTGATATCATCTGCTGCTGTTCACTATTTTATTTTCAGAGGTGTTCTTCTGCATACCTTTGTTGTTAAAAGTGGTTTTCTGATTTCCTGTTACCTTCCTTAAAGCTTGAAGCAGTCTGGCCATTCTGCTCCGACATCTGACTATTTTACAACCACTTTACAACTTTTTATTCTGCCAATTTCAATGCCCACTTTGAACTAGACATTTGCATGAATGAACAATTAAACAAGCATACCTAATAAAGTGGGTGTATTTTAAAAGCTAGTACGGGCTTGCATTTGAACCACTTTCCCCAAAATAATGCTCTGATTAAAGAATATGTTTTGGTTGCACCATGTTTAGTATGAAGGTGCAATATCTGGTTTTGAAGTAATTGTTTTCAGAAATATTTGCTTTGCCGTGATTACATAAATACTAAACTGACAGTAACTAAATACAACTTGAAGCGCTCCCACCAGGCCCCAGAGTGTGAAGTCAACGCCAGATACTTTAGCTGTTTAAAGAGCCACACGCACATGAAGTTACTAAACAGAGATTAAGCTCTAGTTTACACAGCATGACTCCTCCCAAACAACTAGACCAACAGGATATAAACATGAGCACTCATATCAATTCAACATGAAAATATATCCATTTATGACATATGTAAACATAAAAAAGCAACTGTAAAAAGACAGAAAACACAGGATTCACTGTTGAGTGGTTGTAATTCTTTTTTTTTGTTGGTTTTGTTTCAAATGTGCAAAGTACCAAAATTAATTTACACCAGAACAATCAAAACAAAAAAACAAACTGTTTCCAATGTCTTTAGATGGACAACGCTGCAGCTTTGCCAAAACGATTCACATTTCACACACCACAGATGACGGCATGAGTTTTAAGTCTTGTCATTTTTAGTGTATGTGTGTATGAAAAGATCCCTTTGGTACAAAGACCTTTGCCAGGGATTGTGTCAGTCAATCTGCGAAAACAAAACAAAAAAACCCCAAAACCCTCAACATTTGTAACGTTGCCATAGAACAAAGTTCTGATTTAGGGAAGGATAAGCATTTATCCTGACCCCTGGTGGAGAAAACGAAGTGTCTCTATCACACATCTCTCTTTGTTCAAACGTCTTCTGAGTCTCATACACAGAAAAAAAATCCATCTGTGTAAAAATTCAAAACCCATTAAAGTTCAAGTACATTTCCAGTTCGACTCATTGGTATTGCAGCCCCTGCAATCATTCAGTGTGGCAGGGTTGTGATCCTCATGCTTTGACTTGCAATTGGGTACGACACCATTGGGGTGGTGGCATGACTCATAGTGATCCCGGGAATCGGCTGAGTCATGGACACTGCCACAGGTGCCACAGATACTGCCACTGGCGCCATAGAAACAGGGGGTGCCATTCCCTGGGCAATGGTCTGTGCGAGGGCGGCTGAGAGGGGGGTTATCTCAGGATTGAGGTGTGGTGGAGGAGCTGTGGGTGGGGCTGCATTGGTTTGGGGGGCTGCAGGGGCACCAGCGGGAGCTACAAGGTCTTGCTGGGTGACTGGCCGAGCCTGTAATGGAGCACTGCTCAAGGTGGTGTGAGTCTGGGCGATGCTATGGTTGTAGGAACTCACTGAACCTACGGGGGGCGCCAGATTCTGCTCAGTGGGTGCGGGAGTTGAAGACAGTGTCATCACTTTGGCTTGGCTTCGGAACTGGGCGTTCTGCTCCAGGAGAACCTCATTTGTGGCAATGAGATTGGAAACCTGAAAAACACATAAGAAAGAGTTTAGTATAAACAGGCAGAAAGTTCATGACAGGAAACACAGAGACATTAAATATTTGAAATACGCAAAGATATAAAGGAAATCATTTACAAGTAGTCTTACACTTCGTGTTAACTTATCACATAGTTTTACAGAGACAGAAGGCTAAAAACGGCAGAATCTGAGTGTTTGCGTGTCTCATGATGTTACAGAGTGTCTTTTCCTTTTACCCCCAAAACATCCAGTGGGCCTTTTTGTCAGGTGACTAAAGGGGAAACAAATTCTTCCCCATTTACTCCTGCACAGCTTCACTTCATATTAACTCTTCAGTAACAATTTCAGCTCATTCCCCTTCAAGTCCACCATTCTACTCAATAGGCAGAGCATTTACAGCAGTCTAAACTCTGTGCTTTTGGACATCAGATGATCTCAGTTCTTACTAATAACATTGACCATTTTAACAGTGTGTTGCTGGGTTCTTTTCCAACATTTCGATCCCATCTGATATGATGGGATCTAAATGTTGAAAAAAAGCCCAGCAACACAAAAATGTGTCATTAGCATCCTCCAAAGAAGCAACACATAAATAGGTTCCTGGATGACTCTTTGTTTAGATCAGCAAAGTTTGCTTAATTGTAACTACATGAAATAAAGTCCCCCTTTGTCACCAACTCCTTTCACCTTATATTTAAAAATTTATTGTAATGTTAATGTAAACTGTTGATCGCTGGGATTTTAATATACAAGTCTGTCAGCAGACACCTAATCACACTTCTAACAAACATGGGACGAACATTCTGGTGGATTTTTGGATATACCGCTGAGATGCTGTTTGGATCGGCGTTTTCTTTGAACCTGTCATGTTGAAAAATCTTTCCAGGATGTGTCATAAAACACCTCGATAAAGTTTCCGTTTAGTTGGAATTTGGCAATGCTTGTTTTGCATGTATCTCAGTAAAAAAAAAAAAAAAATGACTGAAGCCATTTACATTCTGCATCAGTGGCATGACTCCATTCCCAGGAAGTCATATTATGATTCTTATACCTACCTGCTTTTTCAATTCTTCCACTCTCTTCCTTAGCAGGGAATTTTCTTCCTCTAGAAATCTGTACTCCAGAGGACGAGGCGGCAAGGTGGCTTGAACTCCCAACTCGTAGAGCCCACCTCCACTCCCATCTGTCAGACGCAGCCCTTCCAACCGTCGCCTCTTTAACTGTAAAGTGGTGTGGTCCATAGAGGTCTCCAGGCAACCAGCATCAAACAGACCACTTTCAACCAGAGGATCAAACATTGAGCATGTGCTCCTGTCATAACGTCGCTGTCCAGATGAACTTATGGACAGACACCCACTCATTCCACTTCCTCCTACTCCTCCAAGACCTGAGATACCTGGATCTCTGCAACCACCCAAGCCAGGGCAGCCGGTCCCCATCATATTACCTCCACCCCCTGCGCCACCTCCCACAAGTCCCTGCATTCCTCCGCAAGCACCTCCTCCTCCACCCATGCCTCCTACAGCATTCACAATGCCACTGACACCTGGCCCCATAACGCCACCCACTCCAACCCTGGTTGGTTCATATTCACAGTCTTTTTTGACATGGCGAAATTTACATTTATTGCCCCTCTGGCACTCTCCTTTCAGGAAGTCTCTACAGATGGGAACCTCACCACGGCTATGGGGGAGATCCATGGGGGAGAGGCCTAGCCGTGCAGCAACTTTCCCTCTTAGTCTGAGAGGTAACTCTCCCGTCTTCTTGTAATAGTCCTCATCCTCTTTGGATCCGTGGACAAAGCGACAGTTGGAGCGCATGCACTCCTTATTTTGATGATCGTGACAAAAGATGAATTCGTTCTTCTGCACTCCCAAGTCTGGTACCTCGTTAAAGTCTGGGTGTCTGAAGCGACAGCGCTTTCCTCTCTTGCAAACATTGCGTATGAAGTCCCGGCAGACGCCATCCAAGGCCAGTCCCGCACCTTGGCCTCCACCGTTCCCATAGCTGTTGCCATTTCCGAGCGCTCCTCCTCCACCCATACCCCCAGAGCCAGAGACGCTTCCTCCGACACTACTTCCCGAACCTCCTCTGCCCTCTGCTGCACTCCCTGCCAAACCAGACCCGGGTCCCCCTTCTTCACCCAGACTACCACCACTCCCACCACCACCTGACAGGTAGGAACTGTCCCGGTCAGGCATGGCGCTCGGCCCAGCTCAAGGAGAAAGGAGCACTCATGTGTGTTTGGGACTGGCAAATGTGAGCTGGCAAACATTCACATACACAGAAGTAGTCATTAATTGTTTCTTCACACTCGAAGTATTGCAATCTGCTGTTTAATTACCTGCAAGACAAAAACACGAACCCAGCATGAGATACTGGCGATAGAACTAAAACGGGAGATTTGAATATCGGCATGTAAGACAACAGGACATGTATATGATTACCTTAGACAAGGTAAGGACAGAAATTTAGCACGTGACAACACATCGTAAACAATAAATAGCCCTGCTTCTGTTTACATGGTTCTTTGGTAAAACACTACAAAACATCAACTAAATTGAATGCAACGGATTTCAACCAGTAAATAATGCATACTCTGTCGTATTATATTATATTCCAGAATAAGTTAGCCTAAATGTTACTACGAAACCGTCGTCTACCCTGGGTAGCTAATGGCTAGCGAACATCTAGCTAACTTAGGGACTAGTAAAGCGCTATATAAATACAGGCCATTTACCATTTACTGCAGTCTTACCAAATCGAAGGATAGAGAAGGTTCCAAAGTACAGCTGAGAAGCTTCCACGAAGAAACAACTTCCTCTAACTGAGTCAACAGACACCGCTGCTAACAAAAGCAAAAAACTTGCTTTATTTTAGCGGTTCCTCGAGGCCCTGGTGCTGTTTACCACATTTCTTAATGCAGCTTTCAATACCAACGAAGAAGAGCGCCGGCGTCTTCCTTATTTTTTCGCTGATTGGGATTTTCTGCCCTCTATTGGTGGAAATGCGGAACACCACCTTAGCGTGTTCACAATTTGTTCATTTTTAAAACCACGAAATAATTTCGTGCACGACGTAAAGTTGGATTCACGGAGTCTTGCACAGTCTGTGAACGAGGTCACTTTTTCTTTCGTGCCCGTGTATCACAGTTTTTGTCGTAAGCTCCATAGAAATTGTCGTAAATACACCAACAACTGATACTTTTGGTGTACTTTTACTACAAGCAGTGCTGACTGGAGACTTTACGGCGTTGTGTGGATATGAAAATGAGACGCTAAACCACAAGGTCTGCCACACTTCCAGATAAACTGTTGTGCACATGACGACGTTTGTTTTGAGTTCCTCCTCACGCTCTCTGTGCTGGGGCGCTCCTCAACATGGCAGCGCAAGGTGCTTCCTACTGGCTGCGACTCTGCATGCTTCTGCTGCTCTGTCTATCTGAAGCCCTGTCCGAAGTGATAAACAGAAATTACTACGACACTCTTCATGTTGAGCCAACAGCAACGGACAGCGAGATAAAAAAGTCTTTCCGAAAACTGGCCGTGAAGTACCACCCTGATAAGAACAAGAGCGCAGATGCTGAGAAGACCTTCAGGGAGATTGCTGAAGGTAAAGGATGAAAGGATGCTTCATCCGACACACGGAGACGTTTACATTTTACAGTGTAAATAAGTGAGGAGTTTTATTACTATTATCATCATTATCATTAGTATAATATTTTGTAGTAAACTGAAAATTACTTCACTCTGGAAGAAGCTGAGGAACAACAAAGCCACAAAATGGAGTTTAGTTAACTGAAACTACTCAGAAAAAAGGTTTGAAAATAGTTAAAATTAAATTAAAAATTATGTTAAAAACTAAAGGAATGTGTGATTTCAGAAAAAAAAATCCCCCTGATTAAAAAAACCGCTGTTCTTCCTGGCAAAAGTGCAAAAATGTACTTGCTATTCCCATCAAAAAAAAAAAAGATGTAAATAACTGGAGGCCAGCTGGCTCTTGCAAAATGAAGTTAAGCTGCTAGTTTAGTTAAATGTAGCTCACTACTCTCTAACATTTCACACAGGTTGGTGTCTGGGCAGCTTTAGCTTTACTATTTGACTCTAGAGGACTTTGGTACACAGACTAGTTCATAATTGAGTCAGTGACTGCAAGGTGCCGAGGCGTTGTGGTTGCTTGTTTGCAACCACACCCCTCCATCACCAAAGTTGACCTTTTCCCCTCTAACTGTGTTTCCTTAGCCTACAGAGTCCTCTCAAACAAGGAGCAAAGGAGGGCGTATGACCATGTGGGCCACGGAGCTTTCCTGAAAAATGAGGACCTACTCAAGCCTGAGGATGAGTATCAGACAAGCTTCCACTTCAGCTTCCCAGACTTCTTCCACGACTTTGATGACAGTCTCTTTGGTGGACAGTGGCGCTTTCACCAGGAAGAGGATGAGGAGGATGGTCGTTATGATCACTACAGTTTTGAAGGGGAAAGATTTAGCTTTTATTTTGGAGATCCAGATGAATATGAAGAAGAGTACTACTTCTAAAAGTTTTTTTCTCCCTGTGCTTGGAATGACTGTTACCTTTTAGCATGTTTTCTTTTATCAATAATAAAGTATTCTGTCTAAAATGCTCTCTCAGTATCTGTTTCTTGTATTCATTATGTAAAAAAAATCACCTAAACAGACCCTTTGAACCTGTTTACATTCTTCCCCCTTTTATGGTCTCACTTATAAATTCAGCAGCTGTGGGGTTGTAAGGCTGGCTGCTAGATAACCGACTGAGCCGTTATGCCACTTTTCCTGTGTGGGTGTGTCGAAGGTCCAGAGTTACTCACACGCCATTTACTCATCTTTTTCCTTGCGCCAGCACTTTAGATTTGGCACAGTTTTACTCCATTTCTCATGGGACCATTGTGCACTTTGACCCAAAGGATATCCTGTGCATTCTCAACACTTGGAGCTCGAGCAGACTAAAAGGCAACAGGCAAGAGCTCTTTCCAGTTTTATGTACTTTTATCACGCTAAAAGGACAAACCACAAAGGCAGATAAAAGACAGACTGCTAGTTTGCAAAGCTGACAATGATGGTGAGTATGCCTGTAGATTTTGCAGGATTTGTAAGCCTCTGAGTGTCATGTGACAGGCGTTTACTCCTCGCAGACATGAGTACAGTGTGTGCTGAATTACATTTTTTTTCTCCCTTTAAATTTAGTTTGAGCATGAAAGCGACTTTAATCTCAGCCTGTACAGATACCATTAGACTGCTTCTGCTGTGCTGTACTGCTTTTGACCGCTTTGTTTTTTTAATTGCAGGAAGAAGTGAAAGAAACTGCATCTGTTCTGAGTGTCCATGACGACAGCATCAAAGTTACAGAGGTGTTGAAAGACGGGGACACTCTCACCTTTATCATCGTATCTCAAAAGGTGAGATTCATTAGACTGTCATCTGGTTAGATCCAGGCAAATGACACAAGAACCATAGAATCTGTCAGCTTATTTATTTGAATTATGATTTTCCAAAAGCAGTTGGTTGTCTTTCCTTTCTGTTCCAGCTCTCTGGTACAGGGGAATACCATGTGGACCGGACCTATGAGGATTTTGAATGGCTGCAGCAGCACTTGTTCTCTCAGGGGGATGTGCCAGGAATACAGGGAGTCATAGTCAGTACTTGTTATTCTTTAATGTAGCTTGTATGTGCTTATTTGACAGTAACAGGGTCAGGGCTGGAGTACTGGTGGCTTTAGTGCCACAAATGTTGAATTTGTGTGGTGTTTCTATCCAAGAAACAGTCGTGGTTAAAAAAAAAAAGTAAACCCTCTTTAAGTTCTTGTATTTGAATGTCAGGATATAATAAATTATCCAGTCCTTAGAAGTTCTTCAATCAGGTAGGTACAACCTCACATGAACAATAGCACATGACATATTACAGAATGACATCATTTATGTAACAAAAACTCTGCCAAGCAGAAGCAGTGTGAGAAAAACTAAGTACAACCGTTGATTATATAGCTTGTAGAACCACCTTTTGGCAGGAATAATTTGGAATAATGTTTTTCTGTAAGACTTTGTCAGTCTTTTACATTATTGTGGAGAAATGTAGACCCATTCTTCTTTATAATGTAATTTCATCAAGATTTTTAGGCATTCATTTATGCACAGCTCTTTTAAGGTCCCACCACAGCATTTAGGTCAGGCTGATGTCTGGACTTTGGGTCGTTGTAACATCTTTTCTTTCTTTTCCTTTTTAGCCCTTCTGTCACAGATTTGCTTCTGTGCTCAGGATCATTGTCCTGTTGTAGGACCCAGTTTGGGGCATTTTTAGCTGTTGGACAGATGGCCTCACATCTGACTCTAGAATTCTTTGGTGTACAAAAAGCATCTCTCCTCCACCACCATGTTTAGCAGTTGTTAGGAGGTGTTTGTCTTGATATGCTGTGTTTGATTTTATTTGTCCAAATGTGGCACTGCACATTATGGCCAAACATCTCCACTGTGGCCTTGTCTGTCTGAAGGATATTGTTCCCAAAGTCTTGTGATTTGTACTAATGCAACAATGCTAAGCTGTGCGAGAAGAGGCTTTCTCCTTGCAAACTTTCCAAACAACCCATATTTGTTGAGTCTTTTTCTAAATTTACTCCTGACCTTTAACATTTAAAAGGCTAGCTCTTGAGATTTTTCCATAGATTGCAGTCAGCCCTGGTGGGCTGGGTGGGATGTCCACTCCTGGGAATATTGGCAGATGGCTTGAACTTGTCAATAAGCTTTCTCACAGAAAAAAAGATGAACTTCAAATTCTCTGGTAGTAGCCTCATAACCCTTCCCAGACTGATGAGCAACCACTATTGCTGATGCAATTCTGATGAATTTCTTGGAACTGGGATAAAGTGAACATCTGTTAAGTATTTGTACACAAAGTTCTATGGCTGCATAGATTCAAAACCCCCAAAATGCGCTGGATTCACCCAGACCCACAAACATGGGCTGAGTAGCCAAAACATGAACACCACACAAAGGTTAAATGAATAAAGACACAGTGTAATATGTCATGTATTGTTGTGTATTTGAGGTTGTGTTTAAATAATGATAATGATGAGTTTAAAGTTAAATTATTTAAACCTGCCAAGGACCAGATGACTTTTATTGTGTCCTGGTATGTAAAGAATTAAAAGAGCGTACTTTCTTCTTGCTATGATTGTACTGCTTTTGTGGTTTAAAGTCCTTCCTGCTTTTCCTTCCTGTGTCCTCCTCTTTTGTAATCAACTGATTTTATCGTTGCTATTTTTGCCAGCTGCCCCAGTACTGTGGGGAATTAAGTAAACAATGTAGGGACTACTTTTTTCAAAGAAAGTCAACAGTACACCATCAGGGTGTATTTTTTTTATGTTATTTCCTACTATGACAGTGTGTGTTGATGTTCCTTGTAATGTATTACACAAGCACATTGTGTAATATCTGATATAGTGCATAGAGTTTGCATATCGCAACGGATCTAAGCACAGAGTAACTTTAAAATGCACGAAACTTTCACAAGCTCGTATTTAAGAAATGTTTTAAGAGACAAATAATGGGATAAAAAATTTTGTATAATATAATATTGTCTTCTTTTTCAAGTTCCCTCCTCTTCCTGCAAAGCCCCAGGTGAATGCATCTCCCAGATCTATAAAACAGCTTGGTGAGTACATCTGAAGACTGCCTGTGCACAAAGACAAACACTTCCCAGTTCTGATGTACAGTGTCAAATGTGATGTGAAGTGGTGTGGTTAAAATGTCAATAGTTTGCTTGCAGGTTTCCTTGCTTTAGGAGAGTGTCAGCCCTACTGTAAAGCATTAGAAACGTTCCTGCAGCAGGTTGCTGCACACAGCATACTCAGCAAAAATAAAGCCGTGGAGGTCTTTCTGACCAGCTCGGATGTAAGTGAACAGAAACAGCTTTTTGGCAGCTTTGCCAAGCTTCAACTTTAGAGCTAGAATCTCATGTTACAACAGGTTGTCACGTGAAACCTTGTGATGCGGGAGACTGACAATAAATGGTTAAACTTTCACCAACGTGATAGAGATCCATGTGACAGTACTCATTCATTCGGCTCTTTATATATAAATATATATGGCCTTCCAAATGAGATTGTATCCACAAAAGAAAAGTTTTTTAAAAGGGTGAGAGTTTGCGTATGTAACCTCTACTGATGAATTCACATCAGTCAGATATCACCCTGTAAATAGCCAGCATACAGTTCTTGTTACAAGAAGGTGGTTGTTTGGGTTAGAGCAGGGTGTCTAATAATCAGGTCAGTGGTTAGATGTGTGTGATGCTGATAGCACTGCATATACAATAAGAAGCACTGTAACTGTGGTCAGTGTGGCTTGTAGTGTAAAGAAGGTAGAAAATTGTCATACAAATGCACAAACATACATGGAAATACAGTCTATAAAGCCAAAGCAGAGTTTGTACAATTCTAAAAAGATTGATAGTCACTATTTGATATGAGAACCTTTAGTCTCCAACACAGCCTGAAGTCTCTTAGATAAGCTTTCTTATCATTTCTTCAAGTAGTGTTCAGTTGTCCAGATTTCTTTAAAGACATTTAAAGCTCTTCTTTGGATGTTGCCCTCCTTTTGTTCCACCTTGTTTTACATGTTTTACATTGGCTATAGACATTCACTTTATAAGAACTGTTGCCACTGAGGCCTGTCAGACTGTTATCTTTGGATATTTTTCATTAATTCAGCTGAAGAAGTGGAAACAAATGACGTGTTTTTGTCACAAGTAGCCCCAACACTGGTTCAACCCTCGAATTAGGTGCTCTTTTTATGCTTGAATTATTCATAGGCCACTCATAAGTGGCTTAATATGGTCAGGTACAAGGACTGTACTGAAAATGAGTGAAAAAGCAACCAGTGCCCAAAGAAAAACTTTCAAAGATTTTCAGAAAGCCTGGAGAACTATTGCTTAGGACAACCTTAAAAATGACAAAAAAGTCTGGCTACTTGGACACAAAATATCAGGAAATGAGGGTCAGCACAAGACTTGTACAGACACATGTAAAAGGAACGTAGTATCTTGAAATATATAAAGTCAGTGTTGCGTGTGTTACATCTCGATGATACGTTTGTTTCCTGTGTGTCGAATTCTGGCCAAACGTTTATTTTATTAAGCTTTAATAGTTTTCAGCTTGTACATTTTACCAGCATATTTCAATGGACATTTATAACAAAATGCCATTTGCTGTGATATGTTATGATATTCTGTGTAATGATAAATGATTTAAGCTTTTATTATGTCCTTACATTCAGCCTCCAGGCAGACAGAAAGTAAAGAAGAACATTTTCAACAGACTGAGTCAAGCTGTGGAGGAGATGAGAAAAGAAGGCCATAAGGTACGCATCTGGGACTCATATATAGGCAGAATGTGTCCAGAGAAAGTGGGGGGTTAATGCTGTTATCAACGTGTCTGCAGGATGTGGATGAGTTCTTTCAGAATGAACGGGATCATAACCTCGTTCTAACCGGCTGCACCAAGACTGCAGCTGAGGTGAGACGGTCACCTATTGCTTCTCGGCCTGTTTATTTGTCGTCGTCGTCTCCTTTTCTTAGTTTGATTTCCAAACATTTCCCTTCTTCTTGCAGAAATTCCTAGATGTGGTGGCAACAGAGCAAAGTAAGAAAATTATATAAGTGTGAAAGCACAGAAAGAGAATTGATCCGTCGATGTTGTTTAAGATTTGTGTGATCAGATTCAGCAGATGATAATTATGGTGTTATGTACACATGTTTTTGGGGCTCAGTGTCAGCTGAATTCATCCAATGTGTTGTATTAGAGTGCTCTGTTTGCTTGCAGAAATAGCAGTGGCCTGTGGACACTTCTCAACTGCTCTGCATCTCTGCGTGGAACCAGGCGAGGATCCTGACAAACAGGCTTTCTCTAGGTTGGAAAAAAAACATTAGTACTGGACTCACACCATTATCATGTGTATTCAAAGGAAAAGCATCTGAATGATTCATATAAGTTGTGATAAAGCTGCATACATGTATATATGTGTCTTTTCTTACAGGGTTTGTGTGAAATTATCAGAAGTGTTTGAATCTATAAAGGTAAGCTGTTTGTTTTTTCTAATAGCATCACAAACAGCAGTGCACTTGTGCTTTGCCGCATCGTGTGTTTGTGTGTGGGCAGAAAAATATGACGAGTGTTGCTGAGAACAACGTGAACACTCTTGGACTGGGCCTGGACCTCGAGTCACGTTATCAGGAGGCGGAAAGGGTGTGTTTTCTAGTTCTGCAATCCTTTCATGCTCATCGTATACATGCTGCCTTCCTTCCTATATTGAATCTTAGATTTCTGGTTAGATGCAACATGTTTGGAGTGAATATTGTGACTAAATTGTTCAGCGTGTAACACAATTATTATGTCCAATAAAGGAGATGCTCTTCAGGAGAACCTGCAAACTAGTGGAGTTAGAGAATGCCCAAAGGAATGTAGAGAAGGCGAAACCTGTAAAGAAGGCTGCTGTGAGTGTCTGCACCCATACTTTAAAAGCATGGTCAGATCTGCACATTTTCTTGTAACCAGCAGGTGTCAGCAACGTATCTGTTAGTAAGAGGAAACAGCATTTGTTGTGGGCTTTCTGATGTAGACTTAATGATAATAACATGCGCTTCATATTCATCAGATGGAAGAAGTGAAGAAAGCAGCAGAGACTGAGTTTGAGCACACTTCTGGAGTGGCTAAGCAGGAGGTAAAGTCCACAATAAATAACTGCATTCCACACTTTCACGTGTCTTTCCACAGTGGATTGGTTTGCTGAATTCATGTTGTTGCCATGCATTTTCTGCATCTATTAATATTGATGTGACGTGTTTCTTTCAGATTGTACGTTTTCAGGGAGCGCGCGTGGAAATGCTGCAGCAGGCTCTGGTTGGTTGGTGTGAAAAGCAACTTCTTACAGCCAAAGAAAGTGCTGACCAGTTCAACCAGCATCTGGAAGTCTTTAGGGGAATGGCCTAGTGACCTCTCTGGCACCCTCTCAAATTAGCATCCTCAGTAAATCTAATCATAGCACGGAGCAACCCAAACCTGTCCTTCACTGTGTTGTGCTGCAGTTTGATGCTTTATTGAGTGTAAATAGGGAAATGTAAGCAACGGAGAAAGGATGGCTCTGCTGATAATTTCACACACACACACACACACACACACACACACACACACACACACACACACACACACACACACACACACACACACACACACACACACACGCGCGCGCTTTCTTATTTTCCCCCATTCTCTATTAAGATGTACTCACTCCAATAAAATCCAGGTAGAAATGATTGTTTTGAGATCTTATCAGTGGGTTTCATCATCCAATAACACTGCCGTGCGTGAGCGAAGGTTTATGTGTTCTATATTGCACTGCTGCGTTTGTGCTGAGAATGTATTGTGCTGCTCTCTAGCCAGTACATCAGCTGGGGTCACACAAAATAAAGTGTGATGAATTGATTCCCAAAGTACCTGCTTGCCTCTGTGTGTGTTTCTTACTCCTGGATCATTAATCAGTTGGTTTGACTGCTTCTGCAAGGACATGGCAGCAAGGACAGCCTGTGTTGGCCTTTTTGAAATGATTCTGGCTCTTTGAAAATCTCTTTGAACATTTTTTGACACCGTTAAGACCTCTTGTAAGGTTTGCCATGATACACATAAGCTAAAATTTTCTAATATAGTCTCAATATCTGCTGATGTAGGCCTGTAGGTTCATATCTCAGTCCTGCTGTGTTCTTCATTGCCTCTCTTGTGACCTGTGATCTCTTAGCTGGCAGAATTAGGAGTAATGGTTTGCATCCTAAGGAATAAGTCAGGAAGAAAGATGAGTGTCCTCTTAAGAAGAGAGGATGGAAAAGCGATTTAGCTAACAAAGGAATTAAAGGATGTAATGCGATGCTAAGAGTTTCCTCCCAAACTGATAAAAAAAACGAGGGGAAGGATTTGGTATCGTTGTGGCTTGCAGTGAAAGACTGCCTGCACTTGGCATTAGAGGGCATGCTCTCATCCCCTTGTGATACATTTCCCTCACGGTCTGACAACCTGAGATCATTTTATATCGCTATCTTCCACCCTCACAATTACTGCCCTTCTTCAACCTCAGGCAGATGCTTACCAATGAAAAAATATTCCTAACCTGCATAGATTGTGTTAAAAACATCCACCATTGTACCTTTTTGACGGTGGTCTCTTGAGAAATTCATTAAGTGCGATCTCATTTTCAAGAGACCTAAGTGCCGATGTGCTCATGTATAAGATTGCAATGTTAACCCTTTTTGGTTCTGCATGTAACCTTGTTATCATTTTCTACAGTTAAGGAGATTTAAAACATAATTTTCAAAGAATTGATCTTCAAATAGCACAAAGGTCCAGCGTTCATCCGAGGAGGTCAGTACTAATCTCCAGACAGACCTATTTCACAGCAGCCACTTTGCCATGAAATAGCAGGTAAACACAGGTGTTCAGTGGGTACAGAGCATTAAATTTATGTGCTATGAAGCACCTGGGTTTACCAGATATTTCTTGTCTAAATGGCTGCTGGGAAAAAAAATCTCATCCATCTAGTTCTTGGACATCTTACTGCTGCTAGGACTAAAAGCAGGGGATCAATAAACTCATACAATTATGAGTGTACATTATTCCTAGCAATCTGTTCACATGGATCCAACATATTTCTCCGAGGCTCTGCTTCATGTGACATGTGAGAGAAACGGTTGATCAAGTTATTAAAATATTTGAGATTTCTCCCAGGAAAACCTTCATCTGATGGTGGTGCAAAAATCAGATCACCTACTGTAGGTCTACTTAAACATTCAAAAAATGCTACAACGAGATATTCACTGCTCAAAATAATTAAAGGAAACGCTTTCAAAATGCATATATACTGATGTGCACTGGGTATTGTGTGAGGAACAAACTGATGCCACTTTGCTTGATAGAAATTTAAAGGATTAATCAACAGAGGGCTAAATCCAAAGACAAAAAACTGAAGTGAAAGAAAAGATGAGGCAAGCCGGTCTATTTTACTGAAATGTCATTGCAGTCACTCAAATACTGACCAGATCAATATCTCTGACTGACTTGATGCTAAAAAGCTATTCTTTAAGCTAGCCTTAAATTTTCTTGAGCAGTGTATTTACATGTCAAACATGCATTTTAATCCCATAAATGTGTCCAGGTTAAAACCACCGAAACAAAGAAAAAACAAGTTTTTCAAATGAGCTTTCATTTAAAAAATGCACGTCATTATTTTAGTCCCATGTTTATTGGAAAAACAACATTTAGACTAAGTTTACAGCAGGTCACCGGCAGGTCACTGCAATGCTAGTCCACATTTTACACCCCTTTTTTAATGCTGTCGAGAGGACGATAAAAAGACATTAGTTTTCGGCGCAGCACGTTTATTGATCATTAAATCCAGCAGTTTCATCATTAAGGTTTTGCTCCACATTTCTGTGGTTTATTGGTTTTAATGGAACACTGTAAATGGTAAATGTGGGAAGTTTATGGAGCATTTCTATTAAGTTTTAGATTTTACTTTTATCTACCCAAGAAAAACATTATGAATGTGATCCAAAGCTACATGGTGTGTAATGGGACAAATGCATTGGGCTGTGCTTACAGTAAGCAATCCAAAACAGAAAAGCCTGCATGTTTTTTCTGGAGAATTCATCATATTGCAGCATTATACTTTGTGTTATTATTCATTATCTGTGATGCTTCCATCCCTACTGCTTGTCAGTAAAACCAGATGAATTTCACATCAGGGGAGCCTCATTTTTGGTGCTTTCATTCTGGTGTTCGCAGGTAACTAGCACACGATGAGTGCTCTCTCTCTCTCTCTCTCTCTCTCTCTCTCTCACCTACACACACACACACACACACACACACACACACACACACACACACACACACACACACTAATGAGAGCTGTTCTCAGCTGCTGAGAGCATGACCCAGATCAAGGACAGAGGGATCATGGCAACACTGTGTATGGAGTGTGTGTGTGTGCCTGAGTGTACCTCCCCCTCAAAACATGGACTTGGAGCTGCTTCGCAAAAGTAGCTCATTACTGGTGGATAGGCAGCACCAGACATACCAGCCTATGGCTTGACAAGCACTGATTTGTTGAGCGCAGAGAGACGAAAGCAGCTTGTCTGAATAGTTGGCGTGACAAGGCATTATGACTCCACCATTCCCTTGAAACTGCACTACACGAATTTGATGAGCATGACAGCCTGTTAGGTAGGGTGTAGCTTCTTTGTTAAGTTTATTCAGTGTTTCCACTGGAGGTGTTTTAGTGTTGCTTGTGTGTTCTTTGCATTGAGTTAAAAAAATGTGATAATCGGCCAATTAAATTCAAAGCAAAACCATAAAATGAATGTACAACAAATCAAAAAATGAATACACCATCTGCATGCGCTGGCTATAATAGATCAGAAACTCTGTTTCTTCTTGACTTGTCCCTGGATTTCCCCAGATAGCTCTTTCCCATCTTCAAAGTCATCTTTGATATCTTTGAGACGGTCTAATTCCTGGTAACATAAAAGAACAAAATTTGATTACAGATGCTAATGTGAAAGTCTCTCCCTTTAAATCTTCCAGACAAGACTTTCCTACCAATTACACAGGGCTTGAAGTCAAAGGGAAGCAAACACACTTTGAAAGCTTTAATCCTGTCTTTTCTTGCATGGGGTTTCTGTCATACGGTCCAAGGCTTGGCTGTGGTCTATCACAAATAAATGAGAGCGTTGCAGCTCAGCTGAGTCAATCCAAGGTTGTTGGCACCTCATTAAATCTAATCACCGCCGTACACAGACTCATTAAAAGTTGGTAGGATGGAGAATGAGACAGGAGGAGAAGGAGAGAAAGAGACAAATGCCATAATGCAGATGCCCCAGCCATCTGTAGTTTATACAGCTTCATAAGGCACATCCTATTCTGAATGCGGAGCACAGCACAAGGTAAATGTAGAACCCCTCAGCCCTATAATCAACCCTGATGGCAGCGCTCCACCAATGATTTGGATAGTGCATAGTATATCAATTTCCACCCCTTCGCAGTGCAAAGCATTAGACTTGCTAATTTTGTCTGTTTTTTTTCCTGTTCACTACTAAATGGATCCATAAATATTAATAGATTCATACTCCCCTCCTGGTTGCCTGTCATGCATTCTAGGGATTGTGGATGATGATATGATATTGCTAATTAGTTTTGCAGAAATAATGTTAGCGGTGAAGCTATGGACAGGCTGACATGCTGAGGTGATGACATTCCTGCCATTTTAATACGCAGCAGAGTCCTCTGAATATACCGTAACATGGAAAACACTTGCAGGAAACATGGAAAGGGGAATTGGGGCTGCCCATCTTCTGAATTTACAACATCATGATTTATTCAGAAAAATAACAGCGCATAGACACACACGTGCGCATGTTTTGCAATGCAAAAGTACAGTATAATGATGCACACCATTATTAAACACACAATAAAAATGTGCCCATTAGAGTAAAATCAATTATTCATCAATGTTTCCGACACAGCTTTGATCAGAGAAGCATCAACACACATTCGAGCTGTTCACTCCAAAGGTCATTATTGTCACATGTTCTCCAACGTGTGGCCTTTTTTTGTGCGCTGCTGACATGTGCTTACTACAAAATCTACTGTAGTAACAGCTTTAAAAAAAAAGGTTCACAAACACAGCGGAGCTCAAAGAATGGGAAAGGCTCGAGTGTTGCATTTGTTGTTTTCCAAAACAAAACAATTTTTCACTGTCTGAGCAACTTTTTTTTTTGCCACCGGAGCTGCACAGGACTCTCAATTTTGTTCAAGGACATCTGAGTGGGATGACACTCGCTGCCACAGGGGCTCAAACACTTTGCACTACCGTAGCTGAAGAACAGCCTCTCTCTGCTCATCCAGACACCTTCATGTTCCAAACACACATTCAAGGGCAAGGCAACTAGATGGAAAGTCATCAACAAAACAGAGGTTCAACATCTGTTGCCGGGATGTTTCCAAGACAAGTTTCGCTTCACCTTTCCCCCGCGGTTGTTTCCTCCCATTCGTTCACGGCGATGGGATGCAGACGGGATAGCGAATGCCCTCTGGATGCTGCTATTAAATTTCACTTTGCGATTATGCTTGCTAAAGTCTCATTAAATCCCAGTCAGAGATAATGCATGGTAAACTCCCATTATGGTTTGATTAGAAGGCGCGGGGCCTGCCATCCTGCTGATTGTGTTTTTAATCAAATCCTTCCTGCTGCAGAGCAAACGGGGGCTAAGATGAGAAAATAACAAAGAACAAAGCAAAACAAGCTGAGCAAGCAGGAACAATTTACCTTTTTTGTTTTGTATTATTTTGCGGCACACTGGAGGCAATTAAGACGCACTGGATATTTTTTTCTCACTATTATTTCAAATGAATATTTTGTTGGAAAGGAAACCAATACACAAGAAAACAGAGCAAGTGATTAGCTCAGTGTCTTTTCTCTTTAAATGCTTTTAAATAATCCTTGGTCAGCTTCAAAAATCCGTTAATCTTCTGTCACAGTTCTTACTGGCAATGTGTCATGCAAAACTCAATCATTTTGACACAATACTCTGCAGTTACACAATATATTTTGCACAATATGATTACATCATTTATCTGGATGAATGTGTATTGCAAACTGCCTCCCACGAGTAGTGTTCACTACACTGAAAATTTACACCTTAGTGTTAGAAATGGTTGAGTCAACTGAAAGTGAGCAACTTCTGTGCATGCTGTGGATGAAAGGATGGGAGTACAGCTACTGTATCTGCACCAGTAAACCCTGTCTGCAAGCAAGGTTTAAGTAGTGACAGAGAGGTGAGGTTCTACTGTAATAATTCATTTCAAGGGCACTAAAGTTTCTGCCTTTGTTCCATTAGGGAGTATGCAGAAAAGCTCATTTTGGCTTTTGCTGAGTTGACCCTTTGTGTTGCAAACACTTAAAGAGAATAAATGGACTTTTTTTGTAGAATTTTACATGATAGGAATTTATAACTATATTAAGCTACAGATTTCACACAGATGGCACGAGGTTTTTAAAGTACTGTCAAGAGGAGCAGCGATGAGAGGAGCAGCTGTCTCTGTGCTTCTTGCTTGCTTCAGGCTTGGAGATCTATCACTGGCTCCCCCAGTATTATAGGAGTACACTATGTTCAGCAAACTCAAATCAGGGTTGGTCAAAAATGAATTATTACTCTATACAGTATTTAAAGGCATGGTTGTAATTAAAGAAGAGAAAATAAAAGAAATGGGTGATTTCACTCTCGTTTAATTGAAGAACACAAAATGTTCACAATCTGTCATTAAGTAAGGAAAATGTTCGTCTTGAAGAGCATTTAAGACGCATGTTGCCTACATGTTCTTACTGTAATGTGTTCTCATGCATGTATACTCAACAACCATCAGTGGGAGTGGGGAGAGAGACTGCATCCAAATAGAGATGAGCAGTTCATAAACACACAGTACTGCACAGCAATGCGATAATGTTAAGGATGATAACCACTCATTAGGCATCATTAGGGAGCTCATTAAGAACTACAGTGCAATGCATGTACTTTCCTCTCATATATATACATGAAACTGTTATGTAGACCTCTAAGACTACAAGAATAAATAAGGTTTGAAGTCTGGATTTGAGCATCCCAAGTGGGGTGCTTCTTTAACTCATAGATCACCCTCTTTAAAAAACAAACAAACAAACAAACAAAAACCAAAAAAAAAGACTCTTTTTATGGTAAGGCCACAAAATGCCACAAAATGTAAAAATATTATATAGTAATATTTTTTTCTACTTTAAATGACTCAATCTTTTAAAACTACTTCAGCCTGAAATATCCATTCTCTTCCACCTGGAGCCTATCCCAGCTTTCTTAAGGCAGGGTACACTCTAGACAGATCGCCAGTCTGTCGCAGGGCTAACACATAGAGACAGACAACCATTCGCACTCACATTCACACCTATGGGCAATTTCGAGTTACCAATTAATCTAACCCCACTAACTGCATGTCTTCGAACTGTGGGTGGAAGCCGGAGCACCTGGAGAGAACAACAAAACAGAAAAAACAAATAGATTTTCATTTTTTCTGTAATGTCAACTTAAAAGAAAGTCTCACTCAACATCCTAAGGACAAAAAATCGACAGCTTCCCAAAAACTGCTATTATAGAGTAATATTTTTTTCAGTTTAAATGACTCAATCTTTTAAAACTACTTCAGACTGAAATATAAATATCAGTGACTAATTATATTTAATCATATTTTTTGGATTTTAACCCTTTAAAGAATAAGGGACACCAGCTGAGGTGGGACAGAGGCCGCAAATGGACAGACTGTCCATGCAAAAGTCACACTGCCCTTACATTTGCTGATGAGAGGAGCCTGCAGCAACACCCTGCAGATCTGAATTGCTTAATTTTTTTGACCTGTAAACACAAAATGAGCATCTCTACACAAAACTGCAGTTCCTCTGTTTCCACATAGGCCACTGAGTGTTTCCCATGCAGGCTTGTCATGGCCACAGTTTCCTGCAGGATTTCATCAATTAGCAGCAGTGCATAGCTGGTGGCATAGTGTGTAGGTCCTGGGATCAAACCTCTGGCTGCTGGGATGTAGCGGAGCATTGCAGTCTTTGTGGAAAACCAAAATATGGGGATGATCAAAACATGGAGATGGAGACACCCATCCAGTCACTGCTTCATCTCTTTCCAGTCTCACCATCAGATGAGTCAGAGTTGGACTCCAGCTGGTCTGTAAATGGTAAAAAAAAAAAAAAAAGTAGCGCCACTTGGTGAACCAATTTAAAAATTAAAACTTAAAAATTGAAGGTGAGCAGTCCAAAATAAAATCTTAACATAAAGGAATGCAGTACTAGTAGTAGATGTCGAGATAAATGGGGGTTAAAAATGTGCATTTTCAATTATTTTCAATGAGACATTTTGGCCTGTGAATAAAATGTGGTCGTTTTCACGCAGCTTGGCCATTTTAAGCTAAAAGGAACCTGAGACAACGATCGTAAAAAAAAAAAAAAAATAGATATCTTCTGGCAAATATGAGCTATGTTTAGTCAGCGCAGCCAAAATAGCATGAAAATGTCCCCTCGACTATCTAAGGGTTTAGAGTAGAGAAAGAAGAGGGCTCTAGTGTCTTGATAACTTTTTCTTTGAAACAAAGACATCAGCCTTCTGTGTTAAAAGGTTAAAATACGCTAGTCTACTATTTCATAGGTAACAATTTAATTGCATCTAGGGGAAGCCAGTGCTAGGAGGCAAAAACTAGAGAAATATAGTAAATCATATGGGTAACTAGAATTTGTGCTGCGCTATTAGGAGCAAACATGTTTTGTTTTTCATAAATGTCACAGCAAAAAAAAAAAAAGGACAGGGAGGGAAAAAAATCATTAAAATGGATTATGCACACATTAGCATTTAGCAAGCTTTACAAGCCATGTTCCTGTTTACTCTCCACCATAACACGTGTCTGCTGATGTACATGTACAAACGACTGCTCTATCTCTGCCATCCTCTTGGTGTGAAGCAGCCAATTAGAGGCTGATTGGGTGAAAATGAATAGCACACGAGGAAGACATGAGGGGAAATTGGAGAAGAGGTTGTTTGTAGTGGCAGCGGGAGGAGAAAGGCGAAGAAAATGGGATACAAATGAAACAAAGGAACAGTAGAGGAAACAGACACACAGTGCATGATGAAAGAAGGAAATTAATTGGACAACCTGTAAAGAATCCAGCTTTTTCTTTGTGGCTGTGGCGTTATCAATCAGTCTGATAGCTGAGTGAATTATTCTCTGAGAGTGACAGTGAATGATTAGCGAGAGCGTGTCCAGTCCTTTCTGTGACAGGAAGAACTCCTCCACTCACAGAGTGAAGTCACTTATGGGAGCTATCATTACTACACCCACAAGCCCAAGATAAATGATGACAGGTGTTTACTGTCACAGGGTACTGTACTGATGTATTATTAGGATGTGAATAATTTATATTGTATCCTCAGTGAAACAAGTGGGAGCTTCTCCGTGTAAAAATAATTAAGTATTAGATGACATGTTAATGCTGAGCTGATTAGCACATACAAGCACTGGTGATGTACACGACTGCTGTAGTTATAGCTGAATTTCTGTTAACTTTGCCTGTCTGCCATTTGCTGCAGACAGGCAAAGTTTTTGTTATTGTTTTTGTTGTTATTATTTATTTATTTTGCTGGCCTGGTTGTTGCAATGAAGTACACTCAAATCTGAAAATACACACATACACACACGGAGGCACGCACACAACAATTATTACATTTTCTCCATCTCCAACCTGAAGAGGATAATCTAATAAATTTTCTGGCTATGAAGTCCAATTGTCTGGAAAACAGTATAATCACTTTAAAAAGGATATTCTGCCCAGAGTCTTTTCAGGATGAAGTTTAATTCAAACTCCACCAGTAAGATTATAGAAATCCTCAATGTTTGTCCTCTCAAACAACAGCGACTTTCAGCTGCTCCCTTATTCACAAGATACCCGGCACAGCAGGTAGCTCGACATATTTGATTCGGAAGATTTTTAGGCTGGATGCCCTTCCGAGGGATTTTTTTGTTTGGCTCCTCCTGGGATGGAACCAGGGGTCTTTCGCAGGTTAGGCAAACGTGTAAACCACTACATTATGGAGCCACTGTCAGCTCTCAAACGATGATCCGCCGAAATGCACACAAAGCTCTCTAATCTGCTCTGCGTGTAACCAGTGATGAATATGAATGAGTGTATGAATATAGATGAGAGGAAAAAATAAATTAATATTAATGAAGGCCGTGCCTTCTCCCTCTGACTGATGGTGTGGGCACAGAGAGTGGAACCAATCAGTCATCACACAGGAACCCCATGATTGGCAGGCAGGCCGTTTGCTCTTTTCACTATTACAAGACCACCTCAGGGTGTGTGTGTGTAAGTTTTTAACTAAACATATGTGCTCGAGTCCTTGTATGGTGCAAACACACCTGGATGCATTTATAAAACATTATTTTGCAATGAACTACATGCAGTCTGAGGGATTTTGAAGCAGTACTTGTTGTGCTGGTTAATTTGAAAATAGAATATAATGAATGCATCCACCCTGATAAACTAATGACATTAGTGCAGAATGGTTGTTGGGCTTAAAATTACATGCAAAACAAGTACACGTGTTTTCCCCGATGGTTTTATTATCATTATACTGATTAAACCAACTCCAGAGCTTAATGAGGCATGCCAGTCAAATGGGAGATGCATTACAGGGTGAGGTCAGAGGTCAAAATTCCTTATTGGTCTAGTCATTAAATGATACAATATCAGTGACGCTGGATGGCACAGTTTTGATCTTTTCAGTGCCACGGAGTGACTTCCCTCAGCTTCAACTCCGCTCTCAAAAGAAAAACCTTTCACAGGGCAAAGCCTCTCAGTGCTTCATTAAAAGACTAATGCAGCGTCTCCTGTACCTACAGCTGTGGGATCATTTGCCACCTCTTTACCTTGCGCTTCTCCCCATTTACTCCAAGCCTCCTATTCCAGGTAATTGGAATTGGTAGCCTCGAGTGGCTGCACGGATTACGCTGTTCCCCAACCATCTGTAGGGTATCGACTGTTTAGTCCTTGAACTCTTTAAGAGATAAATGAGTCTTGGTCAGAGCTTAAATGTCATAAGGAAAGCCACAAATGACTGCATTAGTAAAAAGTCACAGCCAGTTCAAGGGTTCTTCATTAAATGATTGAGGGAGCTTACATGTCTGCTATTAGAGGACTACAGTGTTTATGAACGCGAACCTGATGCACATAAGCAACACCAGTCAGTATTTTCTTTTGCAATGCTATTGTCTTAGTAATTCCTTTTTTAAGCCTTTAGAGATTTTTAAAAATATTTTATTATATTTCACATCCCCTCACCAGCACCAATACAGTTCAAATTACATCTTATTTACTTTAACGCTGGCATTTTTAGGTGTAAAATATGCCTTTGCTTTTCGACAACAAACATTTCAGCCGAGGGCTAAACCCAAAATTCAATAAAAATAATAAATCAAAAAATATGTTTTTACCCTCAATAAACATGAGGCAATAATTTTGAGTGAAATGCAACTTTTTATTTGTTTATTTAGACAAATGTTTTTTTTCTCTTTAAAAAAATGTGCTTGATATAAACTGAGTGCAACAGATTCCATTAAATGTAAATTTTATATTGACCTTATGTAACAAATTGCATGTAAAATTTACATATAAATAAATATGTTAAAGCCAGCAGTGTGGGTAGAATTGTTTTTTGAATTTGTACTATTTCTGTTGTTTTTCTATTGATTTTTCACTATATTTCATAAAGACTGCATATAAAATATGAGCAGAGCCACCACATCATGTTTTACTGTCACCATCTTAACATTTTGAAGTCTAACATGACCATTAAAGAGTGGATTTGACTGTGAAATTTAGAGATACTGTGAGGGATACATTAGAGCAGGCCCACCTTTCCTCTTTTTTGACATTACAGAGGATCAGACTTGAAGACTGTTCTATCCTGTCAGACATGAAACTAGAAACATCCAGAAATAATCTTTAACACAGTCCATGACAACTCGTCTTTAAGAAATTTGGGGAGAATGAGTGCACATATGAGAAATTATAACAAGGAGATCATTCGTGTAAATCAGATCAAACTCAGAACAGAAGACTGAGAACAATTTGTCAGACTGATAGGGGTGGGGGGCTTGTTCTGTGCTCTCCAGTGAGCGAACTATAAACCCTTTTTTTTTTAAATGAATTGATGATCCAATAATTTTTTTAACAGATTAACATGTGGTCTCCAACTGTAACATATGAAATAACATCAGTTTTATGAGTAATTTGCTTCATTTTAGATGAATTTGAAGGGAAAACAGTTATTTTCTGTGGCTCTACACCAAATAATAGGATGTTGTAGTGAATAGATACATGATGCTCTAAACAGTTAAATAATCCTTCATTGGTTTCTATTGTATAGTAATTTGAGCTACCCTGCTTCTAGCATTTTTCATATTGTACTTGTGTAAATAGCTCTGAGCTAAACCAGTCTGTATTTCCTACATTTCAAATAATTATTTGAATTTAATCTTTGCTACAGTTTTTTATGCCACACATCCCTGATGCCAGTCTCCCATTCCACCACATCCCAAAGGAGATGTTGGAATGTGATAGTACTGAGCGGCCCATTCTGTCCGTGTGGTGTTGAAGCAAAAATCAAGACTCACATCAGATCAAACAACATTTTTCTGTTATCCATTTTTTTTTTCAAACTAATGTAAACTGTAGCTTCCGTTTCCTGTTCTTAGCTGACACAACTATGAACTGATGTAATGTTCTGCTGCTGTAGCCCA
Organism: Rhamphochromis sp. 'chilingali'; assembly: GCF_963969265.1. NCBI lineage: Eukaryota > Metazoa > Chordata > Actinopteri > Cichliformes > Cichlidae > Rhamphochromis > Rhamphochromis sp. 'chilingali'. Next base: position 17,525,450 of record NC_137936.1, read on the forward strand.
TCTGCTTTAAGGTTTGTTGCCTTCCTATCAGCTTGAGGCAGTCTGGCCATTCTCCTCTGACCTCTGGCATCAACAGGAGGTCAGAGGAGAATAGCCAGCAGTTATTTTCACCAGAAAACTGCCACTCACTGGATATTTTCTCAATTCTCAGAACACTAAAGATGGTTGTGTGGGAAAATTCCTTTAGATCAGCAGTTTATCATCTGGTACCAAAAACCATGACACATTCAAAGTCAAAAATGCCTTTTCCCCCCTCATTCTGATGCTTGGTTTGAACTTCAGCAGGTCACCTTGACCATGTCTGCATTCCTAAATGCATCAAGGTGCCGATATGTGATTTGTTGATTAGATATTTGTGTTAACAAGCAGTTGAACACTTATACCTAATGAAATGGCCCATAAATGTACAGCAGTATGGGCCAAAGAGCCATATTAGACTAAAAGTTTATGATGAGTAGGAGACTGAGAGATTTGGTGAAAACAGTTTAAAATCGTGTTTTCTGCATAAAAAGGAAAATAAGTGTTATTTCTCTAAATAATAATGCACTGAATAAATTCCCCTTTATGTTGTCTTCTTCTCTAGTATGTCACAATACGCAGCGAACAGTGAAGCTCACTAAACTCCCAGTTAAGGTCAGATATCCGGAGTGTCAACTTTGAGCTACTGGTGTGAAGCTTTCTTTTCCCGCAGTCTCTGTTGCTGTCATGAGAAGGACGTATCAACAGTGGCAGGAATCATGTGACAAGTGTGATGTTGGAAATGGTGACATGTACTGTATCCATGGTGTCAGTGCATTGGGACAAGCCTAGACAGGGCTGTCTTTCCTGTGGCACGACATACTATGTCAGCACTGTGTGTCACATTACCCTAGGGGCACCATTTCTGTGAAAGCGCCACTAAAACCACCAATGTCCCTGTTAAACCCTGTAGAGAATCTCGCCATAGAAAGAGATAGTCCACAAATTATGAGTGAATAGCTAATTAGAAGCCATTGTGCACATAATAGGCGAATAATTTGTGGCTACCCAAAATAAAATGTTACATGATCATCTCTGGGGGAACATAATCGGCTTATATGGTTGAATCTTCTTTTGTACAAACCCCCTCTGAAGGCTTTTAGCCTGCCAGAGGCAGTGTCGCCCAGGGTTACACATTTTTATTGCTCTTCTGCTTTACAATACACACAGAAAATACAAAATGCCCACAATTACCGTGAGATAGATGGCTCTATCACGGGGTGTATATTAAACAGGAGGAGCGCACAGAATGCCGTAAATGAGATCATGGATTACAATTTTTTAATTGGTAAATGGGCTCTGAATTTAAACTTTAATGCAAGCTGATAGAGAAGGACAGATACTTTAAAAGGGAGAAACTGCATCCTCAGGCCCCATAAATCAGAGTTTTTTCCTCTGTCTGCACTGTAGAGCCAATTAGTCAGATGGATGTGCAGTGTTATCTTCACTCCGGCTCATCTCCACCACACAGTCACACAGCTCCTGTAAACTACTGTGGCCGAATAGGCCCAGATAAGATCAGTAATAAAGAGCCACCATGCTGATATTTTTGCCGTCGTAGCAACTAAAGAAGGAAAAAAAAGCAAACATTACCATCGCACATGCTCCTCTAATCATATCACTTAGCATCGGAATGTTATTGAATACGTAATAAAATGCTTCTGTAACTGCTACACTTTCATTTCACTCATTTCATTTGACTGAAGCGTTGAGCTAATAAAATATTTCACATTCGCACATCTTGTTGTTTCAGTCTCTTTATTGCAAACACCACAGTGAGAAGATTTCAGAAGTGACAGCTTAAAGAGGTACTCAAAAACCAAACACGTTCGTAAAGCTGCGGGAACAATGGGAGAACTGTAATTGAAATAACACAATTCAAATTATACTGGACATGTCACCCTTCTCAGCTTGCTCAGAAGAAGAAGAGTTTAAAATACATGAAATTGAAAATTTTTCCTTGTGAATCTGCTCTGTAATTGTACAGAGACAGGAAGAAATCATGCTGTGTCATTTGGTGACTCAGCCCTCATCCCGATGGAATTTTGATTATCTCCACAGTCTCACTTTGTTCTTTTTTAATAAGCAGTTTCCTTAGCACAAAAAACCTTGTAATGGCTTCCTTTAAAATAGAAAGGAAGGAAAAAGACAGCGCAAACTCATGGTTATATAGATAAAGTGACAAGTGGTCACATACTGTGTTGATCGGTCTTGAAGGTCACCGATTTGCAGTTGCTATCTTTATTCCCATGATGATTTGGGTTGTTCGTGATAACGAAAACATCCTGCGAGGAGTTCAATGGCACACTTTTGTACATGGATGGCTTGGTCTGACACCATTAGTCTGCTTTCCGTGACTTTGTCTGCATATCAAGCCTCCTCCACCCCTACAGGGCTCCGTGTGGATGGGACAGATGTTCCCTTGTAGATGTGACATCCCATCAAAGCCTGGGAAACCACGTAAAGGCTCGCCTAGCTTGGGCTCAAACTGGTATTCACGCATTTCCATTGCCTACAGTCAGCGGGGTCGGCCACTCACCCCTGGGACTGCGGGTGGGTGTTGATGTGCCAACCCTCTTCCATATCCCATTGATGTCCTCAAGAGTCCAGGTTAGAGGTCAGCCCTTAAGGTGACAGGGTCAAACTTCATCTCATGAATATGGAAGAACACAGGACTTAGGGGACCATCTGGTAAGCTCTATGGAAACCAAACAAATGAGCCTGCTGAGAGGGTGCCGCATTAGTGTAATTACTGTGGACGTTGCAGGCCTAAAAAGCAGTGTCAATACTTGTTGGCTTCCACTTTATCCCCTAGCATCTGCAGGTGGATTAGACTAAAGTGAAACAGGAAAAACACCCAAAGCTTCCATTACTGAAACATATAACTAATCCTCTGCTAGTTTAGCATTGCTTTAAAAAAATGTAAGCTATTATTCCACATGGGCCCATAAGCCATTCAGTTTCCTCTGTAGTTATTGCACTGTCAGATGCTAAACTGTGTTTTGCTTTATTTGTTTTCAGCATTTGCTGTGCAGTTTTGTCAGTTTTGATTTTGTTCAGGTATCTGGTTGTTGGTTGCATTGCCTTACTTATGATGTCTTCTCTCCCGGCCTGTCTTTGTGGCCTTAGACACAGACTTGACCTAGCTTAGGTCCAGTCAGGGATTTTTGCCTTGCTTACTTTATTTCCCATGTTTCCTGTAACTTTTCCCTGCTTTAAACATTAGCTATCTAAATAAAGTAAGTAACAGAAAGACAAAAAGGCCAAAAATAAGCCCTTAAAACAATTTTCAAAAGATATCCTTATTGATAAAACATCATTAGAGTGTAATGATGTCCATCCAACAGAAATCTATATAATTAAAAGTTGGAAGTCTGACACTTTATGCACAAAATTATACTTCAATATTACATTTTTCCTGAAAAAAAAAAAAGACCTTTCTACAGGCTATAAATGTCTGAGTAATGGAATACAGCTCCCTGTCTAGTGACCTTGATAAAAATCTCATCCTGTTTCTGACACTGTGTGTGGGTCTTTGTGGGCCTTTCACTGGAGGCGAATCATGGGTCAACTTCTCGCTGTCATTCTGCTCGCCTTTCTCTCTTTCCTTCACTTACAGCCCCCAAGAGTGGAAAAACAAAACAAAACACAATGCTGCTCTGTGTCTTATTGTCTGTCATCACATATGTTTGTCTCGAGAATTTTTTTTTTTCATGTTTGACTGTAGCCAACAGTGGGCCTATTCTTTTGTTTTGCTCACTGATACAGGTGACCTGGAGTCAATGAAAGCAGAAGCACAGGCCTAAAGATTTCAGAGGGAGTGTCTGGATGCTTTTTACATCAGTGAACAGTGTCTGAAAGCTTGTTTCTGTAGAGGAACTAAAAGTGACACTAGCCCAGGTGGCATCAGAACAGCTGTGTTTACATGTATCATTTTTTTTGCGCTAGGTTTGATGGGGTTGGGCTCAGTGAGTCTTTCTTTAATTCTTTATTGTCTAGTGCTTATTACTACTCGTCAGAGTTCAGTCTCTCAAATAACATGTTGTCTAACAGTATACTTGTCATCCAAAGCCATACTGGAGTGTGATGGATAATCAAAGGAAAGATGAAGAGCATAAAAAATGAGATGGAGCTAAATGTTTAAAAATAACTACTAGCTAGAAAACACGCCAGTCAGAAACACCAACCGAACAAATACACTAAGCCTTTTTATATTTTTGTAGCTTGGGTTCAGTTTCAGTCATTGTTCAGTTCTTTTAATACTTGATACCTGAATATAAAGATCATGTTTATTAGGATGGGCTATGATTATTATATTCTTAGTGAGTTTTTGAAGGTGCATCTACACCTTTAGCATACCTTGAAAACTCAGCATTCAAGCAGATTGGTTAGTTTGAAATCTTTTGCATTTGTATTCTGGATATCTTTCATCAGACAAACATGGACAAATTTCAGCCTTGTATAACTGACCTTTTGGTCATGGGTGCAGACTCTCTTTCCACCTTCCTCCATATTTTGGGAGTTAATAATCACCTTTTTCCAAAATTCCTATACTAGACATCCAATAATGCCATTCATATGTGATTTCTTTGGTCTTGATAATCATGAAAGGACATCTGATGTCATGAAAGTCTTGAATAAACACACAGGTTCACGGGGCAAAGTGAGAGCCCTAGGTGGAAGTCAAGTTTCAGGCCTGAATTGATGTTTCAGTCCTCCCCTGAAGAATCACATCAATGTGCAATAATATCACCTGGAGTGCCAAAAAAACCCATGCAGCAATAGCAAAAGCAAGCTGCAGTTTGAATAGCTTTAAAACTATGAAGCTGTTGTATAGCTAGCTAAGCATTTAGCATGTTGTCAGGCACTGTTTTATAAGGAAAATATGCATGTAAAGCACTGTCAGTCATTCATTTATCAGGTGACTGGGAAATCTATTATTTTCACACCTAATATAACTACTGTACAGTTGTCAGTAGTTGTTCATAAGATACTGATTGGTGGGATGTTGCCATTATTGCGAGACTCTAGCTAGTATTTGTGATTTTTGTCCAGAATTAAAATGTATTTTAATACGTGACTTTGGCCATTTAGAAGAATTGATTTGGATGAGGTGCTTTCATGCTAAAGGAGCTACAGTGTAGTACACATGACTATGACTGGTTACACAATCTTCCCTATCTTGACTGTTGGATAGTGATAGTGTTTTTTTTCCTGCTTGTTTGAATTCAAAAGGCATTGCATTATATGCATCATAGTGTCTACCCATATGGAAAAGATACATGTAAATCTTTGTAGTTTGTATCTGTCTTGTGTAGAGATGGCACGATACCACTTTTTTATGTCCGATACCGATACCGATATCATAAATTTGGATATCTGCCGATACCGATATGAATCCGATATAGTGTTTTTTAATCAACAAAACTGTTTTTTAAATATCTTGCTGCATTTTGTATAAGTTCATACTCAAGTTTAAAACAACAACTACACTAAAGCTATTCTGTTATACCTGTATGCAAAAAAAAAAAAATTTCATAGTTCAGCAATACTGATCAATCTAATAAACTTAAACCTACACCATCCTCCCTATTCTGGTATTTTAAAGAGTACTTAGCATAAATATTAAGCAACCTAACTAATAGGGTTCCAACTCCCAGCAACAACAAAAATAAATAAATAAAAAATAGGGAACCACCCCTCACGCTCCACCTCATGATGCTTAATCGACGTAATCAACCTTAATTTGATGCAGTGTGAAAAAAAATGCACAGAAATCAATTATTTTTCAAGAAATATTAAATAGATTCAACATCTTTCTTCAACAAAATTGCAGACTGCACAGATGGTACCTTCCCAAAGGAAAAAGTACTATAGCTTACTAGGGTATATATATTAGACTTAATAGTTACTATATACAGTAATGGACTTCTATTCATTTTACATCAAATTAAAACTTTGGCTGTCAGATAATTATTTATTAAAAGCTCGACATTTTAAATGAGAATAAGAAAGAAAAGTATGTCTTTGTGCCCCCTTTTCCCAGTTAATGCCCTATCGGCCCCCCTGGCTAAACTTTGCTAGATCCGCCCCTGCACAGTTACCAGCGTCAGCTACGTAGAAAAAGATCCTCGAGTAGAAAGTAATATTAAATACATTCTAACAACAGCTTATCAAGCTTAAACGTGCTGCTGTTGTTCAGCCACTGGTTTCCTCTTTCTGGTGCAAAGTGGGCCAAAAGCAAACTAGAGACACGGACTCGTGACAGAAAAGCCGATCAGCTGATCGTTAAGCAGTTTCATGATTGAAGTAGCAGCCGGAGAGGCAGTCGCTTGTTAAGCTTAACGCGGGAATGCTTTACAAACATTCAGAGATGGACTTACACACTTGCTTTACTTCTCTCGGGATAACTTTGTCGGAGATGAAATGCCGGGTTGCTAGCGAAGCTCCACATGCTATCCAGACCACCGACAGGTCCCGCGTGCCACAGCCGCTCTATCACGTGATGCATACTGCTCCGAAAAGCATACAAGAGTGAAAACAGACATAAGATCCCTTGAAAAATTATATAAATGAGACTTGTATGTTTTGGATACTTACTAAAACAATATATGAAAGTAATGAGAAAGTGGCCACTTTCATATGATTCACTATATGAAGTAGGCCACATCTTATGCAAGTCTTTTATAAATTTTTACTATTTCTTTTCCATATGGGTGTGTACATACAGTTTTGTGTCTTAGGGCAACCTTTCAGAGTAAAGCATAATATTCCTTGATGAAAAGAAACACTGCTTATCATGGAGAGTAAGTTTTATTTCATCTAAATTTACTGCAGTAAATCCTGTTTTTCATCTGAAAATCACACTTGCTTTCCTGACTATGTATGAACCAATACTTTATTAATTTGTGAATAAACAGAGTTAAAAGGGCCCTGAATTAATAATTGTTTTGGTTGTATGACTTTATTGAGTTGTAGCTGGAATTCTACGATTTGTAGTTTTGTTAGATACAGGAATATTACCCTGAATGACTATAGTGTAAATATATTTTACACACATTTATCTTAAGAAAGGGTGACTGCAAGTGTTATGCACAGAGAGGGTAAGCCTGAAGCTTGCCTGTCAGGCTGAATTTCACTAAAGACTCAGGGCATGAATAAATCACCACATTTTGACCCATTTAAATACCAAATGGAACCATACTCTCCACTGGGGAAATACATGCTTGAACACACCACCTTATTTCCATGATGGAAGGTGGATGCCACTGGTAGACACTGGAACTGTGGGAGTCATGCAGTGATCTTAAGAGGGCTTGTGGCATGACTATATTGCCTTTGGCTCTGGGTCAAATGGAAAAATATATCCCCAGCTATAGCCTGAGGTTGGTGATAGCGCCATAATGTAATCACTAGAGATCCGATATTACGTATCGGTATCGGTCCGATACTGACCTAAATTACTGGATCGGATATCGGAGAAAAATAAAAAATGTAATCCGATCCATTAAATATCACGAAAGCACCTCACAAAACTTGCAACACACCGTAACTCACCTCAGAACGTTAGCACGTCGGAGCAGTATGCATCACGTGATAGAGCGGCTGTGGCATGCGGGACCTGTCGGTGGTCTGGATAGCATGTGGAGCTTCACTAGCAACCCGGCATTTCATCTCCGACAAAGTTATCCCGAGAGAAGTAAAGCAAGTGTGTAAGTCCATCTCTGAATGTTTGTAAAGCATTCCTGCTTTAAGCTTAACAAGCGACTGCCTCTTCTTGCTGCTACTTCAATCATGAAACTGCTTAACGATCAGCTGATCGGCTTTTCTGTCGCGAGTCCGTCTCTCTTGTTTGCTTTTGGCCCACGTTGCACCAGAAAGAGGAAACCAGCGGCTGAACAACAGCAGCACGTTTAAGCTTGATCAGCTGTTGTTAGAATTTATTTATTATTACTTTCTACTCGAGGATCTTTTTCTACGTAGCTGACGCTGGTAACTGTGCAGGGGCGGATCTAGCAAAGTTTAGCCAGGGGGGCCGATAGGGCATTAACAGGGAAAAGGGGGCACAAAGACATACTTTTCTTTCTTATTCTCATTTAAAATGTCTAGCTTTTAATAAATAATTATCTGACAGCCAAAGTTTTAATTTGATGCAAAATGTATAGAAGTCCATTACTGTATATAGTAACTATTAAGTCTAATATATATACCCTAGTAAGCTATAGTACTTTTTCCTTTGGGAAGGTACCATCTGTGCAGTCTGCAATTTTGTTGAAGAAAGATGTTGAATCTATTTAATATTTCTTGAAAAATAATTGATTTCTGTGCATTTTTTTTTCACACTGCATCAAATTAAGGTTGATTACGTCGATTAAGCATCATGAGGTGGAGCGTGAGGGGTGGTTCCCTATTTTTTATTTATTTATTTTTGTTGTTGCTGGGAGTTGGAACCCTATTAGTTAGGTTGCTTAATATTTATGCTAAGTACTCTTTAAAATACCAGAATAGGGAGGATGGTGTAGGTTTAAGTTTATTAGATTGATCAGTATTGCTGTACTATGAAATATTTTTTTTTGCATACAGGTATAACAGAATAGCTTTAGTGTAGTTGTTGTTTTAAACTTGAGTATGAACTTATACAAAATGCAGCAAGATATTTAAAAAACAGTTTTGTTGATTAAAAAACACTATCGGATTCATATAGGTATTGGCAGATATCCAAATTTATGATATCGGTATCGGTATCGGACATAAAAAAGTGGTATCGTGCCATCTCTAGTAATCACACTATAAACTCAACATTTCTCAGTTGCAGGGGCTGAAGAAAAATTTAGCAATGTGTTTTTCTTCTTATTAAGCTTTTCTACTCTTAGTCGTCCATCTGTAACTGGTCATGGAGTTGCTCAGCAACAGTAACCACTGCTAGTTAATGTAAGCTTCTGGTCGTCGAGGTCCTCAATGTTCTAATGATTCCTTTAATGTAAGACAAAAAGGAGAATATTAAACAATAATTTATATAAAAACAGATTCTTTTTTTCAGATCATACGGCTTGCATCCACCATTTTTCCAACTTTTTTTTACTCCAAGACTTTAAAAGTTAACCTTCGTGTACGACTTGATAATGAAATGGCAACATTTTAGCCATGGTTGGTGTACAGATGTACTTTCACTCAGATGATTTCAATCTAGTACTGACAGTTCCACTGTCTGTACAACAGCCCCAGAGTGTGTGTCACTTTTTGTCTGAAGGAGCCTGTTAATATTTAAATTTCATGTTTGTCTGGATTTAACAAGTGCAGCGGGAGACAGGAGGATGTGCATAAGGGGTGTGCCAAAGAGGATGGAGGATCAGATAAAAGGTCATCACAGCTCTGAATACTTGATCATTATGTGTGCTTCTGTCTGTCTGGAGAAAGACTGACTGTCACAGGATCATAGCAGGAAAGCTATTTAGTGACTGTTATACAAAGTGCCCAAAACAAGTATAGTGGCTCCTGCTGAAGGTCTATTTTACTCTGCAAATGAAGATTAAATGATATCACCCACAAGCTGATATGAGACTCTATCTCACAATAAGGTTTGTGTCAGAATTTGCAGAAAATAATGCAAACTGCAGGATTCAGTGAAAAAAAAAAAAGAGAGCCACAAATCAATCTGTATATCTTAAAGAGTAATTTGTTATACAGATATACAGAGGTATATCTGTAAAGATATACAGAGGAGCAATGTTTAGGATATCTTTGTATGTTTATGCAACTTCAGCTTTACAAACCACTAAGCAAGTTAACAAGAACAGAGAGGTACAGGCACGGAGATGTCCATGATGGAGAGAAACGACCAAAAGGCATAAAATGAAATATTTCCACTGAGCAATGGGAGAACATAGCATATTGTACAATGTGCCTCTCTTTCTCTTATGGCTTCTTAATAATTTACAGAAGAAACTGCACTCTGTGCTATGCCATGCCTACGAGTTTTTTTGCAAAGAATTGCTTCAGTAATGTGTGAAAGTTTGCCACTTAGGAGTCAGCTACTGAAAAACTGAATGACAAAGTTAGAGGTAGGGCCCCACTGTTTACATGGAGTAGTGTTATTCAAATGTAATGAGGCTGGCTAGCTGAAACCCTGCTTCACTGCGGTGATTTAATCAAATAAAGCTCTTAAAAGAAATCCCAAATCTGTTCCAATTACTGCACTGAATCCTGCAGCTACAATTAGTCCCAGAGCTGATGGTGTGCTGCGGGCTGTTCTTGGATAACCTGCAGATGGTGATTCGTGCATGCTGTATCAACATTGCCTGAGAGGACACTGGACCTGGTGTGTATTTACATTTTGTGTGGGTTGTATTTTAACACTAAAATATAACTACGGGCATAATTTGTTTTTGAGTCATCTGTGTGTATAGAACGCACAATAGCAGCAGCTGAGGGCAGTCTGATAGTCTTTAGCAAATTAATAGCTTGACTAGTGCCCGAGCGTGAATTTCCTTACTGCAGCATGCTGCCTATGCGTAATTTGGTCATTCTGCTAAAGACTCTTTAAGGTACATTCTCTGAAGTTTTCCTGTCCTTGACACCCTCCACCCACTCACTACTCCTCTGAAGCACTGGCTCTTTCGTTCTAGAATCAGCATGATTTATAAGAGCTAATAGCCACCCACTCTCTTCACGCTCTGTAACTCTCAATCTATTGATATCAGTCAGCCAGGAAATGGAGCTAAATTATCCCATTCACTGAGAGACTTTAACAGTCCAAAGGATTTACCCTCTAACTGAGAATTTTGCACATTATACAAAATTTTCACAGACCACACAAACTGACATCTGCATTATGAACATGCCGATTAATTATGCATACTTTCTCATCATGCTATGGAAATAATTAATTGTGACATGCACGTTCTTTTCTTCCTGGCACAGTGCTAATGACTAGTAATATAAACCAGCATGAAAAGGCAATCAGGGCTCTGAAGACAAGAAGAGGAATTATAAAAAATAAAGACAAAGAGATATTCCACGAGGAAGCAGACTGGTTAAAGAGGCCACCCACCCTCTACCCCCCACTTACCCAATAACACAGACTGGTGAATCACTTCACCGCCCCTCCCCAGCGCACACCAGTCCTACCATATAGAGAAAATTGAGTGGGGCATATATATATTTAAATCCATCACTCCCTTAACTTCTCCTAATGCAAATCCTCTGCTGGCCCTAATCACTTCACTACATTTTTATTCACCTTCCTTCTTCCTAAGTGGGCCAACTTGCCCTTTCCCTCAACCCGAATCCTTGTTGCTTTCTGGACACTTTTTTTTCCCTTGCAAAAATGCACTGGGATGCTTCAAGGATGAAGTGCTTTGATCTCTGAGAACATCTCATCCTCTTGACAGCAAAAGTGCAATGTTTCTTTGTAAGATATTTTTCAGCTCAAGCACGGAGAGCAGCTGAACAAAAAGGTGGAGTGTTTTGAACGAGAAAAGGTGCCGGGTAAAGTGCTTTCACAAAAACAGCTGCTTCAGCTGCCTCTATTGAAAATATCTGCAAAAACGTACTCCAAACAGAAACCTGGTGGGCACAAAGCTTAATGTTTTCTTTTGGATTATTTCTTTCTCTGCATATCTGCTGCCCATAGACGCACACATTAGCAGTACTTCTATCTCTGCCACAAGCATCAGTAAAAAAAAGAAGAAGAAAAAAAAGACACATTCTGACTTCAAGCTCAGACGGAGCATGAAGCAAACAAAGAACAGTTGTCTTTGTTCAGCTGGCACAGGCGAGGGAGGGGGTACAAGGAGGGATAAGGATGGAGGATGGGGAGAGACAGATTTCTCTTTTTCTCAGTATGAACGTAAAAAGAGCTGAGAAGCAAAATTTCCTGCTCTAATAATACACGTACACACAATGCAGAATCCTGAGTACCATGCTTTTAAACAGCGCTGTGCTTACTCAGGTGGATCTATGCTTACACAAAAGCGTGTAATATAAAGCATTATACCAATGACTGCTTAAGCATACTGTGTATTTCTATTCTGAGGGATGAGTTAAGCTTAAAGCAATGCTACAAAAGCTTTTTAAGGGTCTGCAGCAGTGTTAGAAGCCCTGTGAGGCTGGCCTGCACCCTGCTAGAGAGGTCTGAACAAAATGCTGAATGTAGCATGCTAATTTGCTCATAATGATAATGCTATCATGCTGATATATTGCAGCTTAAAAGCTTGTTTACCATGCAGTTCACCAACCACTTTGGCATGTTAGCATGAAAATATATGCAAATTAACTCCAGGCACAAATTGAAGCTTGGGTGAATCACATTAATTTTGCAGGTATGTATTCATCAGGTAAAGTATGCGTACATTTTATTGTTTTTTCTCGATGAAGACGTTCTTTTAGTAGTTTATTGATTTCTGGAGGAGAACCATCTTGCAGCTACTATCAAACTGATGACGTGATATTTCATAACATGAGTGAATTGCTGTTACAGGGATGATCAAAGCCAGAATACATCATATTTCATGCCAGTCTGTCCAGTAAGTCTTGCAATATCTGAGTCAAAGATCGGCAGTGATATCACTTAAATGCACAAATATGTCTCTAGGATAAAAACTGAGCCAAAAAAAATATTACTCCGCTTGATACAAAAGTAAAATTATTCCATTAGTAACCGATAAAATAAAAAAATAACTTCTTTGGACACAAACTGAAGTATTCTGGTTTCCCTGATCTCAACATACTCCCAATTACCTCTTGATGATGACACATAAGGCATATTTAAGTCTTGCTTTGAAATGGAATGAATAGAATAGAGTTTGATTCATTCGGAATATTTGAACTTGACAACATTTTTCTTTTGTGCGTCCCCAGCTGTATCTGTGAAATTGGAAGTATAAAAAACAAAACAAAACAAAAAACCTCATTCTTCGACTTGAGGCTGTCAAAGCATTTTTTTTCTCCTGCTTTGCAAGACATCAGTGATGTAAAACCCTACTCGTGCCACGTGTGATTGAATTTTTAAGGAGTTGTTATTGTTGCAGGAATGAACAGAAAAGAACCAAATTGCTTTTAATATTCTCATTTGTCTGAGAGAGGACATGAGAAGGATGGATAAATACAACTGATTAACGAGATGCTATTATTCTATTATACTTTTTCACCACAGTACACCCAGGGGCAATTAGTGTTATTAATATATTTTTGCAAAAAGAAAAGCAAAACGTAAAGGAGTACACACGGCTACTTTATACACACACACACACACACACACACACACACACACTGCAAATGCTTCAGAAACTGTTTTAATTTTGGATTGGGCCAAAACAAATCAAGCAAGGCCTGCATTTGACAAACTCAAATGAAAGTCAGTTCCCAAGAGCCTCTGCTAAATTGCTTTGCTAAGGAGCAATTAGAAAGGGATCTGTTGATTTTGTTTTTAAGTGGCTCTGATTGGTTGCAGAGTAGAAGGCCCTAATGTGGACACTAATGCAAAGTGACATGTGTAACAGAAGTCAGGACCTCATCACCTCTGTGGCTATTAAGACCAATTCCGATGAGACATTTCACACAAATTCACCTTGAGTCTCAGCAGTGGAGCTGGACATACAAAGTCAGTGGTATCACTCTGCCCTGCATTTCTAAACAGCATGTTTAACAGTATGGTTAAAGATTATCAAATATTAACTCTCCCAGGATTAATAATGCAGTCACGCTCTCTCATATAACTATCACTCGCATTTTTTGTTAAATAGTTCGGGTTTGTAGGCACAGTTTACCTTTATCTGCGGGTGTATAAGAACGTACTTTTGTGTGTTTATTTGAGTGGACCCTAAGTGACTTGAGAATTTCGAAGAATGTAATAAAATACTTTACTCATTAGAGTCACAACATACAGATACAAGAACAATATCCTTGTAATATCTGAGATTTAGCTTACCTTAAAGCCAGTCTGGCTCCATCCTGTCAGCACCTTTAAAGTTTACTAATTAGCATGTGCCAACTGCTTTTTGGGAATCCCCTAAAAAAAAACCTATGTGATATGGACAAACTGTCATAATTTGTAGACAAAGAGATGTGGGGGTGATTGATTTGGTTATGGGGTTGTTTTTTTTGGCTATTTATTTGCTATTTTTTGGAAAGATAGTTGAGCTAGGTTAAGTTAAGACTCTGGGCTGTAGCTGTAGTTGTGGGAGTGATATTGCTGATATCCCCAAAACAATGATCATCAGTATTATAGTCTATGGTTTGGTATAATATAACAGAGCCAGCTGAAAGTCACAGAAAACACAGCACCTGTACACTGTTGGTATAAAATGTGAAAACCCTGCAATAAATGCAGTGAAGCTTAAAATGTTCAATCTACGTTGATACTGAAAGGAGCTGATTCAGCTGAGGGGAGATTTTCTGAGGCTGGTTGTGCTAGTTTTTGTTGAATTGCAACATGCAGTATTGTAAGATGTTTCTGTTTCTCTGCCCATCCCAAGTCTAAATTATTATAAAGTTAGAAAATTACAAAACTCACAACTAGGCCAAGGCCCAAGCACTATTCAAGGAAGTGAATAATAATCATTTCAACTGCACCATCTGCACCAAAATCTAACTTCATAGTTATTAAGTCACAGAGAAACTAAACAGAAATAAAAACACACCTCTGTATTTGTCATGTATACACACACCGGCCACTTCATTACGTACATCTTGCCATTATATTGGGATGGATCCTCTTTTGCTTTTAGAACTGCTTTAAATCTTCTTGGCAAAGACTAATCTAAGTTTTGGAAACTTTCCTCAGAGATTTTGCTCCAAATTTCTGGTCTCATCCATGATGAGAATCTCTCATTCCACCACATGCCAATCGCGCTCTATTGGAATGAAATCTGGTGACTGTTGATGTAAGTTGAATGCAGTGAACGCCATGTTTAAGAAACCAGTTTGAGATTAACTAAGCTTTATCACATGGTGCGTCATTCTGGTGGAAGCAGCCATCAGAAGATTGCACACTGTGGTCATGAAGGGATGACTATGGTCAGCAACAACACTGAGGTAGGCTGTGGTGTTTGTGATAGTCATATAGTGCTAAGGAGCCCAAAGTGTGCCATGAAAAAATGTGCTACACCATTTCACCACCAGCAGCTTAAAACCTTTCATGCAAGGCACAATGAATTCATGCTCTCATGATATTTAACCTTAGCAGGAGAAATTGAGACCAGACAATGTTTTTCTAGTTTTCTATTTCCAGTTTTGGTGAGACCATGTGAACTGTAGCCTTATTAAATCACCTTTCATTCCCCAGTTTGAACCTCAGCAGGTTGTCTTGAACATGTCTGCATGCTTCAATGCACTGGCTCACTCCCAAGTGATTGGCTAATGTATTTGTAGTAAAGAGCAGCTAAACAGGTGTTCCCAATAAAGTGGCTAGTGAGTGTATATGTGCTCACAACTTCACACGTGTAAGTGTCCGTTTATTAGCGTTGGTGGAATGGGCATCTGCAGTTCCTTAGAAGTGTTTGCTGCAGTTTGGCAGAAGGTGGTGATGGTACCAAGGATGGTGTAATTATGGCATAATGTCACATCAAGGCTGTAAATGTGTTAAATGTTCAGAGGCAAGCAGCATCTGCTCTGGTTCCATCTGAAAACAGCATGAGACTGTTAATAATAACATCAGTAAAGCTCAGTTAAAAAAAATCTCTTCAAATAAAACTCCCTTGAGATCTTGTGCTCCAATAAATATTATTTTATGTGTTCCAAATAAACCGTGGGTGAACTCAAGCAAATGCTTCTGGATAAAAAAAAGGAGGCATTATCATGTCTGTGAGTGTCTCCATCTACTTCTCAGCATGCATTTTATTTCAGTATTCATCTGATCATTTCTGCCTTTTATAGTCCACCCATGTATGACCCCAAACAAGCACTGACAAGAAAAATGACATCTTATCGTCTCTTCAGCGGAGTGCAGTGCAGCAAAATCACGAGAAGACCTGCGAAAGGTAAAACAGGGGGCACATGTTTCTTTGCGACTGTTTTTCCCAGATGGTCATGTGGAGGGAGCTGTGTGATCGGAGATCTAATAAATCGGTGGATATGCTGCATCGCCATTCCTGGGAGGGAGTTGTTGCCAGAGCAACCACACCACAAGCACTGCAGGTTAATGGTGGGAAATTATGATTTGCTGGTTGCAACCTGCGCACGCACTGACTGCTGAATCAACTTTGAGCTCTCAGTGGGGGTAGCACGATGTGAGCAGTAGCGAGTTTTATACATCACAAAGGACGTAGAAAAAGTTCCAGATGGATTCTGCAAATTGGCAAATATAAGAAAAAAAAAATTATACATTTGTACTTAGACGCCCTGCAACTATACGGAATAATTCAAAATGTAAATCTAGACTAGAACATCATCTGAGATTCAGAGGATGCAGCTGTTTCCTCGTCAGCCTGCTCGCTTTTCTCTTTTTCTGCTCTCTTTCCTGCGCATCCAAAATAAATTATGCAAAATTAGTCATTATTGCTGACATGTTCTATTTGATTTTAGACTAAAATATGACCTATAATTGAATTCATTCATTTTATGTTTACTTCTGCAGGAAAACTGACTGCTAGCCTACAGAAGTGAAAGAAAATAAGGTTAATTTCTTACTTAATGCTGCCTAATTCTCGAGATCAGGGTGGTAAAAAAATAAATAAAAATCTCCTGATGCACTTTCTCACCTTTAGTTTACTGACATCAGGATGTTGACATATAGAATATTATATTGTATCCTGTGCAGAACAGGAGTTAGTCTGTTGGGTTTCCATCAACAAAGTGAAATGCATAAACCTTTTTTGTTGTTGATGGATGCAACTCAAAAAGGGCTCCACTACAATGTGAGGGGGTCTGAGGAGAATGTTCAGAACCCTCTGATTTATAGGGTTAGGGGGTGACAAATCGAAATGGTGAATGGACTGGTCCTTTCTCTTCAAAAAAAATTCAAGATTCCAACAACAAAACAAAAAGAATAACCTAAAATGCCTACTATGTGGATGTCACAAGAAGGACGCCATCATATTAACTTCCACTACCACTGAGGTTTTCTTTGGGGTCTGCTCAGTATTAAACGAATGTATGTATCTGAAGAGTCATCTGTTTCCTGGGGTCAACAGTTCATAATCCTTTTAACTGTTTGCGTTTTTCTATCAACAGTCCATCATAACCATGTGAAATGGTTGAACACTGCAGTATTTCATCAGTGGTACACAAATCCAAACTTGGTCTACTAATGTGGAATGGAGAATCTATAAAAGCTTTGATAAAAACCAATAAAATGGCAAAAGTGTCTTTGTGCTGACAATGTATATACATATATCTGCAATTATCTCCTTAATTCTTTTGTAAAAGAGCAAACCCTGCACGTGACATCCTTGCACACATTCTTGCACACATTGATGATAACATCTGTTCTCCGTAGCTGTAGTTTGGATGAAGTACCTGACAGGCAGTGCCCAGACTTGCAGCTCAAACAGAAAGTGATGAAACAGTGTCATTTTCACGGCTCCCGCAAGAAAAGGAGGGAGGAGGAGGAGGCGGCGGAGGAGCAAGAATGAATCCAAAGAAGTGACAGTTGTGTAGGAAATATGTATCTTTCTTAAATTCCCAAAATGGACTCCTGTGTTTGTGTGAAGAGTTTGCGTATTACTTGCCTTATGCCTAAATCTGTTTCCACGTCAGTGTGGGGACTCGCCTTCCGTATGTGGATAAAAGAAAATCCCTATGATGTAAACAGTTTAATTTAATGCTGAAGATCTGGTCAAAGGGTTCTGGTAATGTTCAAGTTGAGTGATTCTTAAACTTCAGAAGCTCCACAAGCCACAAAGTTCACACCCAGCAGCCAAAAATCATTAACAATTCAATTATAATAAAAAATTACATTATCATTATATCACTGAACCTAGCTTCTCTTCATGTTTTTCTCCAGGTCATCCATGCCTGCAGCGACTCCATGTTCCACCAGTTAGTCTTGAGAAACCATTGGGTAAGGTCCAGTGTGTAAAGATGGTAAAAGTCCAGGAATTCAATGTTAGTCATTAAACTTCCGAGTCTGTGCGTGTGTATGTGTGCGCGCGCGCATGCACATGGAAGAGAGAGCTAGGGAAATGGGGGAAGAAGTGGGGTGACTAGATCCACTTTAAAGTCCATTTCAATTCATAATTATTATGAATTATTAACTCCGAGCTCGTGGCAGACAAAAGATTTTCTACCAAACACGTTCACACATTTTTTTCACTGGTGATAACTACTTTTCAGTAAGGTTTACCCGAAGAGTGAAAATACGCACAATGTTTAAGCGCTCAACAATAACACTAATAATCTAAAAAGAAAACATCGAAATAGTCTCAGTGTAGTCACATGTCATTGTTTCCTCAGCCTGAGGTTCAATCACAACATAATACGCGCATCGCAGTTTACGGCCGGTAGGGTGGGATTTTCGTTCCCATGGTTGTGATGACAGAACAGATGGTGAGGCTGCTTGTTTGGGCACCAGAGTCGGTGTCAGAGGCTTTTCTGTCCAGCTGACCTGTACAGGGCAGCTGCTCTCTGGAAGCTGCGCGCTGCTGCTTTTCACTGCTGAAGTATCGCCTGTCGCCGTGTCTCAAACACCAGTTGGAGTAGAAGGGGAGCGAAAAGCCGGGGTACGGGGTGCTTTGCTACAAAATCTCTTCGTTCGGGTTCACATCTGTATTCGAAAACATAGTTTGCGTCGCTCAGTCACCTTCCTGGAGTGGCGGATGCTGCATGGGTCACATACAGTAGCCTGCAGCATTCTTTGGTACGGAGGATTCGGCGCTTCGTAGGTGAGAGCAAAACGCCTGTTTATTTTATGCATGTGCTGATGTTTTTCGGTGCATGCCCATAGAACAGCTCGGGCGATTTTCTTAATTTCTGACTTGTATGACGGCATTAATATTTTAATCCGTTTCAGAACGATACAGATGAAGTCATCATTTTGCAGTTCTTAAAAAGATTTGAGAGCTGCACTGTTCAACAAAGATCCAATGTGACAATAATGGATTCTCGTTAAGAGACAAGACTGATTTGATTGCCCGAACAAACGGAAATATAGATTATTCAATAATAGTAATATTAAAAAAAAAAAAATAATAATAATAATATTAAGGTTTATCGATGTTTGGACGTTATCATTCTGCGGTGTGTGCTCAGTCAGTCTTATCAATAAAATGCTTTTTTTGCTGTGATTTTTCGAGGAGATTGCGCTCTGCAGTCAGTCTCTACAGGGCATATCTTCATTATGAGCCGTTCCAAGTCTAGACAATCATCAATGTGTGACGTTAGGACGCAGGAAAACAAAGAAAACATGAACCAAACCTGGTGTTAAAAATGGCTTTAAGTGAAATTATTTCTGATTTAATTGTTATAGTTTTCTCCATAAAAGATCTAAATACATCTCTACATGGATGTTGTTAAACGCGCAGTATTGCAGACTTTCCACTGTAGTTGGTTGAACTAACAATGTAGTGTAACATTTAACATTTACACATACTTACCCGGTGCAGTGCAGAGTGCACTGGGGCAGCTGAGTAGTATTCACCTCTCTCCCCACACACACACACACACACACACACACACACACACACACACACACACATATATATATATATATATATATATATATATACACACACACACATATTTATATATGTGCATGCCAAATAAGGGTGAGGAAATGAATCCTTAGGAAGTGTGTGAAATTATGACAAGGAGAGGAAAGGAGACAGACAACCCTGTGTTTCTACTAAAAAGAAAGCGGGGGGGGGGGGGGGGGGGTCTGCATTGTTCAGGTCACCTTTGTCAAGTTGGCTCTGTTGTTTCAGCTGCTGCACTACAGAGCACCTGTTACTGAGGTCACTAATGCGGCACCAAGGGTTGAGGATCATAACTGTTTATTACAAACGTCTGGTTGAGTTTTGTCATCTTGTTTACACAGACAAAAAGATTGTGCATGATTTGCACACTGCCAATCTTCCAGCAAATGCAAGCACACAACTTTGTGTAGTCGCCCAACGAGCCAGTGATATGAAAGCTGTGGATCCCCCCCCCGAATCTTAGCATCAACAATGCACAGTGACGTATCTCCTCAGCTGGTAACAGGGAGTGTGAGAAAATACCGACACAAAGACACGACTTGGTGTGTCTGTGCGCCATTGTGCGCCATAGGGCTACCGCTGCAGCATGTTCTGGAGCTGCAGTTCCCACAGTGGTGGAGGGGAGTTGCGGGTGTCAACAGCTTGACCTTATTCCTTTGAGAGTGTGATGTGAATTCAAACATGGGAACGCAATGAGCCATTAAAGGTCTTGTCGTTTTGTTGTGACTGAATGAGTGTTTTTATTTTATTTCATTATCAGTATATGTTTTTTCACACTCTACATAGTACTTTAAAAAGCCTTTTTAAAATAAAATATGATGCTCGGTCAATTTAAAGATTAAGTATGTCATTAAAAACAAACTAAAACACTGAAAATGTAGGTAAAAATAAGAAATAGTAAATGAACTAAGTTTGTGAAGACTTATTGTCCATTCGATGCAAACCACATTCATTCACAACATTTTTATTGTACACATGCAGTCTTCACTGTCCCTTCCCACATGTAAACTCACACATAATAAAGAAGCACATTTCCTAAAATTCCACTCAAAAGAATTAATATTGGCACGATTTCTTTGCTCTGTGCAGTAGGTCAATTTAAACAGAGAAAGTTAATTTCCCTTGACCTCTGAGTCTTTCCAAATAGGGATTCCCCAGAGATTAGAGACCTTGGCATGTCACTATGATTAATCGATACTCCAATGACAACATATTGGCTTTTCACACACGCTGCAACTTTAAGGAGAGCTGAGGTGGAGAGGGAGAGTGTGGACAAAAAAAAGGGACAGAAAAAAAAATAAAGCCAAAGAAGAAAAATTGTGTCAAGATCCATCTCTGTTCCACAGGGAAATAAGCCTCCTGTATGGATTTGCGGTAAATGGAAATACAGAGACAATTTGCTGCTCTGCGACTTTTAACCTTCAGTGGATTCTGAAGAAATCATGCAGCGTACTTTTCCGTGATTCCATACATACTATTCGATTTTGTCATTGCTCCTTGAGTCCTGTGGCGTTTTCAGCTCCTCCTGTAGTCTTCGAGCTCTCCACCTTCTCTCTCTTTGCGCTCTGTCTTTTTCCTGACTGGTTGGACATGCATCCCTCTCAGCTACACCTCTGCAATCAGCAGCTGCACCAAAGCCCTCTATGATGTGAAGTGAGACACTTGCATACTAATGGAGCAGAAACAGGATGTCTCTCAGGCAGGCCAGCACAGTGAGGACATGAAGAAAACATCAGGCGGCATTGCTTAGGTTTCAGTGCCACATTACAGCTCTGGATTGATGCTGTTTGTCATGGCAAACTCGAAGCATTAGTAAATGAATAAGTGTCTTATTATAATATAGCGTATGGTGATGCATGTGCAAAGTATAGTTTTATTTATTGGTTCCTCTGCGAGGGCAGTGTTTTCCTTGCACATATGGTTGGCTGTTTAATCATACCAGTGGGTTTCTATTGCACCAGCCCAAGTTTTTACTGGCATATTTCATTCGCTGCCTGATGGCACTAATAGCTGTCTTCTCATATCTTTGGTTATGGAACAAATGCCGGTGGCATAGCCGTTGCCATGGTGATGGCATGTCTGTGAGCCTGTTGTGTGGCTGCTGATACAGAAACACTGCTCACATTTTGCACCCAGTGAAACGGGCCCCAGAAACAGATGGGTGAAAGAATTGCCTCCTGTGAAAAATGATGTGGTGCGCTATCAAGTGAGGTCCCTCCTGGCTGTGCCAGGGGCATATGGTGAAATATAATATTAGCGGCAATTCTTAGAAGGGCGTAAAATCAAATGAACTGAAATTACTCATAAAACAACACAAGTGTCATGATTTTTATTCAATCAAAGTGTTTTCAAATCCCCTCTTTAATGTCTGTGATTGAAAACAACGACTGCCAGGTGCACCCATAAAGACTTGCATGCCGCAGATCTAAAGAGAAATGATCTTGCATCTGATTGCAGGTTTGTTTTCCTTCAGGGGCTCTCATTATCTCGCCACTTGTATTGTCCAAAGAAAATGTCTTATAAATAGATTTATGGAGCCTTAACATAGAACAGACAAACTTCGTTATGTGCCGCAATTACATCCTGCTGTCATGCTTCGGACCCTCAGGGCCAATGAACCTCTGAAGGTTCAGCTGAACCAAGTGCAGACCAATTGTAGATTCCGTGCAGCAATTGTAGATGGTTGTTGACGCATTTTATATATATAATGTGAACTTGGATTAAAACCTCATAACTACTGGGTGTGCTGTGAGAGTAAATCCCTCAGCTTGAGCCTTCAGTTTAGACAGTCAGCTGGATAATGCCGAGCTACTGAAGGATTTTTCTTCCTCCTTCTAGTGTTCTGAGTATGCATGCATGTAAAAATCAGCAAGTTAAATAAGAATAGGCAAGGACGGGTATGTGTCGGGGGATGTGTTGCGATGGGACGAAAAATGTATTTTATGTGAAAGTGTAGATCCAAATGTAAGAAGAAATATGTTTCATACAATATCTGTGCTCTCTGCTGCCACAGCCGAGTGATTAGCAATAGATTTTCAGCATAAAGGTGCTCGTACCCAAGAGGTGCAGCCCTGCTGTGGCAGTGAGTGTATTATATTATATCTCAAACCGAATCTCTGCTGCATCCCTGAGAGCAGTGAAAACAAAAGTTCATAAAGTTGTCCACCACCCACCCTCTTGTTGATATGATCTGGTAGGACTTTACAAGTCCTCTGTTGCAGTTTAAATTGTGAGACTGAAGTGTGTTGCCCACTACAGAATATATAGTTATCATGAGGAAGTTGTACGTGGAGCTTCTCAGTTACAGAAGCAGTCTATAAGACTGCACAGAACACACAAGCTGTGTAGAAAACTGTAAGAATGTGCATTAAAGGCCATAACACTCTGACACAATGTATGCAAAAAAAGCGATGGACATAGATTAAAGTTATCCTTCAAACACGTTAGTAAGAGTAGCAGTGAGCAGGGGGTCAGAGCAGCAGGCTGCATGGCTTAGCACTGGACCAGCAAAGGCTCGATGTTATGAACAGGTGGGAAGCCATTCCAATCACTTCAGCAGAACTGGTCCGTGGCCAACAATATGTGTGTGTGTGGGTTGAGCGGAGAGAGTGTACGTGTAAATTTGTGTACTGCAATCATTATGAAGCAAACTACCAGTGAAAAAGAGCATATGTGCCCAACAAAACTTCCCAGGGTCAATAAGGTCAACACGTACACACAGCAAGACATAGGTGGGGACCGGATGCTGACTCCCACAGTGTTGCCAGGCTGCCAGAAACCTAGTGGCAGGTGTCTGAGTTTTATGGCCTCAGCATGAAAACAAACATCACTCCTCCTGTCTTCTCCAATTTAATACCCGAGCAACGCAACACATGGAGCAAGAGAGAGAGGACAGATAAATGTGTTATCGAGGAGATTTCTACATATATTTATAGGCAAGTAATTAAAATGAAGAACATATGACTGGATTATTTAAATGATGGATGATTAAAAGCAGAAGGAGAAGCCACATGTTCAGAGTTTTCTAATCAGGATCTATGAATAGTAGGCACACGTTCCTGCTGCCTCACTTTAGTCACACTGAGAGAATCATTAGATCGGATAGTGTGTGACCAGGTCACTGCAGAGATCAGCCACCTGATCCAAGGTAGCATATGAATTCTTTTGAGAAACTGGGGTGAGCGCTGAAGCTTTAATGCTTAAACTTTCTGTGGTATATTTCCTCTATTTGACTGAATTTGCCTTTTTTTTGTATGTGCAGTTCCTCTCCTCTGCTGCATTTCAATTTCTAGAAACAACTTATTTCTCGACATGGCACAGGCTTTTATTCTGTATCTGTCAAGCAGTTTTTACATTATGGTGTATGCGATGTTAAGGGAAAAACAGCGAGAATCTGTCAACACATCGCAAAGCGTGAACAGACACCATATGAAAGGTGAGGGAAAACAATCTGTATCTATTTTATGTTAATATCTGAGGAACCTGCTACTTACGATCTGAAATAAATGTTACCCATCTCGCACACACACACACACACACACACACACACACACACACACACACACACACACACACACACACACACACACACACACACACACACACACACACACACACACACACGCACACGCATGCACAAACTCAACCTCAGTATGTGAGGATCAAAACAAGCGTTAGTGTTAGTCACACTGGAAGCTGAAACTGCAGTTGTTTGTTTTAGTGAAAGAAAGCCAAGAGCCTCTTTTGCTTTCCCATTTCTCTGTCTTCTATTATAGGAATAAATGGAGATTTCCTTTCAGTTGTTTAGGATGCGTACCGACACATAGACACAAACACAACCTCACATACAGACAAGATACCGTGTCTGCACGTGCAAAACTAGCTAAAAGAAGAATGTTATTTTTCTAGTTTGTAACAGTATAGAGGAATTCTTTTTATTTGTTCAAAGAAACTGACAGCAGTTCCTCATTCTCAACACTCATATTGCTTGTCTGTGCCGGTCATTCTTAGTAATATTTGTCAGACTGGGTGACATCAGACTGTAGAACAAAAGCAAAAAAGCATAAAATCTTAAAAATGCGCTGGTGGCTCAGGATGACAGTCAGCTCATCTTAATCTCAACAAACCTGGACGTGCACAGTTATACAGCGGGCCCACAGCTCAAACTTTTTTTGTGACTGCCTACCATGGGTCTTTATCATAAGCAGTGAGTGATTAACAGTGAAGAGCACTCACTCCCAGTATATTAAGCCTGTTGTGTAATGGGCTCACAGCCAGAGTTGCCGGCTGCTCCCACCCTGCTCGCTCGTTGAAGAGGATAACTGAAACTAAGCTGGTATGCAGATAATCTAACCAAACCAGAGAGAGAGAGCGAGAGAAAACATTTTCATAATCTCCAAGGAGACAGATACATCAAGGAGGCACAGGCAAAAACAAACCTATCATCCTACGTGCTGAAAAGTGTAGTGCTCAGTCTAAAAATGTTGCCTCTTTCTCCCTGTTAGTTAACCTGCTTGGGTAAAATGGCAGTTTTAGTGAAGGAGGAGCAAGATTTTAAATACGTTGCAATGCCTTGTGATTTCATTGCTGTAACACTAAAGCTTTACATGTAAATAAAGAGTGCCTCGCTCAAGAGCAAATTTCAAGCAGTCCTTTGGGATGACTTGTTTCAGCTGAAGTTCATTTCAAGATCTCAAATTAATTAAACACACTTCTGCTTATTATCAGTTATGTCTGGATGTGTGAGCTACAATTTAAAATGATGATAAATTCCTATGTGACTCAAGGGGAACCACATGAATTTGACAGATTCTTTCTGCCCTGTTAGACACATCATTTTAAATATCCCTAAACATCTGTGAGGTGCTGGTATGGAAATGTGACGTGTCTCATTTTTTTCCATCATCTTGAAATTAATAATGAACTCATTACTTTCTCACTTCATTCTGTTATGCCGTTTTTCAATTTTCCCCCCCAGTTACTTATATCCCTTAACAGCTGCTTTACTCTTTTTCTTTTTCAGGTCAAAACCTCAAGTTGAAGTTTGGATCTAATGCCTGTCCTGCCTGTCTTTTGCAAACTCCGTCCTCTTGGTTAGAAATCACTATTCTCAACCTACAGCAGCTAGCTACAAAGGAGACTAATGCTTATTAACCGTACCCTTATATCCTCCTCCCAAACGCTGCCTCTCATTTAAGCCTTTTGTGAGCAGGGAGAGGAGACAACATGGCGCTCAGCTGTCAGCCTTGGCCTCCTCTAATCTGGTTGTGCATAGGATTGCTTCTTTGCTTTCTGTCACCGGCACACGGCAAAGATTGCCCTCATTTGTGTGTTTGCGAGATCCGCCCTTGGTTCACCCCTCAGTCAACCTACAAGGAGGCAACTACAGTGGATTGCAATGATCTAAGGCTAACACACATCCCTACCAACCTGTCAGTGGATACCCAAGTGTTACTGCTCCAAAGCAACGCCATCTCTCGTACCAGCGGAGAGCTGGAGGTACTGTTTAACTTGACGGAGCTAGATTTATCCCAAAACAACTTTAGCACTGTGGAAGCTGTCGGCCTCACAAGCATGAACCACCTGACCACCCTGCATCTAGAGGAGAACCAGATCACGCAGCTGCCAGACCACTGCCTGCAAAACCTCTCCAACCTTCAGGAGCTCTACATCAACCACAACCAGATAAGCTCCATCTCCCCTCGAGCATTTGCAGGACTGCACAGTCTGCTGCGCCTCCACCTTAACTCCAACAGGCTCCATGTCATAGATAGCCGCTGGTTTGAAGAAACACCCAATCTTGAGATTCTCATGATTGGGGAGAATCCAGTTATTGGCCTCCTAGACATGAACTTCAAGCCCCTAGTAAGGCTGAGAAGTCTGGTTCTGGCTGGAATGGATCTCACTGATGTTCCACCCGATGCATTTGTAGGTTTAGATAATTTGGAGAGCATTTCTTTCTATGACAACAAATTGGTCAGTATCCCCCAACTGGCCCTTCAGAAACTTCCCAATCTCAAGTTCTTGGATTTAAACAAGAATCCAGTCCAGAAAATTCAAGAAGGAGACTTCAGAAACATGCTACGTCTGAAGGAGCTGGGCATCAACAACATGATGGAGTTAGTGTCTATTGACCGTTATGCTATGGACAACCTCCCAGAACTGACTAAACTAGAGGCAACCAACAACCCGAAGCTGTCTTATATCCACAGGTTTGCATTCAGGGATATGCCATCCCTTGAGAGTCTGATGCTTAATAATAATGCTCTTACTGCCCTTTACAAGCAAACTGTGGATGTGTTGCCAAATCTGCGGGAGATCAGTCTCCACAGCAACCCATTGCGGTGTGATTGTGTCATACAGTGGATGAGTTCCAACAGGACCACGGTGCGCTTCATGGAGCCCTTGACTATGCTGTGCACCTCCCCACCAGAATTTAGAGGTCAACGAGTCAGAGAGTTCAGGCTGCTGGAGTCAACGGAGCAGTGTCTTCCCCTTATATCCCATGAAACCTTTCCCAGCCACTTGAATCTAGAGCTGGGCATGAGCGTGAGCCTGGACTGCCGGGCAATGGCTGAACCAAATCCAGATATATACTGGGTGACTCCTCTTGGAAACAAAATCACAATGGACACTGTGTCAGAGCGCTATCACTTGAGCAGCGAGGGCACCCTGCGGCTTTCTCACGTGCAGGTGCAAGATTCTGGTCGTTACACCTGCGTGGCCCAGAACACTGAAGGGGCCGACACACGGGTCGCCACCATCCGCATAAATGGAACCCTGCTCGACAGCGCTCAGGTGATGAAGATTTATGTCAAGCAGACGGAGTCACACTCCATCTTGGTGTCCTGGAAAGTCAACTCTAATGTCATGTCCTCGAACCTGAAGTGGGCTTCGGCCACCATGAAGATTGACAATCCACACATCACCTACACAGCCCGTGTCCCTGTAGATGTCCACGAGTACAACCTCACGCACCTTCAACCTGCCACCGAGTACGAGGTATGCCTCACTGTCTCCAACATCCACCTGCAGACACACAAGTCTTGCGTTAATGTGACAACACGTAGCGCTACCTTTGCCCTGGACCTGACAGACCAGCACCCAAGCGCAGCTGTGCTAGCTGTCATGTCAACCATGTTGCTCTTCCTCAGTCTGGCCACTGTGGGCATCTACATGGCCCGAAGATGGAAGAGGAAAAATTACCACCACTCCTTGAAGAAATACATGCTGAAGACATCCTCCATTCCACTTAACGAGCTCTACCCTCCACTCATTAACTTATGGGAGGCTGACGGTGAGAAGGACAAAGATGGGAGCACAGAGGGAAAACCCTCTCCTGTTGACACCACACGCAGTTATTACATGTGGTGAGGATTCACTGAGGATTTATTGTCTCCAGCAGCACAACGACACACTTTTGCCATTTTGGGGCAAAAGTTGACTAAAGTTGCAATTTTTTTGTATTCTCAGCTTTGCTAATAAGAGGCAGAGTGATCAAGTGCAGGATTTTTATTAGTATAGCGTATCGCCTTTGTTTGATTCTTTCTAACGTTCTGGACTTTCCAAGATGGCAGCTGTAGTTAGCCTCCAGGTTGTCTTAGTTGCTCTGCTCTGTTTCTGTGGTACATTTTTGACTCACTTATTTTTGGGAAGCTTCTACAGCAGCAGGGTCGATGAACTTCTTCCAGCATTACTAGAAATGTTTCTTTCTCGGTTTTGTAAAACAGTTAATCTGTTGCGCACTGATAGATAAAGGAGTTTGTACAAACTTCGAAGCTGACAATGGGGTTTAGACTTGTTAAACTGTCTACTGAATGTTAGCAATTGTGCAGTAATGTTGTATCAACTATATCTTTGAACTTTCTAATTTACAGCGCAAGATATTAGGATTTTAGTTTGCAGATAAATGTGATGTTAAATGCTAGAAATGCAAATGTTTGATAAGTACCTTTTGACTTCTTTTTCCTTAAGGTGCACTAGAAGCCTTTTGACTTTTTGTTCATTCTTTTATTTGGCTAGACATTTGTTGGCTGCTTAGTTTATTATTTTCACATGCAACATGTATACTAAACACGTTAAAATAAATAACATTTTGATTCTTTTACAGAACTTTGGGAGTTTTCTGTGACTCTTTGGCATTAGAATTGCATCTGTTCGCTTTAGATTAACAGTGTTAGTGGTTGATGACACATGCTGTATTTAGGCTCTGAATCTCATGTCTTAATAAATGGTACTGTAAACTCTCAGTTCCACAGATAGACGTGAATGTGTGCTGCCCTCTGGTGGATGCTACATATTAAAACTAATCATGTTTAATATGGCTGTTTATCAAAGCTTTTACTTTCAGTACATAACTAATACAACATACAAAAAAGAGGAAATACTGCTTTATTACAACAACTTTATAATGGAAATATATGAAACAGTGATTTTGAGCAAAAAAAGTACAAGTTTCTATAATGATTTTACAGCAAAGTCATTTTCTGTACATTAAGATTTACTTTCAGCACAACCAGCTTTTAGCTGATAATGGCAACAATAAAAAAAAACCCACACTAATCTGTTCCAGTGAAAGGTACAGTAACTTGAATTATTAATATTTTTCCCACCAGTGCTCAAAGGTGGCCAGAGAAAGCTTTTCCATTCATTTCTTATGAAAACATCTGAAAAACTATAAAAAGTGAGAATACTGTGAACATATATCATAGTAGAGAAGATTTACTGTCCATCATATTCAGATGTTTGGCAATGAGATCACAGATCACAGGTTGCATGTCCTTCCTGCATAGTCAACAACAGGTTTACGCAGCAGCTTCAGTAAAAGTGTGTTTAAGACAAGCAGGTGAGATTATCGTTTCTCCTGAGAAACACAGCGGAAACCAAGATTAGAAGCTGAGCTGTCCGGTGTATTTTGGCTTCTTGCTGCACAGCGATACCTGTAACAGTAAGACTGAAAAAGGGGGGGAACGGGGGGGAAATGTACTGTGAATGAACTGAATAATGTCAGTAACAGACACTGCTTTGTGATATTTTACTGTTTGATAGTCAAGACTACTGATATTAATCTTGTAGAAAACCTGCTTATGCACAGTCTCCAATCACTGACCTCTCGGGTCCCTCACATGTGTAACTATAATGTGAAACAAGAAGAAAACTGTGGCCAGTCAACATGTGACAAGGCTGTCACTAGCATCAAAAGCCCCATGAACCAGAAAGGAAAGAATGAATACATCTATCCCTTTGTTATCCCACAGGTGGAGAGTAACAGAGAGCAGAGAGCTACCCTACTTCCTCTTAGAAATGCTAATATCAGTTGTCTGGATTCAGTGTTTCCAACAATAACATGGTTTCTCCAACAGCCAGAACCGCTTTACTTTCACTGATCACTTTATTCCAAAAAATCCCACAAAATCCCAGTGAGTGAGGCCCTTGGTATATTAAACAAATAAATAATTAACCACGTTTTAAATTTCAGATTTAAAAAACTGGATGTTTAACATAATTTTTTTCATACCCTGTGGCACATGTATGACCCTCCCTTCTTCACTTTATCTTTGCCTGAGGGAGGCCCCGTCTGAAAGAGAGCAATGGTAGATAATAATTACAGAAAAAGAAAAAATCAACACCCACGACAATTACAAAAGCTTGAATGTAATCTGCCATTACTGGGTTGCGTTGCGGGTCCGTGGTGTGATGCACAGTCCACCAGTCTGCTGTCCATTCCCATGCATTCCCCACCATGTCGTACAGACCAAAAGCATTGGGAGGAAAGGACATCACCTGTAGGGTATAAGGGCACTACTGTCACTTTACTGCAATGTTTTTAAAAATACATTATTGTTAATATTATCATTTCTAATTTCTAAATTCTACACTAATTCTAAAAGTAGTCTAATCTATCTATCTAAAGGATATTTAAGCCCTGTGGCTTGAAGAACTATTGTGCATGAATATTTGTGTCTTTCAATGGTACACACAGTATATTATGGTAATTAGAACACGCTAATGCTACAGTATTATTTGGCCTGTTAGTGCTGCTGACAAACTGATATCCTTAATCACAGTGAGAAAATAAAATGAATAAATACATAAATAATAAAAACTATATCAACTTTTGTGAACATAAATTAGACATGAAATACCAATGATATGATACTATTATGAGGCGCTATAGGTTTTAAATGCATAAAACGGGTCATTTTAGCCCCTTGCCAAGTAGTTTCTAGAAAACATGATGACACTATAATATCTGATATAGATAAGAATCTTTAAACTTATTTTGGTTGCTTAACTCCTCCCAGTATAGAAGGAGTTTGTAGACAAAGGAACAAACACAGAGATTTTCTTTTATAGTAAGATACTGTTCATTGTTGTTAAAATAACTTGCAAAAAAGATGACTGCAGAAAATTGTATATTTACACATGCACAGATTTTTAAGTTACGTAAACAAAAAAAAGTGTCAAGTTAGTGAAGCTGAGGGTTGACTTTACAGGTTTGATGGGTTCAGTGACATTCTTGGAAAAAAGACTGGGCATTTACATGGTAGATGGAAACTGAAAAGCTTTGTTATCTTAATGCAGAAAGCAGAATGTTGAAACACAAATCAAACCTCTAAACCCGCTGGACAACTAAAGGGATTTCTTAACTGAGCTCAAGTTCCCCTATTACTTCAACATCAGTGACTGCCTTTTACCCTAACAAGGTGACATAATGCAGATTAGAATATCATTTTACATCAACACCGTATACTCTTAAAGATTTCACACAGAAATCGGATATTCAGGATTCATACTAGAATTGGAACTATGAAGTTGCCTCTGTGAAGAAAGACTGGATTTATGTTGTCTTTTTGTAATCTATGTAATCTCTCAAGGCTGCAAGCTTCTTTTGTGACTTCATCGAGCTTTGGAATGCGTAATTATGTCTAGTATTTTCCTGGGCCAAACTTTTTCTGACTAAACCTGAAATATGAGATCCCTCAACACACCCATAATTATGGCATTTCTTCATTCTTGCTTGTGTCTCTTACCGGTGAAGTTTTGATATACCCATCTTCTCCAGAGTTGTGTGTGGGGAAGTCTCCCTGCCAGAGGTTAGCAAAGTGTTGTCCTTTAGGGTTCAACTTGTTTCCCCATGGATAAAGTCTAAATGTAGGCGTGGTATACCAGGAAAGTAATCTGAGACATATTTCATGTAGGAAATGCACATTTTCAAACATCTTTCACAGAAAAGTTCCTTTTGCATTTGTGCTTATGAATCTTCTGCTCACTTTGGTCATACGTTGTTATTATTCCCATTTTTGAATGCACATTTCAGACTAGAGGTTTGTTAGTATTTCCCCCTCTTATAAACTGTGTGTTAAGCAACTGTAACAAAGCAGTTTCCCTACATGGATCAATAATGTGTTTTCTGATTATGATGCATCATCATCATCATCAGTTAACATCTTACCTGTCTTTCAGGCCACCCCTGCAGGCATACTCCCACTCTGCTTCTGTAGGGAGTCTCTTGTTAGCCCAGGAGCAGTAGGCAACAGCATCTATCCACGAGACATGCAAAACAGGATGATGGAGCCTAAAAAACACAGATTTAAAGTAATTTACCGAGCTCTTATCATCTTTTCATAAATAAAAGAAGAGTGAAGGTTTGATGCTTGATAGGTGTTTTATATAAATGTGGAGCGTATTATTGAAAACATTATGAAGTTTTTAGTAAAAGAGAGTTTTTCTACCTGTCTGTGATGTTGGAGTCTGGGCCCTCAGGGTGCCTCCAGGAGGCTCCTTTGACTGGAAGCCACCAAGGGGCAGCAGCCACCTAACAACAAATGGTAGTAACAGTTGTTACGGACCGCATTATGCTTTTCACACTTTCTTTTCTGTTTTTCTCTTGCAAAGCCCACTGATGTGCAACTCCTCAAACAACAGGCCATTTTCAACACTCTTAAACAGTTGTAGTATAAATCATCACGTCCAGCTAAAGACAAAAACGTGCTCTCTGAAGGTGCTGGGTTAAAACTAAAATGTAATTATTTAAATGAATAAAACATACTGTGCTGCATTTATAAAATGCAATCCCTGTCAAAGGCTGCCTTATTTATTTTAATATTATTTGACTGGAGCAGCTTACAGTTCCCAAGAACAACATTTGTCATGATGCTAATATTGATGCTGTGCTGCTAATTTTTAATATATCTAAAATGTTGAATGTAAATATGTGAGATATATTATATTAAAGTGGTCATTTATACATTTATGACTTTATTTTAGGTTCAGATAGCTATAGAGAAACATGCATGTGCACAATAATTGTTGTAAAGACCCACCTTTTAGCACATCCCAGCCCACCCACTCACTCACTTCACCAGATGCACCTTGTTTAGTTCTCTCACCTTTGATTGGGTGTGGTGCTTGTCCTTAATTGCACTCACCTGTCACACATTATATAAGGACTGCATTCACTTTTGGCTCACTCTTTTATAATAAAATATGTGTAACTTTAATAACAGCATCACACTTTTAGAATAAAGAACTTTGTTGCCAAAATCCAACAAATGTATAACTTTCAAACTGGGACTCTTTGGGAAATAATTAGCAGTAATTAGTGAAGTTATTGTGCCATATGGGTAAATGTGTGGAAGCCTCTAGGTTTGAGGGTCATACAGAAGACTTCTATAGGTAAACCTGTCAAGCTGTAGGTATGTAATGAACACACAGTGAAAACTAGAAACATCAGGAAGCATCAAACAACAATCTCTTGGAAATGTTCTGTCCAAAACCACAAAAACTATCTTTAGCACGCTCCAAAGTTCATCGACTCATGTTGCTGCTGAAGTGTGGTAAAAGTCTTCAGTCCTGTGTGCATAAAAATAAAAATACTGGAAGCTGCCAGTGCTACCCCTCCGCCTCCTAGTAAATACACCTAAAACATCAACTTAAAATTTCTACATTACTTCTTTATCAAGTTACTGCATTTACAGACTTGTGTATTCACGCCACCTGCCTGCCCACCTAGCGGGGTGACGACAGTACCCCCATCAACCTTTTACAGCTGACAGGTAAAAACTGTTTAAGGTGACTTTCTGTGAAGGAGGTGCTTTGAGGCTTCTTCCTATTTGGCATGATATTTTTATTTTTTATTCTTGCAAAGCACACGACTGTAGGTGAAACTGTCACATGCCGAAGAACTGGATTATCAAGCCTCTGGGCATTTGATAAACAAATTAGCCACATTTTGTCATGCAGCAAGCTAACATTAGGGTTTTCCATCTGTTGTGGGGACCCTGACATCAAAAATAAAGCCGATCCACTGTGTCCTCAGATTCAGAGCATGCATAAAGACTCCTGTGTTTCCTCTTTTGCTGCCAAAAACAGAAAATTTGGCGTGCTTTTCTTGTGACTGGGACATTTTAGAGTGTGAGAAGTGGCTCAAAAAAGGGTGGACTGCTCATACCTTTGTTTGAGGGCATATAAAATAGCCACAAGGTGGGCATGATGAAAATGTGATATAGAGAACTCAAAGGAGAAAAGCATGGGGTTCAAATGAAACCTTTGACCTAGCTCAGCATCAGTGTTGTTTGTGGGAGAGAAAAACTCCCTTTGGGAACTTTAGCTACATGTACTTATATGAACAAAAAAGCTTTTTTACACATAAACATTTACAGACATCTAAACACAGCATGAAAGCCTGTGAGGTTACATTTATTACAACACTTTATATTTACTGTTGTCTACTAAACATAGTGTGTGAACTTGGACCTCTAGTCCTGCAAGCTACCAATATCTATGTGTAAGCAATAAATAGTTTGTTAGATCGTTGCATAAGTGCAAACTAATGTAGAGCACATCTTTGACTGTGTGCTCGTTTTGTGCAGTGAAATCGAAAGCATGACATGTAGCCTGCACATGTCTTCCTTCAAAGCTACAACTGATGTAGCAGGTAAAAAGTGAGCTGCACAGGTAAGTCGCCTGCTCAGTGGTACACTTACTGCTTGAGTGACTTGGCTTTTCACTGGCTCATTCAAAAGTCCCTCAAAAACAAACGAGTCTCCAAATTTCTCTGCCTAAAAATCAGAAAAGACACAGATTTTATGGGCAAAAAACAACACCAGGATAATGAAAACCACTCACAGAAAAATATTGTTTTATTTTTTAAATATTTTTTAAAACCTCAGTCACATATCCTGTCGCAAGGACGAAGCTCTGAAACTGTTGGTTAGTGACTTCATGGATGTCTATGTTGAAGGAGTCCACATACACCACTCTCTGGGGGCCCTCACCGTCTGGGGGGATGCCTGGGTTGTCTGTTCCCATCAGGAACTCCCCTCCAGAAATCTGCACCATCTGCACGGAACAAGTACAATTTTTATTTACATATGCAAACAAACTGTGCTAGAAACTGGAATGTAGATTCAGGATTAATAACTCTTATGAGCTACAAGATCATAACAACCAATAAAGAACACAATAAAACAATGAAGATCTATAATATATCTAGTAAAAATCTAAGTTATTAGCCACCTATAAATAATAGAAATACTAGTAGAAATAAAAAAAAATATGACACCAGAGTGCCACAAATGTGCAATATTAAGAGGGTAACTTACAGGAAACAAAGGCTAGGCTGTCAAACTTCCTGCTTCTGCATTCAAGTCATATTTACAGCACATGGTGTTATGGTTTATTTAAACACACAACTAAAATTAGCACATATGTGGACACAATTTTGCAACCCTTGGTTTTGGTGTTAATCGACAGATCTGTGTTGCAGCTGATTGGCTACAAGGCCTTGCTTATGCATGGGAACCTCAGGAGGCCTAATAGTTCCAAGAACGATCAGATTCGACTTTGGTAACAACTTTATGACATTTTGCACGCATAACCTTATCTCCACACTCTCACAAAATAGCGGTGTTTTTTTTTTTTTTTCTGTAACAGGAGTCGCAACATACCGGACTTTGTGTTTCCCGCTCATTGTCCTGCACCTGATTCGTCCTGTCATTTGCGTCTTTGGAGTATTTGAGATCAGGATCTGTGGAAGCTGCTTTACCCTCATCCTCGTCCAAGGGATCCACAGTTGGAGCGTCTCTAGTCAGCTTATCACAACCGCAGCCCGCCGCTCTTTCCGGGCCTGGAGGTTCTGCGCTACATGAACTCTGAAGACACAACACTTTGCTCACACATCCAAATATGAACAATAAGGTGAAATAACGCAACATTTTGATGGTTTGTTTCCAAGGCATAGCTCAGGGTCCATGCATGATGTTGACACTGTTGCTTCCGTAAAGTCACGTGGTCAGTCAGCTGGCTACAGTGTAACAAAACGTAACCCTTTCCTTCCCGAAGTGAATGTTTGCTGTGGACTAAACTCTGTTAATCCACAAAAACACTGCAAATTCTGATCACGGCTCGCAAATACAGCTACATCCGGGGGTGTATGATGATATTAATACAATCGCTTATCTGAAATACACTTCAATGACTTATTCGCCCAAAATCACACAGATTTTGACCTTTCTGTTTTGTTTTGTTTTTTTTACAGAAAAATAGACTTCTTCGTATAAATCTGGGCAGCGCAGTAGCAGGAGTGATAACCCAGCTCAGATTTTCTTAGCGGTAGGATGGGGCGACGTGGACATCATTTCCCAGCTATCAACACTACGGCCGCTTGAGAAGAAGAAGTGGAAGTGAGCCAGGCAGTTCAACCAGCCAGTGCCTGCCTGCCTCAGTGAGCACAAGCTGCGGGAGCACTGAGAGGCGCGGAAAGGTGTCCGAGCTGTCAAAAAACTGGATTATTACAGTCGCTGACGCCTGGATGTCATCCCCCGGCCCGGAGGAGAGGAGAACCGCAGTCATGTTGTCTTAGCTGGCCCAGAGAAAGCTAAATACCCGAGCACAGCCGAGGTAAAGTTGAGAGCTTAACTTGAGCAGTTTGCCATCATCCTCCTTTCATATGTCTATCTTCTCGCAGCGGAAAGGGGGAAAAAGGATTTAGTTCTCCTTAAATGGTTAAAAAAACCTCAGAGCTCAAAAGTGGCGCTTTTTAGTGAATAATACTTTTGTTGAAGAGAAGCCCAACAAGATTGTATCACGGTCGGGTGGCTCTTACACCGACAATGATTTCGGGCTGCTGTGAAGCAATGTGATAGTGAGCCGCGATTACAATGCTAACGCTGGATGTGCTTTCTCAAGTTTCGCTGGCGCTTCGGTGCTTAGATGAATAAGATCCGAACTTTTGCTGTGTGATCGTTGATCGTTTGGTCGGGCTTGCAACAGACGGCGGTCGGAAAGCTACCAGAATAACTTGTTATGGGGCTTTATCGACCTCAGTGAGAGGCAGTGCTTAAAAAAAGAAAAAAGAAAAACACACAGGCAGATAACCTGAGTGGAGGGGACCTGCATTGCTCTCTATCAGCTTTCAGTGGCCATGACCTGTTGCAGGTGCATAAACCTCGCTGGCAGCTGCAGCTCCTAAACATGTAAGGCGCAGCACAACACCAGCGGGGCTACAGTAACATCTAATAGACATTTTCTCTTCCTCTCTATGCAAATCCTTGCAGCCTGACAGTTGTGTTTGTGTAGTCTCCACCTGCAAGGGAACCCGCTCTCTGAAAACTGCTTCTAACTTGGAACTATTAATTTGCATATGGATACTGAATAAATGCATGATGGTATGTGTCCATGACAGGCATGTTATATTAAATGATCTAATAATATCCATATTTTCTCCCAATTTCTCCTATACAGGTGCTCCCTTGTGTGCCAAACATGTCGGACAAAATGTCCAGTTTCCTACACATTGGGGACATCTGCTCCCTGTATGCAGAGGGATCAACCAATGGTTTCATCAGCACCCTAGGGTATGTCCCTGTGCCTGTGTGGAGGGCCCACTTCACACTTTTCTTAAAAAATGCTGCACAGTCATGATACTGAGCCAGCAGTTTTTGGAAGGGAGGAAATCACACTTGTAGTAGCAACTGTTAACCATTTTGATGACAAAGTCGAGAACAAGCACATTTCTTCCCTTTAGTCCGATGCCTGTGTATGCACGTGTTTGCTTACACGCAGCGACAGGGTCATCATTTGGTCTCGGAATGGGATTAAGTAGTGAATGTAATTTGTTGCAACAAATGCAAAAAACATGCAGATTATGCTAAAGTTTGGGGCAGGCCTGGGTTGGAAGGGTGGAGTTAGAAGACAATAAATGGTCTGGTGGTACTGTTGGCAAGCCACTCATTTGCCCACACAGTCACAGCATCATTTTCCTCCATCAATTCTCCTTACTTGTAAAATGCATATTTTTGATATGGTCTGTCTGTTGGGATTACTTACACTGGCTTACTGCTTGAAATACTGGCCTTAGGATATGACAGAAATATCACAAGCGCAGTAAGATTCAGTTGTGCTGCTTTTAACCTCTCCCCTTTGTTCTGAATCTAAACAAAGCAACAAGAGAAAGTTTGCATTAATGTTTTTGCTGGTATGAACCATCAGGAAATCACAAGACGGTAAACCATGGCATTAGCATTAGTAATGGTATCAGGGCTATCTGCTCAGTGTCCTGGACCTCCCCTCCTGGCTCATGAAAAATGGAATGACCTACAGCGAAGACTGAGTCACTATAGAGACATTGTGGCCTTTCTGGAGTTCATGTGCTTCCCACATAGACACACACACGCACGCACATGCTAGCACATGTATTTAGAAAATTGTCATGACGGTTTTGGCCAGAAGCCATCCTCTCCACGCATAAACACCAACTCAGCAGCAGATCAACTGCCCTTAAAGTAAGACACCATACTGAGAAAATTCTGTACACATTAACTCTTTTTCTTCACTCAAATAGCAGTCCAAGTCAACAGCTGCAGAGGGGAGGGGACTATATGAGCAAATGAAAGGCTACATTTTTCTTTTTCTTCTTTTTTTGGGGGGGAAAATGCTGCTGTGTGCATTGAGTATTTAGCAGGACCCATCCTGTTTGTGCAGAGGTGTAACTATTAAACTTGTGTTAATAACTGACCTCTGTGAAAGCGAAGTTGCGTGAAGCATGCTCATGTGACGACCCCCCCCCCCCCCCCAAGTACAGTAAGGAGTTTTGATGCCAGATTAACTTCAGCAGAGCTTAGCGTTGATTCAGTAAGACTCCACTGAAGGGCTGCAACACCGTGTTTCCAAAAGATACTCCCTCATTTGGTGTTTTGACAATACTGGTGTTGAAAACTGACTAACATGTTGATCCAAAGGCTAATTCTCGTAGTAAATTAGGTTTAGATCTGGTAACTGCAAAGGTCAGCGCATGTGATTCATGTTATTTTCAGCAACAACTTTGTGTTGATTTGCAGTTAGTATTCCTTCTAAGGGGTCAGGGAGATTAGAGCTTCCACAGTATAGTGGAGCAGTTGAATGCCTTCACTTTTGAGGTGAAAAAGTGCGAGTTTTTCCTTTAATTTGGCACTCTGCTGTTATTTGTCTTAACACGCATGGGTATGTTCGCCCTTTGTAGTCGGTCTTGTTCCTCGAGATGTGCAGGCTGATGGAACAGTGAGGTCTGTTTGGGCAACTTCAGAAGGCTGAAAGTGGATGTGGGATTTGGCCTGTGTCCAGACAAGTGTTATTCTAAGCCAGTGAAAGCTAAATTTGTCACCAGAAATTCCTGTCTGGCCACCGGTCATTTAATCCAGAATATTTCCTTATTTTGTGGAAGGGGAGGCTAAAACATGCTGCAACTATGTAACGATCCCAGATAATTCATGAAACAAAGGTAGAGTTTTTGCACACGCTTTTGTTGGAGATACTTTTTTGCCTGAGTCTCTGTTTAGCACATACACAGTAAGCTTAAACACAAACCCACAGGAATGATGAATTACAGTGACTCTGATATCCAAGAACAATGGCAATCTTAGTACATCTGCAGAAATGTTGACCAGTTATGCTGAGTTGTAGTTCTGAAAATGTGGTGTTGATCACTTTGACTGTCTCAGTATTATCAACCCTCTGTTCCTCCTGGCCTTTTAAATGTTCCGATCATTGCTGTGCTATAAAATTATTAATCAAACACACTCAACTGATGCAGTGTTTTTGAAATTAGCTTGCAACAGGTACTTTTTCTTTTTAAATTAAGCAGTGTTTAAATATTTTTTGTACCAATTGATTCATTGTGAGCTCTAAAAATATCATAAACATCAAAATGGCCTAATTGCAGATAATTCAATTTTTGTTAAAATGCTCCAAACTTCATAAGCATTCAGCTCACTGTAATAGAAGAATAAGAAAATGATTACATACTTATTCGAGTCTTGTTTAAAAAAACAACTTTAAAGGTGAACTTAACTATTCCTCATTGCTGCTGTGGTTGTTATGCTCGGGGCTTTGCCAGCTTTGTCATGGTAACTTTGGATATGATCTTATTATATGTATAGCGCTTACATGTGTCATGTGTCCGTATTTACAGCCTGGTGGATGACCGCTGCGTCATCCAGCCTGATGCTGGGGACCTCAACAACCCGCCGAAGAAGTTCAGAGGTAAGAGGAGCAAATTAATCTCCCCTCTTCCTCGTGACACTCCTCCTCATAGCACTAACTCCTATCTGTTTATACTGTGAAGCGTGTAAGACCTGCTGCTGAATGTGTTATGCTGTGTTTCTTTGGTGACAGCCACAATATCTCAGCCTCCTGGACTTCAAACAGGCGTGTGTGTGTGTGTGTGTGTGTGTGTGTATTTATTAGCTGTGTGCCCTAGCTCGCACAGGTCTGTGGAGGTAGAGGCAGATGGAGAGTCATCTCTTCTGCTGATTTGTTGAAAAAAAAAAAAAAAGCACCCACTTGAGAATCTGTTTTCTAAATAAAAATCCTTCAGCTGTGTCTTTGGGTGAATTTGCTATTATTAGTTCTCATACAGGAAGTAGAACTCGTGACCTGCAGTTCTCAGGCTAGAGGTTTATGTCCCTTGGGGAGAGCTGGCTAAACATTGTACACAGAATATGATTGAAGGCCTGAGCAGTCACAGGCACTGGTACACATTTATAAGAAACGTGCACTTTAGCTTGCTGCTGCTGGATGACACTTAAAGAAAATGTAATATAGCTAGACCGTTGGTAGAGCTTCAACCGCATATTCAGATTTTCATTTTAATTTAAGTTTTTTGAAAGAGAGAAATGTAGTCTTCCTTGGTTCTTTGTTTTCATTGGCAATTCAAAGTAATTGTATCGGCCATTTCTATAAAAGCCTACAAAAGAGAGTAATTACAGCCTTTCAGAATTGTACGTTTTGAGCATATAAGACATATGAGTACTTATCCATTTGAATTATTTTATTTGTCTTTTAGTTCTTTACTTTCCCATTAGTATATAATACAGATGCATTTGCAGGTGTGAGAATAGGGCTAAACACTGTCTTGGGGATCATAAAACATCTAAATAACACATTCATTAAACTGAATAGCCGTGTAATTATAGTCAGATCTACCTGTTCTTTAGCAATGGAGCAGTGATACGATAAGTCTATTAACTTACAAAGTGGCAACGTTTGACATGTTTTCTTCCTGGGCGTGATTTCAACTATTGTGTTGCTTTTAGTCTTAATGACTGTACTCTGTCAGTCATTAATGACTGCATTAATGACTGCCTCTGTCAGTGCGCCCCAGGGTGGCTGTGGCTACAATGTAGCTTGCCATCACCAGTGTGTGAATGTGTGTGTGAATGGGTGGATGACTGGATATGTAAAGCGCTTTGGGGTCCTTAGGGACTAGTAAAGCGCTATATAAATACAGGCCATTTACCATTTACCATTTACTGTGCAAAATTCTTGAGTCAGCCCTCCTTTCATTATGTTTTGTTTCCAAGAAGCCAGGCTTGCAATTTCTTAAAATTCTTGAGCAATAGTTCTCCAGGCTTTCCGAACGTCTTTCAATGTTTTTCTTTGGAAATTGGCAGTTTATTTCACTTCAGCTCCATTCAGTAATCTGGCAGATACTGAGCATAGTTTTCTTCTGCACAGTGTTAATCAATATTGGCCTTCAACTTCCAAGATTGTTACTTTTTCACGTTTTAGTTTGTGTTTTACATGGTTTAACTTATTATTTATTTTTGTATATGAACTGTTTATATATGATGTGTGTGAGTGTTTATGTATGTATTACTGATAGGAGTTCTTGTTTGTTTAAATGTCTTTCATTATATAAGTGACCTTCTCAACCTTTTCGCTTTCGGTTTTTTTACACCACTTAACACTAACCAAGGATAAAAAGACACCGAGCACAAGGGATGAAGTATTGCTGTGTCTACACATAACAGACAATTTAGCAAATAACCAATTTGAAATTGTGTCTTCAGGCATTTTTTTTTTTTTTTTTAGCAGCCTTTCGCAAAAATACATTATTTGTTCACTTTTTGTCAGTATGACACACATAAAATTGTATATCTGTTCCAACAAGGTGATGTCTTGCCTTGTTGTACAGCATGTCCTTAAAAATATTTATGAAACTGGACAAAAGAAGAAGTGGCAGGCCTAATGATGTGTAGGAGGTCAGGAGAGACATACGACATTGATCATCTACGGTCGTGTGTAAAACATCATGGAGGCTCTGTCGTGGTTTGGATCTTGTCAAAACTGATGGAATTATGAATACAGAAAGGAGAGGTCAGATTTTGTTCCACCATACAAGCACCACGTAGAAAGACTCTGCAGAAGCTTTATTTTATTTAGGACTGCAATGATCCCAAGCACTGGCTGTTTATACTACTAACAGCTGAGTGTGGAATATTAAGTAGCGAGAAATTATAATGACTGGACTTATTGCACAGGTGGCATCTTATCATGGTACTACTCTGGAAATTACTGAGCCTGACCCACTCTTTCACGTTTGTTTGAAAAAGCAGTCTGCATGCATAGGTGCTTGATTTTATAAACCTGTGGCCATGGAAGTGATTGAAACACATAAGTCAATGATTGAATGAGTTAGTGAATACTTTTGGCAATATATAGACCTTTTGTGTCTAACTGGAGTTAGTAACTCATTCACTGTGTCAGCTTGATCAGAAGAGGCCTTAATGCCAGTGAGAGAGGATTCTGGGTGTCTGCTAGAGGGGAAAAAGGTGTTATTAATGGATGTGGACAAAGCCACCTGGAGAAGGTTCCAGTAAAACCATACATAGCAAATTCCTTAAAGGTTAGTTTACTCAAAATGTAGAGTACTACTTAACCTGTACAAATATTATAATCCTTTTGGTTCTGGTAGAGTTTAAAATGTGACAAAGTAACTCTGTGATAACAGCAATGATATAATGGACTTGGAGCCTGTAAAATTTAAAATAGCAACCCTATGACATTTCTTGGATCCTAAGCGAAGGTATGCAAATAAGCAGACATGTCCTTATACAGGCAGGTAGGATGCAATGAAAAGAAGCCTGGACGATGTAAAATGGAGTAAACATCAGGGTGTCTCAGGCCTGCGCATTTCAAGTTTGACCATAATAATCTGTTTGAAATTTTATAGCTTCATTAAAGTGTAGTTCCTGTAGTACCTCTTTGAAATGACCCTGGGTCTTTTGGCTTCAGAATGTTGTGAATGGTTTCGCAGAGACATCTTTAACTAGTCTGTTTCTGTAAGGAGCCAAATAGGAAAGAGGTAGTGTACTTACTTATCTGCTATAACGTGTGCAATATATGTCCCATTAATGGTATAGCATATACTGTAAAGAGAAAAGAAATGGAGCGTTTCACAGCAGAGACTTTAAGATGTCAAAAGAAGAAAAGGCGGCGGTGTTTTTAAACACCGTTAACAATGGCTCTGTTGTATGAAAGTGTCCCTTTTAAGTCAATGTGACAGTGAACCAGGATTAAAAGGAAACTACAAGTACATGGAAGACGTTCATTTTATTATTGACACATTTAACTTTTAGCTGTGACATATGCATGAAGCACGAGCTATGTGGTGAAAATTTACTTTTCAACCATGGGGGGGGAAAACCAATCGTAAAACGTAAAAATCTGACAGCTGCCAAACTCATGTATGTGTTCACAATACATGTCTTCATTGTTTGCCCCCCACCCCACCCCCAAAACTATGAGGAGTTGCACAGCTGGAAAGAGACCCAGTTGTGTAGTGATAATCCCACTAAGTGGACACCATAAGAGCAATAAGGCCAGACGAGCCATGTCCACTCTGTGATACGGTCACTGCTGAGGTATGCTTAACATTTCCTCCTAATGTAAACATGAGCACTCTCCACACAATTTATACTCCCACTCGTGAAGCCTTTGTCCATAGGCTTAGACATCAGCCTTTTCTTTGCATTTCACCTTTACAGTATTTCGGATACCTTTACACACATGCTACACACACACACACACACACTGAGCGACATCCACACACATCTAAGGCAGAGACTGCTTTGTGTTTCGTTCTAGTCACTGTGATTTAAGGCTCTCTTGCACAACCAGTCAGATCAGTTGCTTTCATCAAAGTTACTACATGTGGAGGAAAGCTGCGTTATTCAAAAATGCCCTCCTCTTTAAAATCTGTTGCAACTTTCACTTTTAGCTGTTGCAAA
Source organism: Rhamphochromis sp. 'chilingali' (assembly GCF_963969265.1). Classification (NCBI taxonomy): domain Eukaryota; kingdom Metazoa; phylum Chordata; class Actinopteri; order Cichliformes; family Cichlidae; genus Rhamphochromis; species Rhamphochromis sp. 'chilingali'. The sequence continues at coordinate 17,569,644 of NC_137936.1, forward strand.
ACCTTCAGAACTGTCACTTTTTCTATGACTGAAAATGCATATTTAAGACTGACAAAGTATGTAAAGGCCCTTATCTAAATCATTGATGGTGAAAACTTGACCTACTGGCAGATACTTTCAATCAACGAGTGTCTGTAGAAACCTTGTCTTTCTAGCTGACTTAGGCAGCCTTTATTTAGCTACTTACTCTGTTGACATATTAGGAGTCATTTGGATCAGTTTAACAGCTGTTTCTTTTATATTTTATGCACCTGCCATTGCATTTAAATGTTGTCAGCAATGTGGTTATATGGATGGTAGTTAGCATTTTGTAGATTTGGAGCCAAGAGTATAAATCTTGACGTTCCAACCCATTTTTTTAATTAATTAATTAATTTTTTTAGACCTTTTTATTCAGCACTTTAATTAATAAAATACTTTGGTTTCCACCCAAAACCCCCATGTAATGATAGTGCATTGACATGACAAATAATGTACTAAACATACAATACATTTTATTTACTGTATATGGGCACTTGACAAAAGAAATTTAAGAGACAGGGACTCTCTACATGTAAACATGGCACACTTTAGCTTTGTCACTCTGGGACTGTCATCATCACACTGGCCTTTATTTCTCCTAAGAGCCAAAGCTGCCTCTTGACTCAACTTGTATTAACCAATCAGACCTCTTGGCACTTCATGTAATAAACAGCTGAAATCTGAGACATGTGTACAGTCTCTGGTGAGTGAGACTCTGACCTAAAATTTTGTTTTGAGCTGTGGGTATTCATAACACTCTTCTCTTTGTAGCTTTGAATAGACCTTTGTGTACCACTCTAAAAAAGTCTATAATAAGCCCCATAGTGTGGATTTGCATTTATCTTTGTTGTAAAGAGAATGTGTAAAACACTGTATAACAATAACAGAATGGTCATAGTTTGTATGAAAGATATTCATTAAATACTTGATAAATATAATTTCTCAGTCAAACTATCTTTTATTTCTTTTTTTTCTGAATTTTTAATAGATTTGGTTTATTTGCCTGTTTTATGAACATGGTAAAATGATGCTTGTCAGTTTGATGTGTGACAGCATTGCTTTTTTTTTTTTTTTTTTTTTTTTAACCACACCTATTCTGGGTTGTAGTCTAAAGTGCTTTGAGAAGTGAGACTAGAAAAGTGCTATATAATTGCTGGTCTATTTCTAGAATAGTGTTAATTATAAAGCTCTGGTGTGAGAAACCTGAAACAAACACTAGAAAGGACTCCATTAACAAAACAGGTCTCAGAACAACAAGTGATTTTTTTTTTTTTTTTTTTTTTTGCTTGCTTGTTGTACTCTGACATTTTCACTGCTTAACTAGTAGCATGTGAAGGCCATTACACTGGGCAGCGTCTTCTTGTGCTGGCTTCAGATGTTGCCAACTCCTGCCTATCACAACTCATGCCTTGGTTTACCTGAAATAACTTGAAACATTTAAATAGACTCAATTATACTTGAAGTGCCAGCTCCTTACCACCACTTGTCTGTTGTCAGGCCGAGCCACTGATGCTGTTACAGATGGACTGCAGAAAAACGCTGGGTGGCTCATCTGCGATAAACACCAGAAACGGGCCTGTCTTTAGTCCCCCTTCCCCTGCTAACAACTGCACAAATTCCTCTCCTGCCTATTGAGATGAGAGGTCTTGCAGGAAACGGTGAAGGGAAGCTGTTGTCAGTAGATCCATTTACTGTCTCAGATGCACTACAAGTGCTTCCTCTATAATACCTCCAACAGGATAAGAGGGATGCAGTGAATAGCACTTTATACAAGCCAGATTGTTGGTGATGTTTCAGATTTAGCAGAGAATAGAAAACGTGTAATGCATTATGTTTCCCCAGTTCCTGAGCTAGACTATGTTGTATATTTACTGCAGGAGATGCTATTTATGTTACTACTTCTTTGTAAATTGTTCAGCGTAGTTTTTAAAAAATCCAGTACTGTGTTTTGGACAGGGTAGCAGACGGTTAAGAGGAGATAAAGTGAAAGGCTGAATTTCCAATTTATTATTTTTTTCAGCTACAGTGAAGTGCGCAACTTTATGTTGTCATTCAGTTGAATGAGAAGCTGTCGTACCTTCATCCTGCCGTCCAAGTATGGTGGCAGTTCTGTGCTGTAATAAAACTTTCAATCATCTCTGTGTGCTTTACAGCCCCTTAGAGTTTCTTCAGTTGCTGGCTGCACGGCTTCAAGCGTCGTCCTTTTGATCCTCTTTAATCTGCGGAAGTTTGTCAGCATCTAAAAGACTTTCTCATAACCTTGTCTTTAAAACCAGTCTGACAGTGAAATCAAACCAGCACAGATACAACAATCATTTCAGTCACATACTTCTGTTGAGTCAACCAGCTGATACAATATGCCTGATGTATGAAATAAAATGTTTTCCATGACGTCTCCCATTTACTGTCAGTGAATGTCTTCTTATAGTCAGTTTGTTGCCTCACTTTGACTTTCAGACTGTTGTCACATTAGATGGTGGCGTTACTTTAAAAAGATGCCCGAATTTGCAACGTTTATGCTATTTGCTAAGTTAAGTCACATATGCATGTGTGTGACACTCGCAGCTCACTTGTTCTCTGTTTATACTCTAAGGCACTGTCACAATCTAACACCATCTTCAGCTGTGAGTCAAGAATCACTCAGCACTGTGTGTGGGAGAGATGGAGGAAGAGGACTTTGAATAACTATGAATATATGCGTGAATACGAACCCAGCCTTAAAGCTGCTTTCATACTTTGCACATGTTATGGTGATTTGTGGATTTACCCTTTTCAGCACACTGACTGGCAGTAGATCAATGTCCAGCCCATTCATGCATAACTTACTCTATGTCACTGTGGCTGTGCGTGAGCAAGCACAGGGCACTAGCCACCGAATTTCCTCAGCCTATCAGGTCGGCTTTTTTAAACGACTTCTGACAAACTCACTTTTATTGGCTAGCTTTCTCTTAATCCTTTCCCCATCCTTGGTTTACATCTATTTGTGTATGTGGAAGTGCGTATACAGGAATGATGTTGGGATATGTATACTTATGTGTTACTTTAATCAAATTGTGAAACACTTTGAAACTCTGTTTTGAAAAGTGCGATACAAAGTTATTACTAATATTAGTTACGGACGTCCTACAAAACAATGAAAAGAGATGTGTATATATTAAAAATCCAGTGCTGCTTCTGCATTGGCTTAAGATTTCTGTCATATGACTTAAGATAGGCTTTTAGCCTTTTCAGTTGTTTTATCAACAATAACAATTGTAGGTCAGCATTTATAAGTACATACGAGGTGGCCAGTATCAAAGACAGATTTATTTCTGAGCTCAATTGTGTACTTGCATGCTAAAGAAAGAAATCTGTGACCCTGGAAGAAATTCTCACCTCTGTCTCACTTAAATAGCACGTTTCCCCTCACAGCTGGCTGTGATGCAAGGTAAATGTCTATTAGCTGATCATCTATCTGTCACATGCACCAAATATTTTCCATGGAGTGCTGCGCGTGAAACAGGCTGTGTGAAATATGTATTCATTGTTTCATTTATGTTTACAAGTTAAAGCCACATCCATTATTGTATGTTTTGATTTATGTGGAACACATAAACGCACACTGATTATATCTAAAAGCTCAATTTCTCCACTTAGTTGACCTTTCTGTGCTCTATCTTACATTCTTTCATTCTCTTCTGGCCTTTCTCATTTCTCTTTCACTTCCTTTTTGCTTTGTTTTTCTAACCATGTTTTGGGCCAAGAAGTAAACCATATTTAATGGGGAGGGGCTAAGGGAGGCCCGAGGACAATTTAGGAGACACAGACGGAGACGTTGACTCCGAGGGAACAAGTTCTGTGTGAAATGGTTGGAGGAATTCAGAAAGGAGAAGGAGAGATGACAGAATATAGGGCTGGGGAGTCTCCACCCTCCTTTCTCTCTTTCAGTCATCCCACTCCCCTTCTTGGCCGGCCTTATTTGGTCATGTTACTGCAACTAGAGCTGAAGAAGAGAGAGAATGGAGAAAGGATGGACACATTGCTCCTTTTTTCTCCTCTTTTCATCCTCTTAGAAAAGAAAGCTGTGGTTTGATGAGAGGTGAAGTCAGAGGAAAGCCAGGACTCGCAGGGAGGAGTCACTGTCGAATTGTAGTTGAACTCAGCAGGGAAAGCGGCTATAACTCTGCAGCGAAATGCTTTATCAGTACTCATCCTGTGGAAGTCTCTGAGGGATTCAACTGAAGTTGCTGTAGAGCTTGTTACAAAAGAGGAAGTCTCCCAGGATAGAAGAGGAACTCTGTTAAAACTGCATCCACATGCAAATGAAAAAAAACACTAGTTTCCCTGCAGACCGGTTTTTGCAGTATCTATGCAAATGAGCAGCAAAATCAGAGACTCCTGATGACAGCTGCAAATCATCGTTGCTACAGTTACAACTTGTTGTGTTGCTGGATCACATTGCAGACACATAGGTGTGTGTGTGTGTGTGTGTGTGTGTGTGTGTGTGGTAGTCCAACCACAGCTTATAACCATACATTACTATGATCATACATCTGGTAAGCACACATAACAAACACATGCTGTGTTGTCTGTGATGACTGCTCCGTGAAGCAGACAAAGACCTTTGATCTTCATGCAGGCAAATTATTAATGCTTTTGAAGTGCAGGAACACACATGCGTGAATTTTTTTTCTGGAGAACTGAAAGAATAATGTGTGCTTAAATGTTGTGGTTATTTAATATTTGAGCACATAACTTAAAATGGCAAAAAAGTCTAATTTATTTAGGTGAGTGTCTTTAATAATTTTTACTGTGGTGTTTTTGCTGTTCACGCTGTTGGTTTGTGTGTGAGCTGTGGCTGTTACCCATCTTCCACACAGCATCAACCTTCCCAGGCTTTACTCCCAGTAGATGAATATATTTTGTACACATTGTTTGATTTTTAACTAATTTACCATTGTCAGCTGTAATAAGTGTGGTATACAACCAAAACCATTTTTGAGAATTTGCTCCGATTTCAACTGGTTTGAGAACTGAACATTATGTAGTGTCTGATGTGGACGGATTCTGACTACAGCAGGTCACATATCCACTAACATCAGTGAACCCAGCTTTCATGGCTGGGTAAGGATCCACCAGTTTGTTAAATGAAAAGACTTGGAGATGTACGAACAGTCATTAGCCATAAAGGGAAAATAGAATCATGTGTAATCTTTTTACTTTTTCTGTTCTTCTGTTTCTTCTTTTTTCAAAATTGTTACACAAATTATTTGCATTGGACTCAGAGGTATATTTTCCATCTGTATTAAATGGAGGAGAAGAGAAGGAGTGACTGGAGAAGACAAATGTGGACAGAAACAGACGGAGCAAATTGTGACCATTTTCTCTCTTTATAACCATCTGGACTGATCGTTTTTTGCCTTTTTTCAAAGTTATATGAACATATGCATATTTAGTAAATATGTCGATTTAGCCCTGGGTGACCAATTTATTTTTCTTTCCTGGGTTTTATTTTAGTTTTAATGTTAGTTATTAAAAACAGATTTTAAAAATAATTATATATTTATTTAATTTACATAATTGAATTGTTTCTAGACTGTGCACCAGCATGATGTCATTAGAAATCATGTGATTAAATGATATTTAATGTGATTAAATGATACACACATATATCTCTTTTTGAGTGTGTGTGCATGTTTACATGTTTTTGGATCCAGTTTTTCAGCTAAAGCCAGTGATTTCTATCTCTGTGCAGACTGTCTGTTTAGACTGTGTCCCATGAACCGCTACTCAGCCCAGAAGCAGTTCTGGAAAGCGGCGAAACCTGGAGGGAACACAGAGTCAGTGCTGCTTAACAAGTTGCATGTAAGTGAAGTGAACCTCCCAGCAGGTACTACAGACCACTGCAGTTAACACCCATGTTCCCAAAAGCTCCCAAGATAAACATTAAAGAAAGAGTCAGATTTTTTTTTTTTGTTATTTTAACTTTTTGGGTTTAAATGGTCTTGATGAAGTCTAGACTTTGTAGACGCTGAATTAAAAAACAGCATAGTGAGTGTATCACTCTATCGATTGTGTGCACTCTGTGTCACAGTTTCAGGTGGGTTTTTAAAGGTTTTGCAGGTATTTTATAAAGTAGAAGTCCTTTTATAGACTTTTCTGACATTTCCCTACTACTGTCCTATCTTTCCACCCTCTACATTTTCCTTTCCCTTTTTCTGCTGCAATACATTACCATTTAAAGCAATCTGCAATCTGACTACACAGTCATAAACTGGAAGATTGCGATCGTGCCTGCGTTTCCATGGAAATGTGAGCCTGAGCTTTAACTAAAAGTCTCTGCTGCGTATATTTTTGACTAAGAACTTTGTTAATAATGTGGTGCCTTGTTAATGGCTAACCAACGTGATTGCGTCTTTTGGAATTACTGTGTAAGAGTGTTGGCAGTGATTTATGTTGCAATAGCTGTTAGATACGGTTTTGTTTTGTTTTTTTTCTCTCTCATCTCTCTTTTGTATCTCAGAGTGCGGCTGACTTGGAGAAGAAGCAGAACGACTCTGAAAACAAAAAGCTTCTTGGAACAGTGATTCAGTATGGAAATGTCATTCAGGTGTGTCTCTGGGAAATGGCTGTTTACAAGCTGGTCACACAAACTTTGATGTAACTAACACCTAGTTTGCATTCAACTGACATTAGTCATCACTGGCAGAAATAAACTGATTAAATAGAAATTATAAAGACAAGCAGACATTTCATAGAATTTCTTAGGATTCCTATTTTAATATACTGGGTATATGTTACATTGTGCTGACATGTGTCAACTCACTTATATTTATTCCACATGTGATTTTGTGTACACACTATTTTTCTCTCTCTGTTTTTTCATGTTTGTTAAATATATGTAACAGTCTTCCAAGGGGTGCCTCACACCTATAAGAGTTCACTTGTTATTGGAGAATATTAAAGGCACATTTTTCAAGATTTTTCCTTTTTTATGTTTCAAATACATATTTTTGATGTTTTCCAAAAAGGAATATAAGAAAAACACACAATATTTTCTTATTTCTGTCATTCTATATTTTTCTGCTACATGCTTTAAATTATATCACGTGCACTAGTTTTACAGGAACAGGTCATATGATCATATATAGTGCTGCCATTTTTCACTAATTTCTAGAAATCTTATACAAACAACACCAATCTTTAGCATAACTATTCAACCACATAAGGTGTGAGTTTCATCATCTTGCCAATGTTAGTTTCAGTGTTATGACCATTGGTTTAGGAGGATATAAAAGTGGGGAAAAAACAAAATTTCCTGAATTCCAGAAGAACACTGAAGTTTGAAAAATTCCAGGCCTCTGCTGATTAGTCAGATGCAATTATATCGCTATCAGTCACGCAGCCTGATCTTTGCTGATTGCCTGGGAGAAATCCATGTGGTTCTTCAGGCTGGCAGGCCTGTAAGGCCAGTTTTGATGTCCAACTGAAGTTACCAAATATGGTTATTTGCCTTATAAATGGAAATAGTAGGTTAATAAGATTTAAGTTAGTATTAAAAGTGTTTTTAAAAGTATTTAAGTGCAAGCTTGCTAAAGGTAGGTATTATGGCTAAGTGCAATTAAACTTAAAAAACTGCTGAAGTTTGGTTAAAAAACAAACTACAGTATTGTTTTGCAATACCCCTAAACTGAAATTCATGCTGCACACTAATGAAACTAAACTGAAGTGACCTTAAAAAATATCCTTAACAAAAGATACTGGAAACAAACAAATTAATGACAAATAATCTCTCCATTTCATATCATATATAAACTTTATTATATAAACATCAGACACTATTAGGAGTGTCTTGATCACAGGCTGATGTCCATCAAACACACTTCCCTTCTCACACCAGATTTCAGCCTCTGATTTGTCTGCCATGAATTTAATTCATTTCATTTGTTTAATGTAATTCTGCTCAGCTCCTCCACCTGAAGAGCAACAAATATCTGACCGTGAACAAACGACTGCCGGCACTGCTGGAGAAAAATGCCATGAGGGTGATGCTGGACACTGCTGGAAATGAGGGTTCCTGGTTCTACATACAGCCCTTCTACAAACTTCGCTCCATTGGGGACAGTGTGAGTCATTGTGTAGATAAGAGTGTGTTGCCACTATACCGTATGTAATTCAGTGTAAGGCAAAGCAAACAACTGAACTGTGTCTGGGAGGTTTTTTTTAATCCTGTATTTTTAAGACATCCCTTTAGAATGACGTGACTAATGTGCAGTAGTATATTAGTATGGTGTGAGTAGGAGATATTAAACTACAAGTACTTAATATTATTTTCATAGCCATCAGTTCTAAGCAAAATATTCACCTTCTTAATTGTAAGTTTTCATTTTTCCATTTTAAACTTTCAGCCAGATTTATGGTATGTTTGTAAGACGTCGGTTATACAGGTCTGCAGGGAAGATAAAACAGGCATTATCTACATTTTTTTAAATGATAGAACTCATACTAATATTAATTATTTGAAAGATTAACTCGTAATGATATATTATACATGGGGCCTTTAAGAGGCAGGTTGCCTTTGCCCTCCTTAGCCTTACTCTTGGGCATCTGTTTGATCACATCCCTGAACAGAATTCAGCTCGCGCCCACTTTCTCTGATCACAAAGCTGTTTTTGGCAACAGCTCTTCTGTCCTACGGCAGGAAGTAGTAGGCTGCTGTCCAAGGACAAAATGAACTACAGTGGAGTCCAGGCTTCCCTGTTAAGCTCCTCTCAAATTAGTTATGGCATGAAGCCTAAGCAGCAGGTCAAGAACAAAAAGATAATTGGAGTCACTCTCAACCTGCTGAGAATAGACAGTGCAGTGGCATATAAATGGATGGTGATACTCTCTGACCATTGCCTGTGTGCATGTCATTGGCAGATGTTTTTTAACTAAGTCGTTTGACACAGTTTACTATAGATTGACTCAATTTAACCTCCTTAAAGTCAAAGAATCACAAATTTTACAAAGCAGCCAGAGCATGTACAGTTATGGAAGTACCAAGAATCAAATGAAAGTCGAGGGATGTCAATAAAATTTAAAACGTCACAGAATTTGAAAATATATATTTTTTAAAGCTGTAAAAGATAAAAGAAATAAAACAATGAATCTGCACAACTATAGTTAAGACAGCGGAAGAAGTAAGACTATTATTTTTTTTGTTAATGTTTTCTTTTTTTTTCTTTGTTTTAATGGCAGGTGGTGATCGGGGACAAAGTGGTCCTGAACCCAGTGAATGCTGGTCAGCCGCTTCATGCCAGCACACACCAGCTCGTGGATAATCCAGGATGCAATGAGGTATGATTAGCGCTTTTTCCGGCTTGGCTGACAGCTGACTGTTGTTAAACTGCAGGCTTCTTCTGGTGTCCTCCTTAGATTGAGCGCAATCAAACAAAAGGCTAAAACTAACAATACGTTAGGAGAGTTGTCCTGTTTTTCTGCTCTGTGTTACTAAGCAACATTGTTTTCATTAATTTATCAAAGGGCATTAAGTAGAAACACAAAAAGATTAAGAAATAAGTGCTTTTATTTTTCTTCTTTTTGAAAAGCAAACGCAAAAACTTTTGTATCTCATTGATGACTGATGACTGCAAGTGGTTTAAACATAAAGTGAAAACATAAATCTTGGATGTTAATGGCATCAAACAGACTCCAACGGAGGAACCAGAGGAATAAAGTTCAGTTCTGTGTTTGATATGTTGTATTAGTTAGTTTCATATTTACAGTAGTATGTTTACTAGACAGTTAAAATAGGTTTTTAAATATCAGTTTCTTTGGCGTTGACTTAGCGACATGTGTAGATTATTAACTGAATTACAAGTACTGATTCTGGCAATATATGCCAACGTATGCACAATACATTTAGATATTATCTTTAAATAAGAGTGGTCTCTGATCTAATCTCAAAATAAATGATTTTATGATGATTTTATGTTTTGTTTTTTTGATCTTTGGAGAATATGAGAAAACAAATGAAAGGTCTAGTGTCACTACATGATGCTACAACTCACATTCTTCTGATTGTTTGTTTTTCAGGTGAATTCAGTCAACTGTAACACCAGCTGGAAGATCGTCTTGTTTATGAAATGGAGCGACAATCAGGATGCCATTCTTAAAGGGGTTCGTCTCACAGTAGAAACCAGCCTAGAAAAACTGTCTATGGCTTTTAGAAAATCATTGCATATGTGTTATAACCAGAGAGTAACGCGTTACTGTAATCAGATTACTTTTTTTCACGTAATGAGTTAAGTAAGGGATTAGAATTGCAAAAACGGTAATTCGATTACCGGTACTTTCCCGTAGGAACACTGCGTTACTAAAACCATGACTTTTTTTTTTTTGCGAGAACGTCTCATGACAGTGACGTAAGCGAGTGCGACGTTCATGACAACAGCTGTCTGCAGATCAACAGTGGATAATATATCGAGTACGGGAGAGAGTATCAGCGTTTAAAGCGTGGAAGTACTGACCTTACTTTAAGTTTGATTCCATAAAAAGTGACAAAAACATTAGTGTCCATTGTGCGTGGGAAGAAAACGTCTTTTTACAGCGAAAAAAACCCCTAAACTCCCAAGCAAGTACCGAGCGCGCAACGACGTAATGGGAAATTCACAGAGAAACTCGCGGCACTGACCGCCGCGGCACACCTGCACCAGGGTAAACCTCCGCCTACCCTACTCCTGCTTTACAGGTGAAAATAGAGCAACAGGACCGCTAGTCTTTGATTTTATTTATTTTCTGCTGTGTTTTACTTGCATCTATTTGAAAGAGTGAGTGTAAACACACACAAAAAAAATTACAGTGGGGCAAAAAAGTATTTAGTCAGCCACCGATTGTGCAAGTTCCCCCACTTAAAATGATGACAGAGGTCAGTAATTTGCACCAGAGGTACACTTCAACTGTGAGAGACAGAATGTGAAAAAAAAATCCATGAATCCACATGGTAGGATTTGTAAAGAATTTATTCATAAATTAGGGTGGAAAATAAGTATTTGGTCACCTCAAACAAGGAAAATCTCTGGCTCTCACAGACCTGTAACGTCTTCTGTAAGAAGCTTTTCTGTCCCCCACTCGTTACCTGTATGAATGGCGCCTGTTTGAACTCATCATCTGTATAAAAGACACCTGTCCACAGCCTCAAACAGTCAGACTCCAAACTCCGCCATGGCCAAGACCAAAGAGCTTTCGAAGGACACCAGGAAAAGTATTGTAGACCTGCACCAGACTGGGAAGACTGAATCTACAATAGGCAAGCAGCTTGGTGTGAAAAAATCAACTGTGGGAGCAATCATCAGAAAATGGAAGACATACAAGACCACTGATAATCTCCCTCGATCTGGGGCTCCACGCAAGATCTCATCCCGTGGGGTCAAAATGATCATGAGAACGGTGAGCAAAGATCCCAGAACCACACGGGGGCACCTGGTGAATGACCTGCAGAGAGCTGGGACCAAAGTAACAAAGGTCACCATCAGTAACACACTACAACGGCAGGGAATCAAATCCCGCAGTGCCAGACGTGTTCCGCTGCTGAAGCCAGTGCATGTCCAGGCCCGTCTGAAGTTTGCCAGAGAGCACATGGATGATACAGCAGAGGATTGGGAGAATGTCATGTGGTCAGATGAAACCAAAGTAGAACTTTTTGGTATAAACTCAACTCGTCGTGTTTGGAGGAAGAAGAATACTGAGTTGCATCCCAAGAACACCATACCTACTGTGAAGCATGGGGGTGGAAACATCATGCTATGGGGCTGTTTTTCTGCCAAGGGGACAGGACGACTGATCCGTGTTAAGGACAGAATGAATGGGGCCATGTATCGTGAGATTTTGAGCCAAAACCTCCTTCCATCAGTGAGAACTTTGAAGATGAAACGAGGCTGGGTCTTCCAACATGACAATGATCCAAAACACACCGCCCGGGCAACAAAGGAGTGGCTCCGTAAGAAGCATTTGAAAGTCCTGGAGTGGCCTAGCCAGTCTCCAGACCTCAACCCCATAGAAAATCTGTGGCGGGAGTTGGAAGTCCGTGTTGCTCGGCGACAGCCCCAAAACATCACTGCTCTCGAGAAGATCTGCATGGAGGAATGGGCCAAAATACCAGCTACTGTGTGTGCAAACCTGGTAAAGACCTATAGTAAACGTTTGACCTCTGTTATTGCCAACAAAGGTTATGTTACAAAGTATTGAGTTGTATTTTTGTTATTGACCAAATACTTATTTTCCACCCTGATTTACGAATAAATTCTTTACAAATCCTACCATGTGGATTCATGGATTTTTCTTTCACATTCTGCCTCTCACAGTTGAAGTGTACCTCTGGTGCAAATTACTGACCTCTGTCATCATTTTAAGTCGGGGAACTTGCACAATCGGTGGCTGACTAAATACTTTTTTGCCCCACTGTATGTGCTGGAATGTGCAGAAAATAGGTTTAAATATTAAACAAATTTCTTCCAGTCATAGAATGTTGCATATAATTAAATTTTTGCTTGATGCATAAAGTTGATGCAAACTAGGTGTTAGTTACAAGTTAAAACAAGTTTTAAAAGAGACTTTTCCATTTGATTACATTTTGTATGATGGATTATGTAGAAAAAGTAGAATTGGGCTGAAAGATCTATCGCTTTATCACCTATTCAGGTTGTAAATCGTGTTTTTAAAAAGTAACCAAGTAACTAAGTAATTAATTACTTTTGAAAATAAGTAATCAGTAAAGTAATGGGATTACTTTTGGGGGGGAAGTAATCAGTAATTAGTTACTGATTACTTTTTTCAAGTAACTTGACCAACACTGGTTATAACATAACTGTATTTTAATATAACATGAATAGAATGACAGAAACAAACAAACCAAATAATACAACAGCATCTAAGTCAGTTCAGTCTGGCTTTATGGAAAACCTTTCAGACGCTATAAAATGCCAATATAACAAGAATTCAGTTAGTTGCATTCATAGTCTATATTTGACTGAAATAGTACAAAGACTACGAGTCCATACGTTTTTGGACAATGACAAATGTTTTGTAATGTTTCACATTACATCACGGAGGATTTTAAATCAAACAATCACGATATGATTAATATAAGTATTGTATTAACTCGTTAAGAATCACAGCTATGTTTCTATATGGTTTCCCACAGACTGACGAGCAGTTCCCTTCTTCCTCAATGACAAATGAAACAGATAAATTAGCTTGATTGAATTGCAAGTGTTCAGTTTCTATTTGGTAGTTTTTTATGCAAGCGGAGGAGGCGATCATGAAGCTAAAAAAAATCTAAATGAATTAATTACACTAATTAAATGAGTAATTTAACTATTTATAAAAAAAAAAAAAAGCTTCCCACAGCAAATGATTATTTCAGTGTAATTCAGTTGGAGTTCACCACTCTGTGAAAGAGTGCGTGGGTAAATGGTTCAGTTATGATGGAATAACGTTTCTCACTAAAGAACTGAGGGTTTAAATCATCTACAGTGATGATGTGATATTAAAGAATTTATGAATGTAAAGAAAGTGGCCAGAAACCAATACTGAAGAGTCCTGCAGCAGCACTACGTTAACAGCTCTTCAAATTCAGTAGTGGAAATCGGTAAATCGGCTCAAGGACACAGGAAGTGAGAACCACAGCTGGTGAACCAAATTTGTTGCTAGATCCACAAATGCAATTTAAAATTCTACTGTCAACGGCAAAAGCACAGGTAACCTTGACCCAGAATTTCAGCCGTCTTCTCCGTTCACAGTACGTTTAGGTAAATTCAGAAAATGTCCTGTGGCCTCACTAATCGAAATGTTAACGTCTTTTGGAAGTCATGGAAGCTACAGGCTCAGAGACTGCCGGTTCCGGAGTGCAGAAAGATGTTTTATTTTATTGTAAAGCTATAAAGCTTGTTTTAGTAGGATTATATCAAACCACATTCTGCATATATACAACTGGAGCTTATGAAATCCTATTTATACTACCCAGATGCTTACAGTGTTAGCATTGTTAAAAGAAGTGGTGATGCAACACACCTCTCGCAGACCGCCACAGCTTTTTTTAAACATTTTGCTGGCATCAAATTCCATATAGGAATTTAATTTCCATCCGTCTGCCCATCTATCCAGTCATTTTTATCTGCTTGTCCAATTCAGGGCTGTAGAGTGGCTGGAGTCTGGAATATCTGGAATTTCTTCTTTGCTTTTTTTTGGTGCTGTTTTCCATTTCCTATAGAATTCAAATAATTTGCATCTTATTGCATCTCACAGTGTCCACTTTTTTGGAAACTGTGCTCTAACTAAAAGCTGTTGCATAAGGTTCCCTCACCAGAGTTGAGTGGGCTGGTTGCTTGTTTTTATATATATATATATATATATATATATATATATATATATATATATATATATATATATATATATATATATATATATATATACATTTTCCCAGTTGAGTATCATCAGTTTACAGAACATTTTAACAAATGTGTATTATCTCTTACAGAAACAGCTCTACATTAGGGGCTTTAACATCTAAAACAGCATAGGCAACTAGGTCTGCCATGCGACCTCCATGAAATGAAATGTTTGGCAGCAGCCAGAAAATGTTTAATTATTTTTCTCTTATTCCTCATATACTGAACTAGTTGAAACTAGTCTCATTTCATACAAGTTTTGGTGGTTTTAAGATTAACCTGAGAAAAGTAACCTACATTTTTCTTCTCTCCAGGGTGATGTGGTACGACTGTTTCATGCAGAGCAAGAGAAATTCCTTACATGTGACGATCACAGAAAAAAGCAATATGTGTTTCTACGCACTACGGGACGACAGTCAGCTACCTCGGCAACCAGCAGCAAAGCCCTATGGGAGATAGAAGTGAGCAGGAATATTGTTAGAGCTGGTTTTTCCTATTGTGCACTTGTATGCAATCCCAGGTGTAGATTTTCTGAACTGCAGCAACAAAAACCTGAATAGAGACTGTGATCTGTTTCCTATTTATTTTATATCATCAACTTTTTGTGCTCTTGCATCAGGTCGTACAGCACGATCCGTGCCGAGGGGGCGCAGGGTACTGGAACAGCCTGTTTAGGTTCAAACACTTGGCCACTGGACACTACCTGGCTGCAGAGGTCAGCACGCCTCCAACCTCCATTTGTTTGTCTGTCTGTCTCTTTAACAGCAAGATTACGCAAAAACTACCAGGGCAAATTCATGAAAGCAGGTGAAGAGGGGGAGTGCAGCAAAAAAAGACCCCATTTTTATTTTTGCTGTGGATTCAGACCTCTTAATTCAGATATGTGAAGCTGTGATTTTTAAGGCCCTCTTTGGTTATAATTGGAGCCAAGTGATCTAAACATCCTATTAATAACATGTTACTCATCAGCTTTTCTATTCCAAGAACTTCCATTAGACTTTATTTACACTGAAGAAAATATCAGTGACCCAACATTCAGTTCATTTTCCTAAGTTACAATCTTCTGAATGCTTTTTGGACTGGATTTATTTATTTATTTTACGAAGTAGTGAATCACTTTTGTGTTTTTTGCAGCTGAACCCAGATTATGAAGAGGAGTGCCTGGACTCACGCTCTTCAGTAAGTAGACATTTTTTAAAAAGTCATAATATTTAGAAATATTTAATTGGAATCCAGTGCTTAATAAGCCTTAGTAGGTGAATGTCATGGCCACAGAAAGAATTTGTGTAGTGTAGAAGAGCATCTCCAATCTAATTCTTCAGTTTTTAAAAATATATGCTAATGTGTAATTATTTTCACATATCACATATGTATTTGTATTTTATAGTTTAGTTTAACAGATACCATGTTGGTGAAACTCACCTACTCATTTCTTAATATGGAACCTTGTTTATAATAATTATAATGGCATCCATTTGGGTTTCCTCAAAATCTCAACTTAATAACTCAGAATTTTGAGACAATAACCCCAAATTGTGACTTAAAAATAAAATGAATAAAAAACCAGAAGGCATAGCCTCTTTTCCCGTGTTATAATCAGAGCTGTATTGTTTACCATTTCCACCAATAGAGGGCTCAGTGTAGCTTTACTGGATGTGAATGCTTTAACTTTCAGCGAACAGCAGATGGCAGCCTTTCACTGTGAATGTGTGTTCCTGAAACGTGCAGTAGCAGTGTGCCTCAACCATACACTGCACTTGCAGGAGGCCTCATCTCACAGGCCGGGCCGAAGTTGTTCACATCTGTTGGCCAAGCTGTAACAAGTGAACCAAATCCTAGCCAGTCACCTCCTCAGTTTACGGCCTTGCTCTTCAGATTAAAAGGAAATTAGTTTCAATTCATTATAGTTAAGTCTTTTTTGCATATAACATCTTTTGTTTATTGAGTTTTGACTTATTTAAGGTAGTCTTATGCCTTCCGTGGGAACCATTATCAGTTACTGAATTAAGACTGTGACGTTTTACGAGGGAAATGCAACTTACAAGGGGAAAAAAAGGAAGAAATATTTATGGTCACTGTAATATATTAGCAGTATCTTGCTTCAGTTCCTAGAAATCTTTCCACACTGAGTTTTAACACTTTCACTGACATATCTCTGACATTTTTTAAAATTATTTTGCTGTTTATTTTTAATCAGACTTTATTTTTCCCCCTTTCCCTCCAGCTTGACTCAGAGCAAGAAGCTATGAGAGCCCGTTTGAGAAATGTCCAGGACAAAGTCATGTACACTCTTGTGTCTGTTCCTGATGGAAATGACATCTCTTCCATATTTGAGCTCGACCCTACCACTTTAAGGGGGGGAGACTCACTAGTTCCCAGGTATGAAAGATAAAAAAGATGAAGCATTTCAGACCCACCCTGATTATTGTGTTATTGCGATACAGAGAAATTCATTGCCTGGTTCCTGCCCTGTCACTTTTTCCACGGAAACCCAGACAGCAGACACATTACAAGCAGGGGACTTCCACAGAATATTACCACTGTTGTAATATGTTTGCAAAACAAGCATGGCAAGTGTGTGTGATAATAATTGTTGTAAGAGAGTCTCTAACTGATGATTATTCACGATAAAGTGGATGTTGGAAGTTACGCAGGTGTAGTTGTTCTTTATGATGGCAATGCAGATAAGGATGTTGAGATAGAGCATATAATAAAGTGTGTAAAGGAGACAATTGTTCTGTTCTTATGTGAACGTGTGTCTGTGTAAGTTTGGTGAGGAGTGAGAAAATATGATGCAGACTCGCAGTGTCGCAGAAGAAATGCACCGAATTTCGCTAGAATAGCTCGAGGAAGTGAAAGCTGTTGCCTAGCCACATTTATGGGAAGTGGTCGACTGACCATGTAGGCCCCAGATCATATGTATATTTGTGAACTTTTGTAAGGTGATCAAAGGTTCTGCTTCAAATGCATGATTTTTCTTAAAAAATAGCATTTTAAAAAAAAAATGGAAACATCACCTTTTTCATGAGTTATGTAGCCTTTGCACTTATGATGCACAAACAATTTGCAGATATAAACAAGAACAAAGCATAACAATAAAATGTCTTTTCAGAAACTCGTATGTACGCCTCAGACACTTGTGCACCAACACGTGGGTTCACAGCACCAACCAACCAATCGACAAGGAGGAGGAAAAGCCTGTCATGCTGCGTGTGAGTGACACTTAATTTACAATAATGTCTAAATATGTAGCAAATTGTGCAGGATGCTGAGCTATAACTATGCTGGAGATTTGGATCAGTCAAATCTAAATCACATTGGTTCCCTCTTCCTCCTGCACCTGCTGTGCAGTAAATTTGTTATATATTAAGTGCGGGTAGCTCTCTTTCTTTTTCACAAAAAATGCTCTTTTGCAGTTTTGATTATGGGTTCTTGGCAAAGAGCTTTAACAAGTGTTTCACAGACCAATTCTTGTTTTGTTTTGTTTTTTTCAAGATTGGAACTTCTGCACTCAAAGAAGACAAAGAGGCTTTTGCCATTGTGCCCGTCTCCCCAGCTGAAGTGAGAGACCTTGACTTTGCCAACGATGCCAGTAAAGTGCTGGCTTCTATTGCTGGGAAGCTGGAAAAAGGCACAATCACCCAGAATGAGAGGAGGTATAAAATGCATAGTGGGACAGTTAAACAGTAAACACTGTTAAGTTCTAACTATAAGCACGATCTTACTGTTATTCCTGCATATAAAATCAGAGCCGTTACCAAGCTTCTGGAGGATTTGGTGTTCTTTGTGGTGGACATTCCCAACAATGGACAGGACGTTCTGGAGATCATGGTTAACAAACCCAACAGAGAACGACAGAAGTTAATGAGAGAACAGAATATTCTCAAACAGGTGATGTCTTAATACCGTAAATATAACATTTTCTAGACACTCAAGGTTAAATTTTCCATTTTGTGTGAACTTCTTGAGTCCTACTGACTTACTGAAGTCCCTCTATCTTCTCATGACATGTGGCATCTTTGCCACATTTGCTTTAGCAGTATTGCATAGTTGTATATAGTTATGTATAATGTCATTGTTACAACTGTCTTAACATTTCTCTTAAATTCAGATCTTCAAGCTCCTGCAGGCTCCTTTTACAGATAGCGGCGATGGGCCCATGCTGCGGCTGGAGGAGTTGGCTGACCAGCGTCATGCCCCTTTCAGACACATCTGCCGCCTATGTTACAGAGTTTTACGTCACTCGCAGCAGGACTACCGCAAGAACCAGGTACTTTTTGTCTGGCCTGAAGTCTTCATAAGTGCAGTTCCCATCTGACGTTTGGTACAGGTCTCGCTGTGGTTTCTGTAAAGGTGTATTTCCGCTTAGTAAAATAAGCCATTGTTCTGTGATAACACTGATTTGATAACTGAAGCAAAAAATATTCCGAATCCAAGATGTGTAACTGAAAGTACTCTGAAGTATGCGCTGGTTCATCTGCCAGGTCTCTTTATCAATTTCTGTTGGCACAAACACACAAAGCCAGTGTGATATGAGCTCATTCTATAAAGAATTCTTGTAAAGTAAAGTTACCATTTGGCTTTTCTAGGAACAGTCCATTTCTTTGGTTACAGTGTAATAGTTAGAGGAGTCATTTCATTAGGTTAAATGAAGAGGACATTGTGGACATGCTGTTCTTTTTGCACACTGATAAAGACGGGGCAAAATGAGTCAATGATGGCTTCGACTTAAGGTTATGCTTTTTAGAAAGAGCTTAAAGAGAGACAGGCCAAGTAATGAATGACATTCTTTAAAATGTGCTTAAGCTGTCTTTTGTTGCTTTTTGTTGAGAGCGTCTGCCTCCCTTGCAGGAGTATATAGCCAAACAGTTTCGCTTCATGCAGAAACAGATTGGTTATGATGTCCTGGCAGAGGACACAATCACAGCTCTGCTCCATAACAACCGCAAGCTCCTGGAGAAACATATTACCGCTGCAGAGATCGACACGTTTGTTAGCCTGGTGCGCAAGAACCGTGAGCCCAGGTTTGTGTGTGTGTGTCTGCATCCAATTAAAATTAAATTGAATTTAAACCATTACTTAGTTATGTGTTACCATAACTCTATGTCTGTATTGTACTTAAGAACATTCTGGTGATCAAATAAACATCCGTTGCAACATTTTGTCATTCAGTGGACGAAATTATTATTTGTTTGCTCAGTTACAAGGAAAGGAACAGTCTCTCATTTTTATGGTAGTTTCATTTGAATGGCGATAGAAAGAATATGAACCACAAATCCAGAAAAAACACATTACATAAACATTATGCATTGACTTGCATGTCACTGAGTGCAATAACTATTTTAGCCCCAAGCAAAATATGACTTAGTGCTTGGTGGGTACACTCTTTTTGGCAAGGACAGAGGTGAGACGTTTTTTTAGTTGGTCACCAGGTTTGCACACATCTCGGGGGAAGATGTGTGCAGTCCCACTCCTCTTTACAGAAAATCTCTCAATCCTCTAGGTTTCTTGGCATCCACCTGACAACTCAAGACTTGAGCTCCCTTGAGTCTGGAGACAGGCTAGGTCACTGCATGACTTTAATGTGCGTCTTCTTTAGACATTCCTTTGTTGCCTTGCTGGTATGTTTTGGGTCCCATACATGCTGGAACACCCATCCAAGACCCATCTTCAGTATGCTGTCAGCCAGGGAGGGATTTTCTCATCAAAGATCGTATGATCCATCCATTGGCCGCTTAATGCGTTATAATCATCCTGTGCCTTTAGCAGAAAAACAGCCCCAATCATAATGTTTCCACCTCCACGCTTGAACAGGTCAAGGTGATGCCAAAGGGTTCGATTTTGGTTTCATCAGACCACAGTACGTTCTTCCAAGCCTTCTCTGAATCATTTAGATGTCCTATGGGCGATATCTGTGTGCCACATGTGTTTCTTTTTCTGGATTTTTGGTTGATCTCTCCGCTTTAAAATGAAACCAGCAAAAAAATAGACACTGATCTTTTCTTTGTAAGTGAGCAAAACTGATAAATTGGAAAGGGGATCAAATAATTATTTCCCCCACTGTAACTCTTTGTGACATCAGAAAAGCTGAAGCCTCGCTTCAAAGACTCATCACCTCTCGTGCTTTGAGAGATCGTGGAGGTTTTTAAAAGAAGACTTGGGATTAAATGTTATACTTTTGTTTGTTCAGGTTCTTGGACTACCTTTCAGACTTGTGTGTGTCAATGAATAAGTCCATCCCTGTGACACAGGAGCTCATCTGTAATGCAGTGCTGGATCCAGCTAACGCAGACATCCTCATAGAAACGAAGTGAGTCCTCATCACTCTCTTGACCTCCTCCCTGTTCCCTCTGTTTGATGTCACTGTGAATGTACTGAGGTTTCACTTTGACAGTTGCCCATTAATTGGTGTCTAGAAAAGGCATTTTATCCAGTACTGTGATTAAAAATACAAAGGTTATTTGTCGCAGTTTTGGAATAAATAAAACATTTTTGATACAAAGGCTTTCTTCTGCCCACACGATTACACTAGCAAAGTAAATAATGTCTGTTTTTATTAAGTTTTTTCTTGATGATTTCTTTTTTTTCTGTAGACTGGTTCTTTCGAGATTTGAGATTGAAGGAGCATCACTCGGGGAGAACTCTGTGGAATCAGAGGAAGACGAGGAGGAAGTGTGGTTGTTCTGGAAAGACAACACTAAAGAGATCCGCAGTAAAAGCATCCGGGAGCTTGCTCAGGATGCCAAGGAGGGTCAGAAGGATGACCAGGAGGTGATCAGTTACTACAGGTAAATACCGCACCTCAGCCGGCTCCTTGAAGATGGAAAAGGTGTATCCTGTGATGGCAAATTTACAAAAGGAGAGCCTGACTTACCTGTGTGGACACCTTACAGGTACCAGCTAAACCTGTTTGCCAGAATGTGTTTGGACCGTCAGTATCTGGCAATCAACAAGATCTCTGGCCAGCTGGATGTGGACCTGATCTTGCGGTGTATGTCAGATGAAGACCTGCCGTATGACCTACGAGCCTCTTTCTGTCGAATGATGCTGCACATGCATGTGGATCGTGACCCTCAGGAGCAGGTTACACCAGTCAAATATGCACGACTGTGGTCTGAGATCCCTTCAGAGATTGCTATTGACGAGTGAGGGAGTAGACAAACTATATAATCATATTGTAAAGCATTTCTCATGTATGTGTTTGCAGTTTCGTAACTTGGTGTTTACATATGGTTTACTTGTAGCTATGACAATGATGGAACATCTAAAGATGAAATTAAGGAGCGATTCTCACAAACGATGGAATTTGTTGAAAACTACCTGAGAGATGTGGTGTCTCAGAGCTTCCCTTTTGCAGATAAAGAGAAGAACAAACTCACCTTTGAGGTCACCCTGGTGCTTTCTTGATATACTACAATTACACTCATGTCATAGTAGTCATGCTCCAAAAATCAAATCAGCAAACTCGCTGAAAGCATCTATTTTCCATGTTTAGGTGGTGAATCTGGCCAGGAACCTGATTTATTTTGGCTTCTACACCTTCAGTGACTTATTGAGACTAACCAAGATCCTCCTGGCTATTCTAGACTGTGTCCATGTCAGTACCATTTTTGCTTTCAACAAGCTGGACAAAGGAGATGACAGTAAAGGTAAGGGGATGGCAAGATGAGGACTGGAATCCCATGGATATGAAGTTCATTTGTGTGTTTTGCGTGCGTGTCAATGCTTCCAGGCAGTAATGTGATGAGGTCAATTCATGGCGTTGGTGAGCTGATGTCCCAAGTAGTGCTCAGAGGGGGGGGTTTCCTTCCCCCATCTTCAACCAGGGCCCCCAATGGTGACGCAGTCAAGACCCAGACTGAACCAGAGAAACAGGACATATTGGTCATGGACACCAAGCTCAAGATCATCGAGATCCTGCAGGTGGAAGACATACAATGTTCTAATGTTGTTATACTTCAATATAACCTTAATAAATACAGCACATTATATATGTATGTCGTTTGTTTTTGTTTTTTTCTTCACTGCAGTTCATCCTGAATGTTCGCCTGGACTACAGGATCTCCTGTCTGCTATCGATCTTTAAGAGGGAGTTTGATGAGAGTAATTCCCAAAATGACATATCTTTAGCTGGAGCAGTCGAAGGACCAAACAACATGCCAGGTTTAGAATAACATAGCTACATCATACACAAATGTGTGAACAAGTTATGGACTTTGTTAGTTAGAGAGATTTTCTGTGATTCCAGGGGCTCTGGATTTTGAGCACATAGAAGAGCAGGCAGAGGGGATATTTGGTGGAAGGTAAACACACATTGAGTATCGAAAGAGTCGAAAATATGAAATAGAGAAGTGTTTCTGAGTATATGTTCTGTTTATGTCTAGTGAAGAGAACACCCCTCTGGACCTGGATGATCAGGGTGGCCGAACCTTTTTGAGGGTCTTGCTCCATTTAACCATGCACGACTATCCTCCTCTGGTGTCTCGAGCCCTGCATCTGCTGTTCAGGCACTTCAGCCAAAGGCAGGAGGTCTTGCAGGCATTTAAGCAGGTATCCTCACAGTGACTCCCCTCAACTTAAAACTAAAGCAAGGAAATCAATAACCCGTACACTTGTTTGTGTTTTTGACATTTGCTTAAGTATATTATGATTTGCAAATACTTGTATTGCTCTAAAATGGATGAAAAACATTGAAATATTAAGAATTATTCTTTGGAGGATCTTCCTAAACCTCAGTGACACAAAATGCATATTCAGGTTTTCACAGTAACATTTTGTGGATCCTGTATAGCTTTTTGCTCTGCAGTTTGCCTAATCTTCCAGCAAATTTTTGTATTTACAGGTCCAGTTGCTCGTCACCAGCCAAGATGTGGAAAATTACAAGCAAATA
Source organism: Rhamphochromis sp. 'chilingali' (assembly GCF_963969265.1). NCBI lineage: Eukaryota > Metazoa > Chordata > Actinopteri > Cichliformes > Cichlidae > Rhamphochromis > Rhamphochromis sp. 'chilingali'. The sequence continues at coordinate 17,592,963 of NC_137936.1, forward strand.
AAGTCGGACCTGGACCAGCTGCGCTCCATCGTCGAGAAGTCTGAGCTCTGGGTGTATAAGAGGCTGGGGCCAGACGAGGGCATGGATGTAGTGGACGTGCTCGCCGCTGAGCCAGAACATAAAAAGGTGCAGGGTGTTATTTCCTGAACAGAGCCAATCTCATAACCCTGAAAAGCCATCCACCAAAAAGTATTCCTTTTGTTTTTTTTGTTGTTTTTTTTTACCACAGTAAGGCTATAACACGCTGTTATGTCGTTCACAGGGTGACTCAGGGGGCATAGACAAACCAAAGAAAGCAGAAAGCACAAGCAGTTACAACTACAGGGTGGTGAAGGAGGTAACAAGTTTTCTAACCTTGTTAAAAGATTGTTTTAACATATCTGAATATTTTGCAAATGTTGTTGCGCAGCACTAGAGTTTTTCTACATATATTTTCCTCATGTTTTTGCTTTTTCTCAACTCTCCCTCACAGATCCTGCTGCGTCTCAGCAGGTTGTGTGTCCAAGAAGGTCTGTCAGGTAGAAAAAGCAAGAAGCAGCAACAGAGGCTGCTGAGGAACATGGGGGCTCATGCTGTGGTTCTTGAGCTCTTACAGATCCCTTATGAGAAGGTGTCAATGGTTCTCAATGGGTTTATTTTTTGTTTTTATTTTTAGTAGCGCATTCTTTTGTGTGTACGAGCGGGCAAACCTTCACGTTTGCCCTTTTCCACTCCAGGGAGAAGACTTACGCATGCAGGATATTATGAAGCTAGCCCATCAGTTTCTACAGAATTTCTGTGCAGGAAATCAGCAGAACCAGGCGCTGCTACACAAGCACATCAATCTTTTCCTCAACCCAGGGGTGAGCTGTCTTGTGCACTGATTGACGCTTGCAGTGTTAATGATACAAAAGCACAGATTTTGATTTTGCACAACAACAACATCTTGGAAAACTGGCTTCTCTTGTCTTTGTTTTCTTGTGTTCAGATCTTGGAGGCCATCACCATGCAGCATATCTTCATGAACAACTTCCAGCTATGCAGTGAAATAAATGAGCGTGTGGTTCAGCACTTTGTCCACTGCATTGAAACACATGGCCGCAACGTCCAATACCTGAAATTCTTACAGACTATTGTCAAGGCAGAGAACAAGTTCATCAAAAAGTGCCAAGACATTGTCATGGCAGAGGTGCTAAATCAATTCTACACAGTTTTTCCCCCCCACTGTGTTTCACTTATGCCACAGTTTCCTTATGTTCTAATATGTATCCGTTTCTTCCTCCAGCTGGTGAATGCTGGTGAAGATGTCCTGGTCTTCTATAATGACCGTGCCTCCTTCCAGACTCTGGTCCAGATGATGCGATCAGAGAGGGATCGCATGGATGAGAACAGTCCTCTAATGTACCACATACACCTAGTGGAGCTCTTGGCTGTGTGCACTGAGGGCAAGAACGTCTACACAGAGATAAAGTGTAATTCGCTCTTGCCACTGGATGACATAGTGCGGGTGGTGACCCATGAAGACTGTATCCCTGAGGTGAGATAAGCTGGAATGTTTGAGAGTTATGAGAAACAATAAGCTGCACAGTTTGTGATTTTAATGCACTGGAAAAATTGAAGAAATAAAGATAGGGAGCCATATCTAAAGATAAGTGTTACTGCTTGCAATAGGTATGCTATAGAGGCTGATTATCTAAAATACATTTGATTTCGTGTGGATTGCAGGTCTTACAGATTGCTAATGCAATACAGTTATTCATTGTTTTTGCTGCATGTCAAGCTTTAAAAATGTCACATAGTTAGCTTTAGTGACAAATGTATCAAATAGTGCCACATTATGAATTTTGTCCATAATGTGGTACTATTAAATCCTTAACTAGGAGTCTAGAGCTTATTGTGGTGTATCTAAAGTTACAAATTCTACAGGTATTGCTGTTGTTTTATTAGATTAGCGCCATCTTTTTTACATGAACTTTAATCTTAACCTTTCAGGTGAAGATTGCTTATATCAACTTTCTCAACCACTGCTATGTGGACACTGAGGTTGAAATGAAGGAGATCTACACCTCCAACCACATGTGGAAACTCTTTGAGAACTTTCTAGTTGACATTTGCAGAGTAAGAAACCCCATATTTATTTCAATAATGACATAAAAGCTATATTAAAGGAAAAAAGAAAACAACAAACAAGCTAAAAGACAAAATGTGTTATTTCTGTTGTTTAGGTGTGCAACAACACAAGTGACCGTAAGCATGCAGACACTATTCTTGAACGCTATGTGACAGAGACAGTCATGGGCATTGTGACCACCTTCTTCAGCTCACCTTTTTCTGACCAGAGCACCAGCCTGCAGGTAACCTGTTACAATAATGCAAAGGGGTTAAAAAAAAAAAGCTTTTACAGTAGCTATAAATATGCTAATGTCAATATCAGCCCTGGTATACTTCAACATTTTGAAAATAACAGTAACGTGTAGAGTTCATGTAAATCTAACTGCCTAGACTATCTTTTAGGAACTAGTTATTACCTGCTAACTTTAAGCCTAATAGCAAACAGTTTGTCCTTATGTGGCCATCAGAACAAATATAAGTATAAAATATACTGTATGACTGTTGCTTCATGTAATTTTATACCAATAGCCCGAGTCTCTCTTGCAAAAGCAGAATTATGGGAAAATGCCAAGACTCTGCTTCCGTAAATGGTAAACTCAGCGTTTCCTCAGAGTTCCCGAGAACTGTGTCTGCTGAGTAACATTATTTGGAGTGGTTAGGTTGGGTTGTTGGCACCATGTTTCCTCTCTCTTCCCACTTCTGTTTTCAGCATGTTAGTCAACTTCTGGTAGAGGTAATCGGGTATTGCAAGATCAGACATGGCCAGTAGTTATTTACAATAATTTTGGTTAATGAATCATTTTTTGTTCTTTTCCTTCATAGGGTTTAAAAACTGTTTATAGAAAAAGTTTATTAAAGGTAAAAAAAAAAAAAAACCCTCGATACAGTGTTTATCTGAGTAATCACCCTTATCCAGTGATGAAACATCTGGGTGTAGTTGATTTCCGCATGACAGCACCTTCATCGACGGGGATCATTAAATGGTTGATGAGCACAAAAATGATATGAATCATAAGCTATGGTTTCACCGCCTACCCGACTGAACATCTGTGAGATTTTGGACCATCGGACTAGATAATGCTTTCCACTGCCATCATTAAATCTAATGAAATAACTTCAAAGAATAGCATTCATTGCTCGAGTAGTGTTTCAGAGAGCTAACAAAGGCACATTTAAGCTGCTCTTGTGGCACAATGTTGGCCTAACCCCTTACTATATCTTGGTTTGCTATTTAATTTGTCACCTGCTGTATGTTTTCTGTGCTCTTCAGGCTTCTCTTTTGGGGAAAATATTTCAGGTATCGGTTACAATTTAAATAAGGGCACAGAAGATCTGGGTGCTAAGATTTCTTTCTTTTTTTAAACAATATGAAAGATTTTCACAGGTGCGTTTTGGGCAAAGGTCTGCTTGATGGGTTAGCAGTAGCAACTGACCACAATAGCATGCGGGGATTAGCACAGTAATATCACAGCAGCTCAGGTACAGCACTGTGTGTGCGTGTGAGACACATCTATCAGAAAACTTCAATCAAGAATAAACTACAGTTTCACTTGTTTTTCTCTTATTCTTCTTATTTTTTTACCCAGACCAGGCAACCAGTTTTTGTGCAGCTGCTGCAGGCTGTCTTCAGGGCCTATCACTGCAACTGGTTGATGCCAGTGCAGAAGGGTCATGTTGAGAGCTGTATCAAAGTGCTCTCTGATGTTGGTAAGACCAAGGTCTTTCTCAAAATCAGTCCATCATATTCAAAAGGTTTAACAGTTTATATTAATCCTAAAGCGATTTGACACTAATGTTGTATGTCTTTCTGAATCCACCAGCCAAAGGCAGAGCAATAGCCATACCTGTGGACCTGGACAACCAGGTGAACAACCTGTTTGTGAAATCCAATAACATCGTTCAGAAGACAGCCATGAGCTGGAGACTTACTGCTCGCAACGCTGCACGCAGAGACTCTATAGTGACCGCGTCAAGGGATTACAGGAATATCATAGAGAGGCTGCAGGTTAGGTTTGTTTGAGTTTGCGCTGCTTTATGTCTCTTTATTGCACAAAAACCTTCAGGGTGTTGCTTTATCTGTAATATAGGACATCGTGTCCGCTCTCGAAGACCGTCTTCGTCCGCTGGTCCAGGCTGAGTTGTCCGTTCTGGTGGATGTGCTGCATCGGCCTGAGCTGCTCTTCCCTGAGAACACAGACTCGCGCAAGAAGTGCGAGAGCGGAGGATTTATATGCAAGTAAGGAATGCTGCGATCGATGAAATTTACAATTAAAGCGTAAAGGCCCTCATTAGGATTGAGACTAAAGCTCTAATGTTCATTTGCAGGCTGATCAAACATACCAAGCAGCTGCTGGAGGAAAATGAGGAGAGACTGTGCATTAAAGTTTTGCAAACGCTTCGGGAGATGATGACTAAGGACAGAGGTTATGGAGAGAAGGTAGGAGATGCTGCAAAGCACAGGCATATTGTATTTCTATGGGGAGATGATTCACTTCACTGTAGGCGGTATGACTGTACATTTTTTACATTGTATATACTTTATTGTATCAATGCAGGTTTAGAATAAAAGATGTTGATAGTTTCTTGCTATTTTTTATGTCTTTTAAAGTGCCGGGTTTAAAAAAAAAAAACAAAAAAAAAACTTTTCAGCAACTAAGTTTCATTCGTTTTAACTAAAAGTGAAGCACAAAACTCCTAAAATGATGCATTTTCAAAAGGCAAGTCCTCACACAAAAACAGAAATCTGATACAATGTTTACTATGATTTTATATATGAAAATGATTTCATCAAATCTTTTGTGTAGTTATATAGAGTTTACACTATATACACACATACTGCATCACACGTACCCCAACCAGTTTTTTGAAGGGATTTGGCTTGTCCTTGGTTTTCAGTTAAACAGGGGTGGTCACTGCTGTGTGAGACTGTACTAATTATACTCACTTTTCCTAATATCCATGAAAAAATACTGCACATGGATATGGCACTGTATCTGTGCTCCTGAATTCGATTTTTTTTTCCAGCAGTGTTAACTCACTTAACTAACATGACATGCTTTATCATTGACCTCTGCCTTAACTTCCTGCTTCCTGCATTGTTATCTAACCCCTGAAACCCTCTGTTCTCTTTCAGCTCAGGGCCTTTGATGATGAGATGGATATGCCTAAGGTTGTTTCTCTTTATCTTCCATTCATGCCCTTGTTTCCCAGAGCATCTGTTACATCTGTGAAACTATATTAGCTGTACTTTAACATTAGCCTACTGTAGCAGCTGCTTTGGCTGTGTGGGGGTTTGGGCACAGCTGGTAACAAACAGTCATAGACCAATTCTGTCTTAAACACCTGCTGCATTGTCTGCTATAAAACGGTGTGTAGAACTGAAAACGTGAGAAAAAAGAGAGGCTGGGAGATGTGTTCTGTTGCTGACTGCAGGTTGCTCAACTGAGCTTCCATTTTCCAAGGTAGTCACTTACTGGTTGGGCTATGTGCCAGTGCTATATTTGTATCCACTCAGTGTCCTTGCACTGTACATGACTTTTTGCCAAAGTGTTGGTTGAAAGTCATTTTTGCACACATTTACTGTATTCAGGTCCAGTTAAGGGAGTTATCTTTTTATGTAATAAACTGCAGCCCTGTGAAAAGCGGGGTCAAGAAGTTATATTTTGATATAGATTAGCTACAAGGGAAGACCATAGAAATAACACAATTTTACAGAAACTGAAATCATCTTTAAGATTAACGGACTGATGCAACAGAAATACCGATAAGAGACTGACAAAAAAACTGAATAGACATGAGAGTGCAGAATGCAATGACCATATGACAAACATCACACAAAAAACCCCAAACACTAAAAAGCTGATGATAATATAAAGATTAATCTATTAAAACCATGAGATTTCCCATTGCTTAATTTCCTCTCACTCTGTTCTCATGAAGATTATTCATTGCCCTTTCCTTTTTATATTTTTATATTCCTTTGGGAAGGGGGGCTGGGTGTCTCCCCAGTATCTCCTGCTCCAATAGGGGGCGCTCTGACTGTGTGCGTGCTCTGTATATGCGCCTATTAATGAACGTGTTGGGCTGTGAAGGGCTGAGGCAGTCACTGAGGCTGTGTCCTAGTTTTCCTTGCTTGCGAGCTGCACGATTCCTGGGTGCCTGCCAACTCTGGGCTGAGGTTACATAAGAACCAGGCTTTTTTTTTTCCTGGAACTCAGCCCCGCCGCTGATGTGTGACCTTCAGCAGTAATTGCCAATAAAAGTGTTGAGGAGCTGTTTATCCACAGAGCAGTTGTGTGCGCACGCATACATGTGCATGTGCACACCTGTGGGGGGGAAGTGAGGTGGGGGCTGTATGAGTTTCTCTCATGTGCTGCATCTCTGTCTGGCTGTCTACACGTGAAAAGCTGCTCCTGTGTAAGAGTGGCAGGAAAGTGGAAACCCGTGCCGATCTTCATATTTCTTCTCACCTCTTTCCCCCTTTTGGCCCCATTAAATCATTGTGACACAATTCCTTAACTGCTCCAAATCCCCCCCCCCCCCCCCCCCCCCCACCCCACCCCACTTCCACTCGCACCTTTTCTCACATGGATGCAAACACACACCCGCTCTGTGTAAACGTAATGAAGTTGGCTGTGAATGTTTGCGTAGGTGTGATATGAAAGTGCGTAGCTGGCTCTTGTCTCTTCTGTTGATCTTTGAGCAAAGCAGAATAGCATTATATATGGTATAGAAGAAGGATACATGTTTGTGCGTTTGTGTTTAACAGGAAACAGAGTTTATGCAGCAGTGTCTGCAAAGTATTATGGAGGCATTTTTTGAAATGGAGAAATGGAAACAGAGACGGCCCGAGGTATATTTCTGGCCTCGCTGATGTGTGCGTACTATCCCATTGCTAAATGTCACCGAGATGAATATCAGCTTAATTCATTGCTCTTTGACTGTCAGAGTTATGTAAGAGCCAGAGGAATTCAGGATACAGTGTTAGGCTTTCTACTCTCAGGCTTCACCTGCCCTGATGTGTGTGCGTGTGTGTGTGGTCTAGGCAAAGCAGTTATGCAAGCCTTCCATGTTGGAAAATAAGGCTTGTATCATCCCTTTCACTGCACTGTTTCTTCCTGTGGCTTGCAAGAGTAATCTTGCTTTTTTGACTTGCTTTATTTATATCTACTTAACACATTTTCTCACAGCAGGTTTTTCCATCTCTGGTCAAGACAGAAATTTGTTTTACAGCTCTGGTATAGAAGTGGGTCAGCTACAATGTAAATGACAGAGCACAGCCTTTTAATTTAAGTCTGCTCTACTGTCTACCCATAACAAGCAGTCGAGTGGTAAACCCCAGTTTTCATGTCATTCACCGCTGGTTTAAACATGACTCAGCCTCCACCTGCAAAGATGTGTTTATTTATGCACTGTCAGAGAAAAAAGAAAACACACACACGTAAATTAGCATGAATTTTTTGGTACGTGCATGTGTGTCTGCATACTTTCTTCCTTTTATGTTCAACTGAGAGGTGTGAGACTGATCGAGGGGTTTGCCCTGGGGAGATTCCAGTTTGGTGGAATATACTGTAGTTTGGGCGGATGTGGCAGACGTGAGGGGTTAGCCTGTGGTCGTTGTGGTGAGGTCGGGGGGTGGTGAGAAGCATATATCTACTCTGATCAGCGTTTTGCATTGTGGTTTGATGTAGTGACAGGGAAAACATGTCGATAGACTTGTGAAAGATGCTGATCCTCCAGCGTGTGCATGCGTAGCCCCCAACCTGATGCTAAACTCTGTTATATCTGCTGCTGGGATCAGCTGTTGTGTTTGTCAAAAAGGCTTAACACTGAGAACCCAAGCCACGTCTCATATCACACCTCGCTCAATAATACTCTTCATATGAAATAATTGTTGCAATGAGCAGAAGGCATAAGCTTTTTGATCATCATCAGAAGTGCTGGAAACATTAGAATCAGTAGATTTCATAGGTCATAGCTGCTGCTTATGCACAGATAATCATTTTAAAACCTGCAAGATTCAGGCTAGACTTAATTGTGTCGCTTTTTGATGCCATGTGCTAAAATCCCACTATTTGCATTTCAGCTATTCCAAAGAACTCATGAGTATATTCTGTGTTTTCCCTTTCTTCTTTTCTTGCTGTGTCTCCGTCTGTCACTTTCTCTTTCTTGCTCTGTCTCATTGTGCTTTTTCACCCCCACCCACACGCACACACCAACAAACAAAATGCGTATCTCATTTTCCTGTTAAGAAACATGTTAGAACACATTAGAACGGTCACATAACTGAAAACAGTCCTGCTTTTTATTCTGATTTGGGGAGATATTCTTAACTGTGAAGATGTTATGTTTAAGAGTAAAGGGTTAAAAACCTGTATTCTTTTAAGTGTGTGTGTGTGTGTGTGTGTGTGTGTGTGTGTGTTAACTATGCCACATCAGATATACTCAGGGTGTTCTTTAGCCTCCTCCTTTACTGCTTGACATTCATGTTAGCAATTTTTGCGTATCTTTGAATACTTGCAGAGCTTTTGATGACACAAAAATGTATGCAAAAGCCTTAATAAGTAAGTAGAAAAGTGTTGTACAGCATATATCTTTCATAACTTTTACATATTGAATCCACCTGTCTGAATCTATTCTGGTTCAGCTGTAATCCACACAGGATCAAAAGTGCATACAGGCTTGATAGTGGTGCGCAAGGTTATACAGTATGTTTTAACTGCACAAGGTCTGTTAACTTCTCATATGCAATCCTGCTTGATTACAGTTGGTAGCTTGTTGACAGCACTCATTGGATTGACACATACTGAGAACAATGGGAAAGCCCAAAGACCTCAGTGAAGATCTAAGAAGTGAACATTTACACAAGTTGAGTAGGTCAGATTCCAAGATCATCAGTTCAAACAATCGTGTTTAAAAAAAGTATGTAAAATTTTAAATGTATTGAACATTTCAAGATAAACATCACAAAGTGCTTCATAACAAAATTCTAGAACATAAAAACAAAAGTTAACAAGTATTAGTTGCTATTTGAAAGAGACAATGCACTTATTCGATGTGTCACCACTTTGCTGAGGTCTGGGAAAAGACCCAAAATGTTACACTCAGATGGGTGGAAATTGGTTTGGATGTTCAGAAACAACCCAGTAACCACCAAGGCTCAAGCCTGACATGAACTGGAAACTGCTGTAACATCAGTGTCACTGTCCACAGTGACACTGATGTTCCACTGATGTTTTACATCGCCATGGACTGAGAGGGTGCCAACCAAGAAAGAAGCCCCTGCTCCAAAATCGACCCCTTCAAGCTTGACTAAAATTTGCAGCTGCCCACATGGACGAGACAAAGAAAAGGTTTTATGGTCAGATAATGACAAGAGATATGCCCGCTGGAGTAAAAGTGAGGCTTTCAAAACTAAGAACACTGTACTGTCATGTATGGTGGCAGTAGCATCATGCTCTGGGTCTGTTTTGCTACCAGTGGTACTGGCAGATTGCTCAACCTCCAAATAGCTAGACAGTAAAACTTGGACACAACTGTGTATTTCAACAGGAAAATAATCCCACAAACTATTCAAAACAGGTTTTGGAAAAGAAAAATAAGCTAACATTAAGCTTCTGGAAAAAGCCTTCCCAAAACCTGACCTCAACCCTATTGAAAGTTTGTATTCTACATTTAAAAGCCTGGTCTATGCCAGGAAACCAACGATTTTAAATGAACCCTTTGAATTCTGCCAAGAAAACATATGCCCAAAGCATGTTGATGACTACCAAAAGCATCTGGTCCAGGTGCAACTTGCTAGAAACATTTAATCAATCAAGAGGAGTTTATGTGAGTATCTGAGCAAACCTCTGATCATCATACTCTTGAGTTCAGCTTCAGCTCACATGAATACATGAAAACATACTCATAGCATGTTTCTTTTTTTTATTAATTCTGTCTCTGCCTTTCACTGGTTTTCTTGTTGCCCACTGTGTTTTTGGTAACAGATGGCTTCTGCAAGCATCTCTGTCATTGGTTTAGTGGCCTGGTTTCTTTTAGAGTGATTATGTAACTCTAACCTCATCGCCCCTCTCCTGTCTTTTCCCCTCTCTTGCCCTCTTACACTGTCCTTTTACATAACAATGTATGCACAGCAGTAGCTTACTCTGGTTGAATTTTTCCCCAGTGAACAGAAGAATTATATAGTTACTGAATTTTAATATTAATCTGATCTGAACTGCCACTGTTTTGGTTCTGCCAATAGGACTTTAGGAATTAAAAATAGGAACACAATGCATCTCTATATTACTGGAGTGGATCATTGCACTTTTTGTCATGTCCTACTCATAGCATAGTTCAAACTGAGAACCTCTCACCTCATTTGTATTTTCCCATTCCTGACTACCTGACAGTTGCAGTGTGATTTCAGTTTTGGTTCGTGTGTGTGTGTGTGTGTGTGTGTGTGTGTGTGTGTGTGTGTGTGTGTGTGTGTGTGTGTGTGTGTGTGTGTGTGTGTGTGTTTTAGGAGGGGAGCACGGTGGGGAAGGTCTAAGTTATTAAAATGATAATTGTATATTTTGGAGAACAGTCCAGTAACAGACTTGTGACACTGCAATTCAACCAACCAAGAAGCCCTTATACTTCATGCAGCAAGCCAACAATAAGCCTTAGGAACTGTAGGGTTTTCAATGGCATCTAGGGTGCATATGAACATTAAAAAAGTTATACCTTTCTAATGCATTTGTATCATATGCACCATCAGGGATTGTAGCATCTAGTCCTTTTACTGAATCAGAATAAAGTAATTACTTCCCTTATTGAAGGCAATAATGGAAAAGGGAAAATATATACATAAGTGACCTCATGCATATATTTTTTTATGAGTTGATTTCAAGCTAAATTAAAGTTTCAACTGTCTGAGTAAGTGAAATCAGACTTTCAGATTTACTGGCTCTTTCACAGGAAATCCTGCATTGAGTTACTGTCCATAACTCAGAAAGGAAATACTATCTGCGGAAGCAAAGTGGAAATTTTAAAGTTGAAAGTAACGTTCTTTTGACTCATACAGTTTTTACAGAAAGAGTACTGTAGACTTTGTCTCTATGACTCCTTCAGACGATGATCAAAATGGTCAGCATGAATGTTTTCAAAAAGCAAAATGTTTTTTTTATCCTTCATTGGGGCATGTGATCATTTAAAACAAACTTAAAAAACATACTTGGATTTTTTTTTTTTTTTTAGACAGAGCTACACTTTTTTATAGTTGACTTTTGTCATTCTTTAAGCTATGATAAGTTCAGCTGCAGAGTTTTCATATTTAAAAAGAAAAGCCATATGAGAAAATTATATTGGTCTCCCAACTCAATAGTGAAAAACCATATTATCCAGCAGGTTGGACTATACTTTTAAAAAACTTGATGGCTCATTAGAAAAGTTACAATATTGTTTGTTTGTTTTTCAGACTAGGCTAAAGTGCATATCCTCAGTTTTAGGCTGGTTGCCCTTTTTCACCACTGAAAGAACTGTTTGAGGGGAAATGGCCATTTATACACACGTTATCCAAGTTGCAAAAATCCAAAATCAGTTGGACAGTTGACCAATTTATGTTTAACGGAAAGTTGGTTTCTGACTAAACGACTTCTTTAGTCTTGGTCTCCGAGTCACTTGGATGAGTGACAAAAAGTTTCTCCCACTGAAAACACTACATCCAGATGAAAAGAATCAACTTTCTGGATTTCCTTACCTGGATCCTTGATCATGCATCAAAACTTTTTGACTAAGAGTTAAGATCTGGCATTTAAACTCAAATAGAGCAGGCTGTTTGTATGAAGAGCACATACAACTGAAGATTTAAAAATGAACAAACTTGGTCAGAGTTCTCAATAATAGCTGTGTTGCATCAATTCAGAAGAAACTAGCTGTGAATAGAAAAACAAAGTAGAAAAAGAAAGGAAATAGCAAACAAGCAGGTATGCAAGAAGCGCAATTCTGCTGAAAAATGCACGTTATGACTGATTCTCTGGATGTAGGCGTTGATGTTTTGTGGTCAAAACTGAAGAGAAGACATGACAATAATCTGCAAAGGATTCACTACATGATGCTTCCCTCACAAAACAGGTCTGGTTACGGTTAAATGAATGTAAAGTTTAAGCTATTGTGGCTCTAAATAAAACCTGTCCACTGGTATTTATTTGTTTTTTGTTTGGGGTTTTTTTGCTGAAAAAAGCAATATGCCAACAGAGAGGTAGACAGAAACATCCTGCAGACTCAGATTTGGCCAAATAAGCAAAAGGTCACTGGACAAGATTTCATCATTTTGGCGATTGGCTGAGTCTTTTATCTGATCTCAATCCTACTGGGCATGTGTTTCACTACCCAAAGACTGCATATGAAATACCAAAAGCAAGAGTTTAAGTGAAGCAGTAAAGACTTGGAGGGCATCATCCTCAAGGAAGATAAAAAAAAAAAACAAAAAAAAAAAACAAGACTGATAAAGTTTAGAATGATAACCTTTATTAAAATTGAGATTAAGCACCTATTTTTCAATAGCGTTCTAGGCTGATATAGGCAGCATTAACCTAGCATGTTTTTCAAAGCCGGGCGTGTATTTGAACAGAACGTCATGGTTCATTGATTCAGTGGTTTTGTTTAACTTCATGCGTAAGTGTCTAAACACCTTTAAACCTTTAATCTCTGAGCCCAATGTGTGAAAAAGGTTACAGTTTTGTTTCTGCAGGGAATTCAGAAAATGAACAAAACATCCACTGGAGAATTTCAACACAGTCACCGCAGTACACATCTCCTATCACAGCTCTCCTAAACGTAGCCATAATGTTTCCTCGGTTTCTGACCTACCAGTAAAAGCATAGCAAGTCACACCGCGCAGACCTTTGCATGGCCACTTGAAACAGCTGAATAGGTACAAGATGTGGTAATTAACCTGACAATTGCCTTCTCTGTGCTGCATGAATACTAACCCTGTGTTTGTATTTGTTCAACCACTATGCGCACACTACTCACTGCACGCAGCAGCTGGATAACAACCAGCCTGAGAAGTTGGTGGAGGACCAAAAGAGGGTAGGTACTTTTTAAGAGCATGGCAACCTAACTGAAAACCCCAACACTAGACAGATTCATACTGAGATTTACATGTAAAGCAGTCATGCATATAGAATGAAAAATTCCCACTTTGTGACCTGATTCTTTTTGCCTTCTAGGTTTATGAGAACTCTTCTTTTAGTGTTTTAAGCAACAGCCAAGTGATCAGTCATGGTGATTGTGTAACTGATGAAGGAAAACATGTTTTTCCTCTGCATTCTCTCTCTAATGGTGTTTATGACAAAGCAGAGACTTTACAGAGGCTCAGGCATGTCTGTGTCTAATCAGTATTTTTAGAGGCCGCCACTGATGGGTTCATCAATATATAGGACTAATCTCCTAGAGGAAAACATTTTTCACACAGGTTTAATCACTGACCATTCATCCAATCATTAAATATGTGTATCCTAACTCCTGGCATCTTGCATGTAGTTATTACCAAATAAGCAGTGAAGGTTTTATTACCTCCAAAGGCCTTTCATATCCTAGAGTTATTGAATGTTTTTGAATGTCACAGAGAAACTCCTGTTTTACTTTTTGGAAGAATTTTTCAACAGCAAAAATGTTGAAGTAAAAAATAGTAGAGGTAAAACTTACAGGGGGACGAAGATGGATGAAACTTATTTTAGCGCAAAATTTGGATCTTTTTCATTTCCCAATAACCATCGAAATTTAATATTGATTTAGATAATGCTTCAAAAAGTTTGTGCCTGCTGCTTAATAGTGGCGAGTGGCAAGACTTTGTTATAGAGTTGCTTTGTATTGACAGTTTAGATAACCTCCTGTTCAAAATGCCATAAGGGTTTGGCTCATGCCTCACGACTCTAGAGATCAGGGAATAATTTTCTGACTCCATCTGATTGTGCTTTGCCGTTAAGCACGATGCATACCATTGATTAACCTCCAACCAATGAACAATGAGAATAGTGTTCCCCGCACCTCCTACATAAAGTAATCCTGACCTCTGGAGCATAACTATGGCAGCGGAGCTTACATAACTCCTCCGTCGTCTATCAAGGACCACCCACAGTTGATGATTTGCACATAATTGCACACAAACACAAAAAAAACCCTTCTCTTTCATTTCCTTCACTTTATCCCATGGGAGGTCTGTCAGGTAGCTATGGGCTGCGGTTTCCATGACAACGCCAAAGTCGTGCTGCTGACTGCTCGACAGAGGATGAGTCACAGTGTGGGAGGGCTGGCCCCAGGTCTGTCTAAGTGAAAATCAGGACCTCACATTGTCACTACACAGAGTCACTGCTGCGATGAAACCCATAACAATATTGTAATGTAGGCGGTAAATATCAGAAAGTTTATCCTATACCTAAAAGTTTGTCCAGCACGGAATTTTAGGAATTTTTCTTTTATTAGAGATTTAATTTACTCTTTATTTAACTTGTCTTTAGTCTGTATTACTCTGAGGCTGCGTTTTCTTGCAGTCTTCACAGAGAAAAGAAATGTACAATGCATCATTAATGATGCACGTTGTCCCGTTACACAAGCTGTTCTTTATTTCTCTCTCTCCCGCCACAGACATCACATCATTACGTCCTTCTCTGTCTTCTCTTGCAGGGCGAGGTGCTGAGACAGATTCTGGTGAATCGTTACTATGGCAACTTCCATAGGAGTGGTGGGCGGAGGGACAGCCTGACGTCATTTAGCAATGGCCCCCTCGGTCAGGTTGGACCGGGCAAAAGCCAATCAGGTGGGACGCAACGACGATTGTTACTCATCTCTAACAACCAGCACGGAAGTTTGTTGTTCATTCTTTTCAGTGGTGTTTTCTTCCTGCATGAAAGGCCAAGGAAACCCATCTTTCAGTATCTCTAATAGACCTGGTGTCTGTGTGAAGCATTTACCAAACGCATGCTGCTGAAGAGGAGGGGGATTGTGCTGCCAAACATGACTACAACTACTATTATTTAAGATCAAAGTCTAGATGAACCTTTTGCGTTTTTTTTCCCTGCCTCTGAAGTTGTAGTGTGGCAAACCTCTTTTTGGGTTGTTATATAAGGATGGGGCTTTATCTGTCTGGCCCTGAGCTGGTTATCAGCTCCTGAGTCAGGCTGTGAACTGTCCTTTGAGCATGCAGAGCAAAATATTCTTATCACTACCTGATAACATTGCTACTTTTTTATTATCTGCAGTCAAAATACTAAAGCAATGTGTGTATTTTCTTCTGTTTTTTGAGCGATTGGTTGATTTTTGCCATGTTTGATGTAAGACATTTTATCATAATATAGATTCGGGGGACACACGGACACTGTGCTGGTGTCAGTACAATGTGCTGTGAGTCTGTTAACCTAATAATCTGAACACTTTGTATCTGCTGTGGCAAGAATGCTACTGAATAATAATAATAATAATAATAATAATAATAATGATAATAATGATAGACAAAAGAGGACACAAAATATCAACAGAAAATAAATGCAATTAAGATTTTAAAAAAGGCAATAACAGTAAAAACCACAAAAAAAACAACTGTTTTGACAAGTGATTTAAAGGACATCACTGATTCACTAAGCCTTGTGATAAGTAGCTCAGATGTTTGTACAAAAGCTCTTTCAACAGGAGTCAAGAACAGAGATGATTAAAGTTGTACCCAGGTCTCCATCTTTCCCTTTTGTGCCAACATTTTGGCAAACTTCCAGTCAGCAGGAAGTAAACCCATCCCCTCCATGATCCACTTTTTACTGTTGCTAGGTGACAAGCTGCTACTTCCTGTGAAAACAGACTTTGCACCTGTTGCAGAAACAAGAGCCACACTGAGATTCCATATGTAGCTTGAAGCTTGGGCCTCAAGGGGGGATGTACAGGCAAAGGCTTGTACAATGAATCACACCACTGGACAGTTGCACTGCACAGGTGGTTAGTAAAGGATTGATAGCACGGCATGTTCGGGACCTGTTTAAGTTCATCTTTTTGGACTCTTTAACAAAGAAAAAAGTTTGTACATTTTGCAGTGAAAAACTAAGTACACCCCATGATTCAGTAACTTTTACCACCTTTAGCAGCAATAACTTCAGCAATAACTCAGTTCATTGAGATTCATGGGTGCTTGTTTTTGCACAGCTCTGTCAAGATCACATCACAGCATTTCACTCTGGATGAGGTCTGGACTTTGATTGCTGTGCTTTGGGGTCAATGTCCTGTTGCATGACCTAGTTTCAGCCAAGCTTTAGGTGTCTAAGCGATGGCCTTGTATTTGACTGACTTAGTGACTGCAACGTGCCCGGGTCCTCTATCTACAAAACAAGCCCAGATCATCACCCCTCCACCACCATGCTGATAGTTAGTGTTTGTGTGGTTGATTGTGCTGACATGCTGTGTTTGGTTTTCTCCAAATTTGACACTTCGCATTATTACCAGACATCTCCACTTTGGCATTATTGCCAAAGTGGAATGGCATCATTATCTGTCCAAAGGCCATTATTAAAGAAGTTATGGCTTGCTCAGATGTAAACCTAAACCATGCTGCCTTGTTATTTTTAAATAAAAGAGGGTTTTTCCCGGCATCTTTTCTTCTTCTTCAAAAAAAGGATCTTTCTTCAGTCTTTTTCTGCTTATACTGTCGTGAACTTTAACACTTAACTGAGGTCTGCAGAGTCTGCGATGTAGCTCTTGGGATTTTTGCAATTTCTCTGCCTTTTGCACTGTATGACCTTGGCATGAATTTGGAATATCCACGACTGGGAAGATTGTGCCATTGTGTTTACACACACCTGTATATGCCAGACTAGCAAACTGCTAAAACCTCTGATTTGACAGTGGTGGTCACACTTTCTGATGACTCACAGCATTATTAAAGCAACAAAAAGTTTTGAGCACATTATTTTTCTTATTTAATTTTAACTGTGTATGTATACTGTTGGGTCCATGAATATTTGGAAAACAGCACATTTTTAGAGCTTTGTCTCTGTAAACAACCACAGGTTATGTGATGGAAGTGAAGACTTTCACCTTAAAGGGATTTAACCAAAATATGGCATCAACTTAATAGAAATTATATAGTCCTCCATTTTCAACTGTCAAAAGTAATTTGACAGTTGACTCACAAACAGATTCGTGGCCAGGTTGAGCCATGTTCCCTCATTATTCCATAATGAGGGAACATGGCTCCGTATAAAAGCAGAGTTGATTCCAAGTCTTGAAATTGAATTTGGTAGTGTCTTTGGTGTGAAGTCCAAAGACACATTGATGCAAATGAAGCCATTGTTAGGTTAAAAAAGCTAAATAAACCCATCAAAGAGAGAGGAAATCATTTTGTGATGACCAAATCACCAATATGCAACACCGAAAGATTTAAAGGACCACTGAAGACAAAGAAAACCAATGACTGCAGAATTATTGCTTGGTTAAGAAAAAACATCTGCACAACCACTAGCTACATGAGGAATACTCTCACAGAGCTGCATGCTGAGTGAACGTCCTTACACACAGGCAGGTTGTCAAAATCCACAATCAGGAGTCTTTTTCGTGAATGGCAATACAGTAAGTTGCAAACTACTGGTTACACTTAAGAACAGGAAGGCCAGAACACATGTAAAATTGCACTGTTTGTTCATGAAGCACACCACATGATCTCTCAAATATTGTGTGGGCAGCGTCAGAGAATGAGTGTCTATGGCTGCAAGTACAGTAAGTTCACCAGTGTTTTAGGCAAAGAAATAAGATGTTCTTCAGTGGCCAAGTCAGTCACCTGATGTCCACCTAACAGAGCGTCTCTTCACTTACTGAAGGCAGAAAACCCCCAAAACAAGCAGCAACTGAAGTCATTGACTTCCTTTGATTTCCATTAAAGTATTAAAAACCAAAACTGAAAATTTATTTAAATTCACACAAGACTGCAATTACTGAACAAATACTACTTAAATAATACTTCAACACTGCAACTCACTTGCATATTAATTGTTTGATTTAAAGCGCACTGTACTGGTGTAAAGATGAAAAAAAGTCCAAATACTTAATCTCACTATATGTTTTAATTGAACTATAATTTGCTTTACTAAGAGCAAAGTAGTGTTTCTCTGTTATTATCTCCAGATGATTTAATAAGCTGTTAAATGGTTATAGTTGTAGTTCCCATGTATTTGCAGGAAATTTTCCAAAATAAACCAGATTAGAATGAAAAATTAACGCCACATGTCTGATATAGCCTGTTCTGAATTGTCCCATTGCCTCATCTCGGTCTTTAGGTGGATTAGGGGGACATGGGGGCCTGAGTCGTGGGGAAATGAGCCTGGCAGAGGTACAGTGTCATCTGGACAAAGAAGGAGCCTCTGACCTGGTTATTGACCTCATCATGAACACCACGAGCGACCGAGTCTTCCAAGAAAGCATCCTCTTAGCTATTGCGCTGCTGGAGGGTGGAAACACCACCATCCAGGTCAGTTAACCAAACATTTCAACCTTAAGAATATGGACTTGTGTCTGTTGTCTACTGCGAAACAACTGATTTGTGTATAAATCTGCATCTCACTTTAAAAAATTATACACTTTAAATATGATCTGCTCCAATACGATCAGTGTAAAGAACACTGTGTAATTGAGGGAATTTTTCATCACTAGACAATCTTCAGTAAGTGGGTCAGTGTGCCACCATAGCTGCACATGTACATTACTGCGGCACCTCCCCCTCACGTCTAGCCCTATATAACTTAGCTGGGAGACCAGACCAGCTGCTAATAATGTCAATAGTAGACCTAAAGTAGACTTTGGATCAAAAATGTTCATGTGTTTCTGTTTTTTCATTTTAGAAATTCTTAGGTGTGTATTGGGTAGTTTAAATAAACTCTCCTCCTTTCGGGTTCAGCCCGAGCTGCTCTGTTTCCCCCACCGTCCATTCTTCCTATGTCTGTTGTTCTGTCAGTGGATCCCCATTTTTCTGTTTGTGTGTCCGTCTACGTTGTGTAAGCAAGGAGCTTGCATAATCAGATTAGAGGAAGCCACTGTTTCAGAGATAATGCATTGGCTTCCCACGGCTGCTGCAGAGCCACGTCACGTGATCCGTCTGTGTTACATAAGGTCTGTGTGAATGAACAATGAGGAATGTCTCAGCCTTCAAAACATTCCAGCCTCGCTCCCTTGCGTTCTCTTGCTGGCCCAAACTGGGTCACGCTGGGCCTCCGGAACTGGGGCAGTGGGGAGAGAGGGCGGAGGGATGAGGAAACACAGAGCGGACTGAGGAGAAACTGGAGCTCCTCTTACCCTCGCATTCTTAAGTTTGTTCTGGAAAGGGAGATTTATTTGCAGGGAAAGCTATCCTGCAGTGCTAGAACTGCACCATACAGTGCAAATATTTATGTTCTTTTAGTTACTGGATGGCTTATAAAGGAAGCCTGAGATAAAAGCCTCGTTTCATCTCTATAAATACAACAATGATGATTGTGACTGACAGCTTAAAGCTTGAATTTGAGATCAGGCGTTTCTTTTGTTCTCTCTCGTCTCTTCAAGAAAGCACGCCATGGGAAATATAAGTGGGGTTGTGTGACTGTCGTGCTGAGCTGAGCACCTGTTGGATCTTGGGTGTCTTGTACTCACGTAACACCGTTAACTATTTACTCATGGCCTACATAGTGCACAGAAATAAACCACACAGAATAACCCAGCTGCATGCTCAGTTAAGTCACTTACACATGCATGCTGTTTGCTGTCATGCAAGGCCAATGCACGGATCCACTAGAGGTTATATTTTACATTCAGGCTCTTGCACTCCTTTGCTCCTATATTTCAGTCACATAGCGGCTTTTTATCTTTCTTTTTTCTTTTCTTTTTTTTTGCTACAGCTATGAGAGATCTCAGACAGCTGTAAATTCTGTTGTTACATGACAACTTTTAACATTTTACTCGTCAGCCATCTGGCTTCTAACTGCATGGTGTGCTGCTCCGTTTCCCTCCAAAGCCCTTGATGTGCAGGTGTGCTAAACCAGAGTAGTCAGTCTAAAAAAAGGAAAAAATGTGAATGCAGAGGTGGCGAATTTAAAGGAAGAAGGAAGAAACTGAGGAACGGGGAAAAGGTCTCGAAAGAGCGTAGAGTAGAGAGGAGCAGCAGCAGTTCCATTTGGTTTACATGTGGCGCTGCCTGACATGAGAGGGAGGGTGAAAGGAAAAGGGAGCGCGAGTATAAATAGCTGTTACATAACATCCCTTTGTTGATGCCAAGTGGCGGAACGGAAGGAGAGAAGGGAAAGCGCTATGACCTTGTTTTTCAGTGTTGTCCGCCCCCACCCCGTCCTGCTCTTCTCTGTCTCTTTCCACTTAGGGTTTGCCTCCATAGATACAGACAGGCTCTGTGTTTACCCAACACTGCAGGGGCCCGTGACATCTTCGTCCCTCTCATCTATCCTCCTTCGTTACTATCACCGTGTTCTCTCCTTGCCTTGACCACCATGTGTTACTTCATCCGTAACGTCATCTCTCCATTATGCCAGTCTTCCTCCTGCTTTTCAAGCGCCATCAAAACACAGATGGTGTCTTGATACAGCAGCACAGATTTCGTAAACCAATGTGTGAGGACTGTCGTCCAAATGCTACACAATGTAACAACGTGGTTAGATATGAAAGTACAGGTTTTCACTTCTGATTGTTGTCACATACGTTTTCTGAAGAAATCAGAAGAGGAAAGCTTTGCTGTGGTGTTTTTCTTTACTGTGGTGTCCCTTACTTGTGCGCACGTCCTTGTTTCAGTGAGTCACTCAATTTGGTTCAGTTCCTAAGAACTGGTGTTTAAAAAAAACAAAACAAATACTCAGTTAGCTCTCAGGTGAAAAAGAAATGATGCTGGGAAAAAGAAAAGAACGCTCTGGCATGCCCAGTACATTCACCTCCACTGTCGCTATCGCAGCGAATGGCAATAACTCAGTTTAACTTGATTCACCTTATCAAATACTGTAGCTCAGCACTGGTGCTAGTCTTGCTAGGCCTGAATGTAAATGACTAAACATAGTATCTCATAGGATATTTTACTTGAATGACAGGCTATGAAAATGATTGATGATTACATAAGGACAAAGCTGAGAGAGAATACTGTATTGCAGAGCATGTGTGATATGTGGGTGTGTCCTCTCTGAACTGGCATGTGCCTATGGCAGAGACAGCTGACCCACTTTTGTGAGTGTAAAAGTCAGTAGGCGTATTAGCGTATGTGCTTTCCAGCCTGTGTGTGCTGGTACTGTACGAGCGTGTGTGTGTGTGTGTGTGTGTGTGTGTGTCTGTTTGAGTTATGTAATGGTAGGGGTGAGAGAGTGCTGGTGAGTGCTCTCCTGTGTTTGCTCTGGTTTAATCACTGTGTGTTAACCTACCACCGCTCCTCATGCCTCACCCTTTGCACCCTGCCTTCCTCCCCCACCCGCCCTGCAGGCCCACGCTTTAGCCGGCTGATGGAGGGCAGTTATATGAACAAAAAAAGACGGACAGGTATGACCATTACTGTCCCCTCAACCCTTCCCTCCTCAGGCATGCTGTGATGTGTGAGCAGCGAGTGGGCTGCCAGTGTTGTAGCTAATGCCCGTCTCTGTACTCCTCACTTTGTCATCAACTTGTTTATTGCACGATGGCCTTGGTTGGTAGGTCTCCCCTCCCCACGCTGCTGTCTCCGTGTTCCTAAGTTGGCAGAGTGTGTACGTGCAGGAGTGCTGCTGCTCAGTGGTGGAGGGCCAGGGTGGGGCACGAGGCTCGAGAATCTGCTTTGGGGCACAGTCACACAGTTATGTCATTGTTTCTTTAAAGGAAACTAGGCTGTAAAACCGGCGTATCCCTTCATTGAGTCATTAATAAGCCAGATAAATTCTCACTTTGGCTCCTTAATTGGTTTGTCACTATTTTTACTTTTGAATGAAAAATTTAGCACAGCGAGCCTATTAAAAATTAAATTGCATCGCATGTAACCGCCGCAGTACAAACACATTTAAAACAATGTCCTTGGAGGAGCAGAAACAAAGCTTGCTTTGTCTATTTTTGCTTAACATTTTCCATGTGACTATCATTTACTGTATTTGTTTTCTTAACTAGCCCAGTTCTACATCTAACCTGAAAAGACCATATGGTTATGTAACAAACTTTGAGAGCTGGCCTAGATACCACATCTGATAAGATTTTCTCCCTCCCTATCACTCGCTCTTGTTTCCCCTCTCTCGATCATAGGTTCTTTCCCCTTCTTTTTGCCCCTTTTTCCCCACTTCTTGGTATCTATCTTTTGCCTCAAGCTTTTTTTTTTTCTCACAACTTCCCACCATCTCCATTTCTGTATCTGTGTAAGTAGGCCAGGCTTCTCCCTTTCATGTAATTTTTTTCACCCTTTTAGTGTGGCAAAGCTGCTTTGGCTCGTCGAAGCCATTCCATAGACTGTGCTGCTAACATCTCTTACATAATCAAAACAACAGACCTGTGGGTTGGGACACAGTGTATACATCGGGCATGGAAGTGTCCTAATTCTGTGTGACCTCATTCCACAGCCATAGCTGCAGCGATTAAATCCTCACATCACTGTAAAATTAGACCTGCTTCATTAGAGTTTCTAATATTTTTTTGAATAAAGATTTGTTTTCCTATAAAGAAGAGTTTTCTGATATAAAGTAACGATTTGTTGTTTGTTTTTTACTGTAAGCCGAGACAGTGTGCTAATTTGTTAAGAAAAAGTTTGACCGTTTTATTTGTTTTCTTTCTTTCTATTTTATCTCTTAAATTTTCTACAATTTTTTTTATTAGCTTGTTTTGTTTAAAGATCACATACACCAAAAGATATTAAATTTTCCCGTGGTATAACCTCCATGCTATATACAATGAGGGGAAAAAACTCTTTGATCCACTGCTGAATTTTTTTTTATGGTCGTTTTAATAAAGAGAGATGAAACATCAACCAAAAATCAAGAAAACCACATACACATACATAGAAGTTACAAATATATTTGCATGTCATTGATCGAAGTAAGTATTTCATCCCCGATTACCAAGCCAGAATTCCGACTCCCACAGATTACAGCCAATCAATTACAGATGCTCCTGATCTCAACTCCATATGTGTGTAAAACACACCTGTCCAGAGAATCACTTTCTTCCATTTCAACCTCTCAACCATCATGGGCGTGTCCAAAGAGCTTTCAGAGGATGTCAGGGGCAAGACTGATCTGAGCAAAGCTAGAATGGGCTACAAGACCATCAGCAATAAGTTGGGAGAAAGTGCTGTTGCTTTAGCATTAACTGGACCTGCCATGTTTAGAGGAATGAAATGCTGGGTATCACCCAAAGAACACCATCCCCACAAGCATGGAGGTCGAAATATTATGCTTTGGGGTTGTTTTTCTGCTAAGGGTACAGGATGACTTCACCACATTAGGGGCCAGTGGACGGGGCCATGTGTCATAAAATCTTGGACAGGAACCTCCTTCTCTCAGCCACAACACTGAAGATGGGTTGTGGATGGCTCATCCAGCATGACAAATATACCCCACATATGCCAAGGCAACAAAGTAGTGTCTAAAGTAGAAGCACATTAAGGATAATGAGTGGCCTAGCCTATCTTCAGACCTCAGCCCTGTAGAAAATCAGTGCAGAGAACTCAAGCTTTGAGTTCTCAAGCAACAGCCAAAAAAACCTAAGGGTTTTAGAGAGTTTCTGTAAAGAGGAGTGGGCCAAAGGTGTGCAAACCTGGTGACCAACTAAAACAATCATCTTAGCGTTGTGCTTGCCAACAAGGGTTTCTCCACCAACTGCTAAGTCATGTTTTGCATTGGGCTCAAATGTGTTTTTTCTGGATTTTTGGTTGATATTCTAACTCCATTAAAACTACCATAACAACTACCATAACAACTGTTCATTTCTTTGTATGTGAGCAAACTTACAAATTCAGCGGGCGATCAAATAATTATTTCCCCACCATATATGATAATCTTATCAGCATAGTAGCAGATTGCTTTTCTGTTGATCAACTGCTCTTATTCCGGTTTTTCATATTGCAGGTGAGCGTCAACACATTCAGCAAAGAATCTGACACCACTGAAACGAATGGAAACGAACACGTTTCCATTTTACAGTGACACAGTGACATTTTACAGTGACACAGCATGTACTGTGGTTTTGGAATAATTCCAGTTTGCTCTTCTTTCTCTGTGTCTCCAGCGCTCATTCTTTTGCCGTCTGACAGAAGACAAAAAATCAGAAAAGTTCTTCCGTGTCTTTTATGACCGCATGAAGTCAGCCCAGCTCGAGATCAAAGCCACGGTGACAGTAAATACAAGCGACCTGGGAAACAGGAAAAGAGACGATGACAGCCAGGACAAAGAGCCCCCTGTTCGCAAAAAAGGTCAGAGGTCACCTGTAGGGTTGTTAACACTAAACAACGCCCAGTTTGAAAACTGCTGATTTCATGTTTATTTCTAAATTTAAAATAGGAAAAAAAATATTTGAAGGTTCTTTTAGTTGTGACTCAGTTTATAGTACGAGTTCTATGTCTCTATATAGCAAAAGACCCAGCTGTGGTGATGACAGAAGACGTGAAAGAGCAGCTATTAGAGGCCTCGTCTGCCACAAAGAAAGCCTTTAACTCTTATCGGCGAGAAGCTGACCCCGAGGACCACTTCACCTCAGCAGATGGTCAGCCCAGCACGGGGGACAAGAACCAGGATGAAGGAGAGATGAGTTTTGTGATTGTTATCATGCAGCCTATCCTTCGCTTTCTCCAGCTACTTTGTGAGAATCACAACCGTGACCTACAGGTGGGTCAGACTGAGCGTCGCAAATTTAGTTTTACAGATTTACTTTAGAATGAGTCCAGTTTTACTTCCTTTTAATATTAAACTGAAGCCTTTAGAGTCCAGACACAATTTCCAATGGTTTTTATTACCAATGCCAATAGCTTTATGTGTCTTTGTAAAGTATCTTTATTTGCAGCGATATCAGGGCTTCAAGTTTCTTCTATTCAGAGAGCCTCACATGTATTTGTTTTCCACTGAGCTTGTAAAGCAGAGATTTTCTGTTACTAAGCTCTTGAGTCTTGAGGATTCAGGCTCTGTTTAATCAGTTTTAGTTTCTACTGATGTGTCTGCAGAGGATGTTGGTTCTTGGTAGCTCTTTGCGTCAAAGCTTGTTTAGAGACTTAAACAGTACCACTAATTGTACTTCCCTCCCCCAAGATCCTCCAAGATGTACAAAATGAGATTTTATCAACTGTTTACTCATATGCAGGTTTCTAAAAAGACTATTATTTTGATAGAATAATTGTATTTTCATGTATAGATATTTGCTTACCTGCTTGTTAATATATTCCATGTTGTTGTGCAAAAACAGACGTCCACTAGCATGCACGAGCTGTTCCTTGGACGTTTCACTCTTGAATTTGATGTTGTTTACATGCTGGTTAACTGCGTGAAACCTTCACTGTTTTTTTCCTAGAACTTCCTTCGTTGCCAAAACAACAAAAACAACTACAACCTTGTGTGTGAGACGCTTCAGTTTCTAGACTGTATCTGTGGTAGCACCACAGGCGGTCTCGGTCTGCTCGGACTCTACATCAATGAGAAGAATGTTGCTCTCATCAACCAAACACTGGAGAGTCTAACAGAGTACTGCCAAGGCCCTTGCCATGAAAACCAGGTACAAAAGACACTGAGCGGTGAAGGAAGTTATAACTCCTTCACCACTATTTTTTTTATTACAGTTATTCCTTTCTCCCCCAGAATTGCATTGCCACTCATGAGTCCAATGGCATTGATATCATTATTGCCCTGATTCTTAATGACATTAACCCACTTGGGAAGAAGCGGATGGACCTGGTTTTAGAGCTCAAGGTAAGTTGAGCCAGATCTCACTTTTACTTTAAGACTAGAGTTTAAAAAATGAGGGGAAAAACGCTGTAGCTTCCTTTCACAGCAGTAACACCAATAGGCTTGACGTGAAAGAGCAGGAAATTCACCCGTCTGAGCTAGCTTTTCTGCATACCTGCCAAGAAAAATAGCAGCAGTCTATTTTCCTAGAGCACCAGGTTTTCCGCCTGCTTTACTTGGATGAAGAAACTGTAGTTCTTATCTTTTCCAATTCTGACTCTCAGAACAATGCATCTAAGCTGCTGCTCGCCATCATGGAAAGCCGTCATGACAGTGAGAATGCTGAGAGGATCTTGTACAATATGAGGCCTAAAGAGCTGGTGAGAACCTGTTGTTGTCCATCTTGTCATTGAGTCCTGAGCTGCTATTTCTACATCAAATGCAAAATCTACTCAGCTATAACCTTGTTTTTGTTAGTACATAACAACAATTTGATGTTACCTTGTAAAAATACTAGGGTGTGTTATATATATATATATATATATATATATATATATATATATATATATATATATATATATATATATATATATATATATATATATATATATATATATATATATTACCGTCTATCACACCAGGCAAGACCCCAGGTGCAGGCTGTGTAAAGATGCCCCAGAGACAATCCAGCACATAACAGCAGGGTGCAAGATGCTAGCAGGCAAGGCATACATGGAACGCCATAACCAAGTGGCCGGCATAGTGTACAGGAACATCTGTGCCGAGTATAACCTAGAAGTCCCGAGGTCAAAATGGGAGATGCCCCCAAGGGTGGTGGAGAATGACCGAGCTAAGATCCTGTGGGACTTCCAGATACAGACGGACAAAATGGTGGTGGCTAACCAACCGGACATAGTGGTGGTAGACAAACAGAAGAAGACGGCCGTAGTGATCGATGTAGCGGTTCCGAATGACAGCAATATCAGGAAGAAGGAACACGAGAAGCTGGAGAAATACCAAGGGCTCAGAGAAGAGCTCGAGAGGATGTGGAGGGTGAAGGTAACGGTGGTCCCCGTGGTAATCGGAGCACTAGGTGCGGTGACTCCCAAGCTAGGCGAGTGGCTCCAGCAGATCCCAGGAACAACATCGGAGATCTCTGTCCAGAAGAGCGCAGTCCTGGGAACAGCTAAGATACTGCGCAGGACCCTCAAGCTCCCAGGCCTCTGGTAGAGGACCCGAGCTTGAAGGATAAACCGCCCGCAGGGGCGTGCTGGGTGTTTTTTTATATATATATATATATATATATATATATATACACACACACACCCAAACAGAATCCAGGGAAAGTGTTGAAATAGTGAAGGAGAAGGGATGTCATCTTGAATAAGTTTCTGAAGACCAACACGATGAGAATTGTATTATTTATTATATATATTATATATGTGTGTATATATATATATGTGTATGTATATATATATATGTGTATGTGGGTGTCTGCAGGTGGAAGTGATAAAGAAAGCCTATCTGCAGGGGGAGGTTGAGTTTGAAAACTCAAAGGAGGAGGAGGATAACGGAGAAGAAGAGGAACATGATGCTGCTTCACCCCGAAATGTTGGACACAACATCTATATCTTAGCTCACCAGGTGTCTTATTTATCTCTTTTTGCAGAATCTGTATATGCTGTATCTTAGAAACATGCATTTTCCTTTTGTTGTCCCTTGTAACCAACTCACTTGCTACCTGTGTGTCCTTTATACAGTTGGCACGTCATAATAAAGAGCTGTCCTTGATGTTAAAGCCAGGAGTGTCTAGTGGAGAGGGGGATGAGGCCTTGGAGTTCTATGCCAATCACACTGCTCAGATAGAGGTCATAATGCAAAACCCCTGTCACAGAATGTGAATCGGAACATGTTTTCTGTACATTACGTCACAAATTGTGGGCTTCCCTCGGAGGTGACTGTGAGTGTCTCTCTGCAGATTGTGCGTCAGGACCGCACCATGGAGGAGATAGTTTTCCCTGTACCCAACATCTGTGAGTTCCTAACTTCAGAGTCAAAGCTCCGGGTGTACTACACCACAGAGAGAGATGAGCAAGGCAGCAAGATCAATGACTTCTTCCTTCGAGCAGAGGACCTCTTTAATGAGATGAACTGGCAGAAGAAACTCAGAGGTGAGTTTGTCTTCTGTGTGTGTGTGTGTGTGTGTGTGTGTGTGTGTGTGTGTGTGTGTGTGTGTGTGTGTGTGTGTGTGTGTGTGTGTGTGTGTGTGTGTGTGTGTGTGCGCGCGCGAACAACAGTCTGTTTTCACGGAGAGTAACTACAGGTGGAGAAGGTGAGAGTCTGTGTACTAAAACAGGTACTGAAACATGTGGCAACATGCCCCTGTTGTTTCCTAATGGCAAGTACAACTTCCGTGCATTTTTTTTTTCTGGGAATACTGTGCTTCATGGATAGCTGAAAATTTCTGTGTGTAATTTGCATGCTCTGTTGGGTGTTTTACTTTCTTTTTTTCCACAAACATGCAGGTCATGTGAAAGGGGAAGCTCCAACTTAGCCGTAGCTATAAATGTGTTTTTTTTTATGTGTATTTAAGTGATAGACTGGTGGTGACCTCCCTCCTTAATGCAGGATAGAGCTCAATCCCTGCGAGCCCGAACAGGATAAGAGTGTTTGGAAAATGGATGAAAGGATGTGCATCAGCACCTTGATGGCAGGGCTAAATATGTCATCCTGTGTGCGCTCATGTTATGCATGTGCATGTTTCCACTGTCTAAAAGCGGACAGGGGTTTTCCACATTCTTTGAGCCATGAAACATTTATACAGTAACCTTATGAATCACAAGTGAGAGCGTGCTTACGCATGCACACAAACATACACACGCAGACCCACACCCACACTCATTCACACTTCTAATTCACATACCTCATACCCACACAAACCCTTATTTTGTCTTTCACGTAAAGGAGGGGATGGACACAGAAAAGTCCCTGCATCTGTTTTTGTTTTTTTTCTTTCTTTTCCAATTAAACCTGAGTAGGCAAAATGTTGTGTTAAAAGGTCGAGGTGACATGTTTTGCATCTTGAACTTTTAAACCATTCATTTTGTTTTTGACAGCTACGCTTACTTCATATTTACATATCAAAGACACTGAAGCCGAACTTCCTCAGTTCTTCTTTTCAAACTTGCAGCTTGTTGATGCATAAACCAAATACTGAAATCAGCTGAACCTGCTGGTCCCTTATATTTCAAAAAGTTTCATTTATTCTGCATAAGTTTTAAATATTCAAAGCTTCTCAAATAAAAGAATTTACTTTTAGGTTATTTGAATTCAAACTGCTGAATTGGTATTTCAACATAGGCAACCCACCAACTTCACTTTTGGCTTTTGGAGCAGATTTTAAAAATAGAATCTGTTTTGTCTTTCTTCTTCTCTTTAGCCCAGCCGGTGCTGTACTGGTGCTCAAGAAACATGTCGGTGTGGAGTGGCATCTCCTTCAAGCTGGCTGTGCTCATGAATCTCCTGGTCTGCTTCTTCTACCCCCTCGAAGGGGTACATGGAGGTCAGTGAGGTGGCACCCGAGTATGAACTGTGACTGCGCGCACATCCTGTTGCTAAAATAGGCGCAAGCATTTCTGCAACATTTCCAGTTAATCAATCGTTTTAGACTAAAACTTTGACACATTTCATTTGACGTTTTCTGTCAGGTGTTCCGATGAGGCTGCCTATCAGTCATTCATGCATGTGACATGCTCACAGACAGTATAGAGATTTTCTTTTTTTCTTTGAATGTAGATATTGTTTCGATGCTGTTTTGCTTGAGACGATTTGTATCTAGCGCCATGATGTTGCAATCAGATTTCTTTCGAAACAAGGGTCAGACAAAGGTTATGTACTCAGGGGGAAAAAACCGGAAGGACAGGGGCTCACTGACATGTTTTCTTCCTGCTTCAAAGCACATCTATAACATTCTATAACTCACAATGGGTTGAGAAATGCAAATATAGACAGCTGTGTAGAAGTTTTCTAAAAACGATAACAATGTTGTGAGGCAACAATGACTTAAGAATCAAGTTTTAAAAACGACACCAAAAAGAAAGAATCTGTAATGTACAGCATGCTACACACCCAGAGAGGTACACTTTAAAGAGCTGGGTG
Source organism: Rhamphochromis sp. 'chilingali' (assembly GCF_963969265.1). Classification (NCBI taxonomy): domain Eukaryota; kingdom Metazoa; phylum Chordata; class Actinopteri; order Cichliformes; family Cichlidae; genus Rhamphochromis; species Rhamphochromis sp. 'chilingali'. The sequence goes on from NC_137936.1 coordinate 17,623,055, forward strand.
ACTCTGCTGGACGTGGCCACTGACCCACTGATCTCATTCTGCCACGGTGTTCTTACATGCTGACTTCTAATCACCTGGTAATCTGTGTTTGAGACACACCCGCAGTAACACCATGCCCTTAAAGCTTCAGCTCATATTTACCTTGTAGTTCTATGGAAACCGTAATAAACAGAGGAGTGGTGCACTTTAATTTACTGTAAACTGAGCCTGCATTGTCTTAGGTAGCACAAGCCATATATGTGTGTGTGTGTGTGTGTGTGTGTGTGTGTATATATATATATGTGTGTGTGTGTATATATATATATATGTGTGTATATATATATATATATATATATATATATATATATATATATATATATATATATATATATAAAAATCAAACATTTTTATATAAAAATAAAAATCAAACAATGAACCCATTTCCAGGAAAGAAGTTTGCCTTGCTTTAGCAATCAGCACTTCATTTTGCCTTAACAGCTTTTCTGATGGGTTTGTGAATTATGTGTGATGACAAAAAATACTGCATTTTGAAATGAAAACTAAAATCTGGTGCGGTTTCTCATAACGTCACCAACAAGGTCTTACTGAACCACTTGACCTGTGTGCGAGACTCCAGCATACCTTTGGCTTAACCCTCTCAGGCTCAAATTAAACTTTTTGTTGCTAATGCACAACCAAGTCCTGCAGTGGTACTTCTGAGTAAAAAAATACGTATGTGGGGTAATCAGGTTGTTAGTTTTTAACTGTTGCAAATCTGCAACGCCTGCTTGGAGAGGGTTAAACAGTCACTTTTATGGCTTTCGGCCTATGCCTTTGCATACATTGCTCTCCTGGCTCAACGCCCTCCTTTGCTTGAGGCTTTAGAATGAGGGTTATAAGAGCAGGAAATCTAGGTCAGTGTGTTGTGCCTGCATGCATGAGTGACTGGCTTTTGGTGAATAGCTGTGGCTAGCGTCACACACCCATGATACATAATCACAATCAAACAGCGCACGCTTTTCCAGCTTTTCGACTGCAGACTTTCTAGCTGTTTGCACACAATCATTTGCCTGCACATTAACCTTAGGTGTGCAGCGCATGCAAAGCTTGTGAGTGCACGTAAACGCCCCTCTTTCAGTCTGCGACATCACTCGAGCTGTGCGTTCCTCCCCGCTCATCCCTCATGAATCTTTCAGCTGAGGTATTTTTAGAGAACAGTGTTATGCAAGTGGCACCTGTCATGTGATCTCAACAGGGACTGGGGAGGGAGAGGAAAAAAGGAGAGACAGGGAAGGAGAGAAGGGAATAGGGGAAGGCAAGGTGGGAGGAAACAAAGAGTGAGAGGGAAGGTAAAGAGCGGTGCCTTCATTGTAACATTCCCCCCTCTATTTTGTCACCCACTGCTGCACTTTTTCATCTTTTTCAATCTATTAAATTCTACCCCATTTATTTTCCTCATGTATCCGCTCCCTGAGGTCGATCTGTGAATAGAGTTCACGGAGTTCTTACAATAATACACACGTTTTAGAAAAGACATTGCTTAAAGAGGCAGCAGGTTAGATATGGCCTTGTTTTTAGGCTCCTGAAACATGGGTTTAGCTTGAGTGACACACTGTCACATGAAACCCCTGACTAGGACACTAATCCTGGATTTACCACAGGATCAGGAGGAACATCAGGTGCGCACGCTAACGCAAGAAACTGTGTCATACACTTTAAGTGTTATGTAATTGGCTCTCTTTCAGTTCAAAGTCTCCAAAGTAGGAAGAAGATAGCGGATCTCATAAAAAAAAAAACAAAGTTGGATGATACTGAAAAGTTCCAGACTGTACATGTATCCTCTCAACATGTCCTTTCATATTTCACATGTGTCACAGTTACTGTATAACGAGTTGGCTGGTTTGTGCATTTACCTATAGCTTGTTTGTGCTTTGCACATTTAATTGTCTTCATGTGTTATTTATTACCTGCAGGTACCCTGGATCCCCATTTATCTGCCCTTTTGTGGATGGGAGTCTTGGCAGCGCTGATCATTGTTATCATCATGCCACAACCACTGGGCATCGGTGCCTTGGTCACTGTCACAATCCTTCGTCTCATCTTCTCTGTGGGCCTGGAGCCCACGCTCTTCCTTCTGGGTGCTTTCAATGTAAGTGAGCTCACAGGGAGGGTCATTTAACCCAAATCACCACCACCAGTGCCAAACATCCATTTGTGCATTTGTGTATCCAGCTGAATACAATGAAAGAAAGTTTTGTAAAAGTGAGTATTAGCTAATGCAAAAGAATTAGAAATCGCTATAATAGGCAGATTATAACTGAATCCTTAGTTCAATCTTTCAAGCTAACAAGATAAACATTTTCTTATTTTCAGCAATTCTCTAATCTAAAAAATATAAAGTAATATAAAGAATAACTCAATAAACTAAATATTTTAGGGCTTTTGGATTGGTCATTTGAACCTCCAAGCAGTTTGAAGTAGATGTCAAACTGGGCTCTCAGAAATAGTTTCATAAGCTAACTGATCCATAATAATAATAATAATAATAATAATAATAATAAATGATGTGACAAGTGGGCAAACTGTCCAGAGTGTACCCCACCTCTTGCCCTGTGCCAGCTGGGATGGGCTCCAGCCCCACAGTGAGCCTGGATAAGCGTTAGAAACTTGATGCTTTTCAAATTTAGACTGACAGGGCATTTTAAGTCTAAACTACCTACATGACAGACGTTTTTTTTTAAATTTTGGGTTTACTATTTCACCCATACCACTACTTTCACATACTCAGAAACCTTTGCCACACCAGTTCCACTTCTCCTTTCATCTCTCACTCACACTTGAGCCCACTTGGCATGCCAGTGCCGCGTCTGCCTGTAGTGTTGCCCCCAGCCTTGTAGGCTGGCTGTGTTTGGCTGTACTTTGTGGTGTTAAGTGCGTCACTGGATCTCAAAGAGGGTTACACCGCCCCTTCACCCGCCAGAGATTTTCTAGATGTGCTCTTATATACTTTTACACACACACACACAATGCAAAATAAAGACTCAAGCGTGCAGTCATCTCTCCCTGTGCAGGCTGTGTTTACATGTACACACAAAAGCAGGTTATTGGGAGAAACTAGGTTAGGGCAAGAAATCAGAGAACAAGTTACCACGGACTGCAGTAGCTCCGGTAAACTGAAATCTAGTTTATGCACAGCAGGTCAAATGTCTTCTGGCTATGTATTTGACATATTTTAACCTTTTTTTTTTTTTTTTTTTTAAAGATTGGAAATGGAAAGGTGGAAATATTCAAATAAATATCATATTTTTACTGTGAAACTTAATTAATTGGTATTTAGTGTTAGTTTCGTTCTTAGTCAGGCTATAGATTTTCATTATCTGGGTCAAAAGGCTGCGGAGTGTATGACCTTTCTTTTCATCACTCTCCACTATCGTTGCATTGATACTACGCCTATCTGAACTCTTTATCAGCCAAATGTGCTCTTTTAAAAACCCCGTAGAGAAATTTGGTTAAACAGATGTGTCTGCTCGAGTCGCCAACTTTCTCAAGCAGGTATCCACTCGGGCTGCATTAACCGGGTTTCTGTTAATCCTTTAACCCGATTCAAGAAACAGAGTTTCTTGTTTGGATGATGTTCAAAAAAATTAAGTTACAGGTCACACACCGGGGTAAACACTTTGTGACTTTGTTTAGCTTAAAAGGCACCAGAGTCATACTGTTGTCAGGGCTTTCAGAGCTTGTCTTCAGTGAAGGCTGTTGTTGTTTTGTTTTGTTTCTTAAATTGAATATTAAAATGCTGATCCATTACTCACTATTGTTGCTATTAAAGGCAGCTTGTCTTTATCTTTCAGGTTTGTAATAAGATAATCTTCCTGATAAGTTTTGTTGGCAATCGAGGAACCTTCACACGAGGCTACAAAGCCATGGTGATGGACTTTGAGTTCCTCTACCACCTCATCTACCTCATCATCTGCTGTTTGGGGGTGTTTGGCCATGTTTTTTTCTACAGTCTTTTGGTAAGACAATCACACAAATGAATTCGCTTTTTAAATACACATCCGTCCTGAGAAGAGATTAATACAGTCTGATTGAAACTTAACTATGACTAAAAGGGAGTTAATCACTATAGCAACCCACAAACCCCACCTATTTTTGTTTTTCTCATTAAACTGCAGCCGTGATGCCTTCAGGGCCATATCCTCCTAGAAATTTCCTTTTTTGGTGTTTTAACAATGTTGTCGTTGGACTGTTGACTGCTATTCCCCAGTGCCTCAGGTCTGCTTTTTAGCGCATCGGTCTGAGTATCCAAGTGTTTCTCGATGTTCTCCTTTCACGTGGGTCCAAGCAGCTCAAAAAATAGCACAATCTTACACGAACATCTAATATTTTGCGGCAGCCAGAAAATGCCAAATCATGCAAGGAAGCCAAGAAACCTCATGGTGTATTCTGATTTAGTCGTTTGTTCTTCTGTAATGTGTGCTTTGTTTCCGTAGCTGTTTGACCTGGTATACAGAGAGGAGACCTTGCTGAATGTGATCAAGAGTGTGACTCGTAATGGACGCTCCATCGTGCTGACCGCTGTGCTCGCCCTCATTTTGGTCTACTTGTTCTCCATCGTGGGTTACATATTTTTCAAGGATGACTTCATCCTGGAGGTGGACCATATCCCCAACACAACTATGAGTGAGGAGAGACTGCAATTATTTATCAGTTTTCCAAGTAGACTAATTATAGATTGTTAGCTCCACATTAAAAAAGGACTAGAAAACATTGCCTCCCTTCTTTTCTAGAAAGTGGAGGTAGTTTGGCCGGCGAGTTCCTGTCTGCAACAGTGTGTCATGGAGGTACTGATGAAAACTGCACTACAGATGCCCTCCAGGAAGGTAACCCTATCAGGCAACATCAGAGTCTTCCATTAATCTATAAATAGTGTTTAGATGTTGGAAGAAGGACTGACACCCTCCTCTGAGATGGTTTAAAGACATTAGTTGTATGCATGTGTGTTTAACTTAAGGTTGAGATATATTTTACATTCCTCTTCCCCTGACTACCCTGAGATAGGAGAATATCTTGAGGAAGATGGCAAATTACTGGAAGTCATGTCTAGTCTAGGTTTGATCTGTTGTTGGATATAATTGTGAAACAACAATAAGCGGAAAGGAAAACTGTTGCACTGTTTCCCTTTTTTATCCGCACTTCAATCCATGTGACTCGATTGTCTTTCATGTGCCTGCCATTTGACCTAAGCAACTCACATGCGACCTTATCAACCTTCATGTGACACAGATTAATGACAGTCACAAAAAAGGAATAAAATTTCTGGGGAACTTCCCGCCAGCTTTGTTGCCATCAATGCTACCCGTTTGAAAAACTGTTTATGTCTGGAGCTGGAACCAGAATGATGGTTGAAAATATTTTCAGTGATGTGACTCATAAACTGGACCGTTCTCCATGTTTACATTTGCTCCACAGAGAAACTATAAACTCTCCTGGGGTTCACCATCTGAGTTTCCTTCCCTCTGCCATCATCACTGACATAGCAATAAAAATACTTTGGCCCAAAACAGCAAAGAGATCACGTGTTCTACTCTGTTTTTGATTTGACTTTGGAAGAAGTCCTTAAATTCAGCATCTATCTTACATTCCAGCCAAACAAACACTTTTGCTTTGACTTAGAGGCTTCACAGCATGAACCAAAACATACCAGCATGGCTGCATCAAAGTCAAGGATATTTTATAATAGAATGGCAGTCGACGTCTTATATTTAATGAATGACTACATGGATAATTCCACTTCCTACTATAGAGAATTATTCTACATGTATTATTTATCATAAACCAATTCATAAATGCTGAATATGAACATTGCAACCACTATGTCACAGCATCTCAGTTATACAGCATCGAAAAGTTTCTAATGCAGTCAATGCATCTTGAGTATGATGTCACACGATTTGATATGAAGTCCATTAACTCTATATGATAGCTGAATAAATGTGGAACAAACTCAACACCTATACTGGTAGATAATAAATATTCATAGGGTATAGGGTGCATTTTTCAAAATCAAAGATTGCTAAATGTATTATAAGACTGTGGGAGCAGCCATCGATCAGCTAACTGCATTGCGTCTGCGCCTCACAGCCACTCAGTGCATGTGGTTGAGATATATATACATATATACACATACATATATACAAATATATATAACAGCAAAAAAAGGGGGCGATTAAAACCTAACAAATTTGGGTCAGGATTTTTTTTTTTTTGTGTAACGACTCGAAAATAAATATGCATTTGCAGTTTATGACTTTATTATATTTGAGCAGGCAGAGAGTTATTTTAAAACTATGTCAGGCTGCTGTTATTTCCAGAGGTCAGTGTTTCATCATGTTATTATCTGTTACAATCACTTCGAGTCACACCTTGTTGTTTTGATGCTAGATAAACAGATGATTGCGGGTTCTATATGTGCTGATTTCCTGGTTGGATCAGTCCGGTCAAGCATTATAGCATAAAGACTTGTTATAGGCTTTCTCTAGTGCTGCAGTGATGCGAATATGCAACAATGATTTGTTTAATAGTCTCTCATTTAATTATTGTAATTATTAAACATGCTGTCTTTTCTGTTTCCTCAGATTTAGGGGATGACATTGAGGAGGACAACATGGAACGGACGTGCGACTCTTTACTTATGTGCATTGTTACTGTGCTGAGTCACGGGTTGAGGAGTGGAGGGGGAGTGGGGGATGTTCTTCGCAAGCCTTCCAAAGAGGTACGTGCAACTGCGATTAGGCCTCAGGCGCTATGTTGCATGTGTGTGCATGTGTATATGCCTGTGTTTTTGGCTGAGAAGGTGTAGCACCCGCAGCTGCGCCATGGATCATGTGAGCTCGCTATGAGCCACTAAACTTGTTTTTGTTTCAAAAGTATGGAGGTTTCGCAATGTTTCCTTACAGCTGCGCTGCCTCCGCCTTGTGTGAGAATTACGCCTCAAAATAGAATTCCACTGAATGAAGGCTTAACCACTTATGATGTCAAAAGAGGATGTGAATGTCTCAATCACGCATTCGCAACTCGACTCTGAGACCCTTACTAGTTGTTAAAGCAAATTACAGCAGTCGTAGGACACGGGTGGCATGGTGGCTCCAACTTTATTTGGTTTGTCACAAACAAGTGGGGGTAGTATGCATTGTGTGGGTGGCAACTGCAGGGTGGTCGAAAGAATCCAGAGACAGGCTCATCCCATGACTTTCTAGAGCAATGAGTAAATAAGCAAAACGAGTCGGTGAATCTAACCGGTGTATCCGAGACGGGCTGCACCGCGTTGACCGGCTTTCCTGTCCTCTCTGTTACTGTAGCATCTGGCAGGTTATACCCACGGCTTTATGTTTCCATGAACAACCGTGAGGACCAAGGTTAACCTCGTTTTATACTCATAACATCATCCACAACACCTGCTTACATAAAGGCCTGCCTTTTAGGTCATGCCATTAAATGGGACAGGGGGTCCTCATTGTTTCCCCTCCCTATATTAACCTCACTCAAATTAAAGTTTATAATTATTTTAATGTGGGATCATGACCCTAATGTTCATACAACCCTGTTTTTTGTATCTTACCCAGGAGCCACTGTTTGCAGCAAGAGTGATATATGACCTGCTGTTCTTCTTCATGGTCATCATCATTGTCCTGAACCTTATTTTTGGTGTAATCATTGACACCTTTGCTGACTTGAGGAGTGAAAAACAGAAGAAAGAGGAAATCCTGAAGACCTCGTGTTTTATCTGCGGTAAGACCGCTCAATCTAATGTGTTAAAGGGGATGTGTTGTTTTTTTCCATATACGTTATTACACATATATCCTATATGTATGTATATGTGTTTCAACCAGACCCGTAAATGAGAGGCTATAAAGAGCGAGACCCAGTATAACCTTTGAATTATGCAAAGTTACTTTGGCAGAGTCCAGGAATAAAAATATGAGGAAGCTGCATAACTCTGTAGGAAAATAGTAAAAGACTCTCCCTCCTGACATGTTTTGTGCCCTTTGCAAATTCCACTAGTGAGACATTATAGGCCAGGTGACTGCTCCAAAATAAAATAAAATAAATAACAATAGAGATAAAAGCTGATAATGTATAATTGCAGCTCAAATGCATACATACTTTAATGTTGTGTGTAACCTACCGGGTGTTGGGCACAGCTTTCTGTCTCAAGAAGTCCTGTGATGTTAGTCATGGGAAATAAACCTCTTAACTTTCCAGTGATGGGATGACTTGTCTTAACATAAGGGCAGTGTGCCAGCCCGGTAAGGCTGTGCTCTGTTGCTGGAAGGGCTCTGTGTGGTTTTAAAGACTGCTTGTTATTAGAACTCCTCCACAGTCTATCTAATATTACTTTATTCCCAAATTCTCCTCTTGGAATATTAGATTTGATTTGATTTTGGTGTATTTGTGGTTTGTGGTACGCCCATATTAGTTAGTCTATTAGTTTGTTGCTTTCCCCCTCGTCTCTCCCGCCCTCCCTCCCCCTTCTCACTCTGCCGTTCCAAAGAAGGCTGAGTCATGAGGGCTTCCTGCCACTGCTCTGCTCGCCTCCATAATTCATGTCTGTCTCACACGCACAGACATTTTCTCCCACTCGCTCGCTCACTAACTCGCACACACTTAATTTCCTTACCATATGTCTCGTGAGGCTTCGCCGATTGCCCGAACTTTGTCCCTCCGTGCGCCATCAGCCGCATGTCCTTATATGTACATTATATGTAAGTAAGTAGCTAAATAAGAACATGCCGTGCAGCGTGTGCATGTCTCTGCTCATTACTGAGTGTAAGCCCAGAAGTACATGCTGTATGTGAGCATGTGTGTGCATGCGTATGTTGGGTCAGGCAGTCAGGACAAGTGGTAAGCATATGGAATGAGAACAGTATTATGTCACCCAGCCAGCCATCAGCTCTGACTCATTCATGTTAAATAAGGCCAGGCCACAGGGGGAGCTGCTGTCTCTATGGTTTCCAGAAGGACCACGAGAGAACAGGAGATGCAGAGATTAGGGGCTCCGCAGGAGGATGTTAAGTGGCTCAACATCCTCTAGCTTGGTTTTATAAGCCATTGATCTTTCGCTCAGTCTCGTATTAGTCTTCAGGTCTTTGGGGGCTGTTGCCAATGATTGATTTACGTCATGAACTTCCTGCACAGGGATTTTTACCTGTAGCTTAATTTATTGTTGTGCAACAAATCAGGCTCACTGGCATGATAAAATGACCTCCACCATCTTATTGGTTTGGTTTTCATGCTGCCGGTGTCCTTGAGTGAGCCTCTGCTTGCTTCTTTTTTTTTTATCAAACTGTAGAAGGTTTTTATCCTTGGGCCTTTTTTGTTCTGCATTTGTACATCAGTAACACTATTGTGCAGCCCCCTTTATTGAGTAGAAAGATTAGGGTTTATGGGCTTTTAGTGAGGACTAATTGGTTTCATTATGTGGATAATTATTCTTAATGGGTAAAGTAAACCATGCATCACTTTTGTAATGACAGGCTAGCAAATAATATAGACTGAAATTTGAATTGCCATATTCGGGAAAGTAAGATTTTTTTCAGTCCATGTGACAAGTTAATCAATAAATGTGAAACTCGACTGTCTACTTTACAGAAGTGGTTTCAGTTATAAATCCAAAAATACCATCTTGAGAAAATTAACTTTAAGAACAATTCATCCATTTTCCAACCCGCTTATACAACCAGGGTCACAGGGGGAGCTGGAGCCTGTCCCTGCCCACATTAGCTAACAGGATGGGTGCAACCTGCTGGCTGTCAGTGTCACACTGGGTAACGTTTAAAAAACTTTTAAGTTCATATATATATATGAGTTTTAGTTTTCAGATAGATGGTCTCACATTTGACTCTAGAATACTTTAGTATACAACTGAGTTTGTGGTCAAATCATTGTCTTTAAGTGTCCAGGTCCTGTGCCGCTGTGCATTAGGGGCAAATATCTCCACTATGGCCTCGTCTGTCCAAAGGAGTTTCAAGGGTCCTGTGGTTTGTTCAGACGCAATTTAGCAAAAATGTTCCTTTTAGAGAGAAAAAGCTTTTTCCTGTCAGTGCTTCCAAACAAGCCAAACCTCTTCTGTCTTTCTCTAACCTTGCTCTCATGAACTTTAACATGTAACATGCTAACCGATGCCTGTAGAGTCAGAATTTCTCTGAGAAATGCACAGCCTGACCTTGGGGTGAATTTGCTGGGGCTTCCACACAGCTAAATGCTCCAGGCTAACAAACTGACAAAACTTCTTATTTTTTCTTTAGGACTTCTTAATTTCTGTATGAATGTTGCTTTATTCCTGGAAACAACAATTCCTGGAAGCAATTTGTTACCAATGTTATCTTATCTTTTGACAGTTTTTAATCAATTTTAATTGTATACTTTGCATGTTGTTTGTCTTGGTTCTGAGCAAATTTTTTAGACATTTTAGATCACTTAGTGCTCTCTGATCAGTGTCAAATGACAGTTACATGACAATAATAATAATAAGATACCTTTATTAATCCCACGAGTGGGAAATTTCATGTCTGACAAGACAGACGGCCCATGTCCTCAAGAGCCATTTTAAGCCAATAGAAGAACAAAGAGTCTTGCAGCAGATGGTTTGGCACCCATAGAGTCCTGACCTCAACACACTGAGCCAGTCTGGGGTTACAGAAGACACTGCGAAAGAGTGAATACAGAGAACAATTGTTGTTCTTCAGGACCCAATGCAAGGAGACCCCTGTAACACCAAAGTTTGATTAGATTTAACATTCACTGACATTCAACATTCACATCATTTTAGCAAATATTTATGAATTTAACTTGTTAAAATAATGTGCATTGCATTACTTACAAAACAGCAAGAAACATTGATGCTTTATTTTTCCAAAACACACTGTGACCTCTATTCGTGCTATTTTCCTCATGGCAGGTCTGGAGCGTGACAAGTTTGACAACAAGACTGTGACCTTTGAGGAGCACATTAAAGAGGAGCACAACATGTGGCACTATCTGTTCTTTATCGTCCTGGTAAAAGTTAAAGATTCCACTGAATACACCGGCCCGGAAAGCTACGTGGCTGAGATGATCAAGGTAAACGCAAAGCATGCACACACCCTTAAAACAAAGAGCTAACTGATCTGGTTGTTTTGCAAGCCTATATGTTAAAAACTGATTGACTTCACTGTGAGACCGCACTGTTTTAGAACTAACAGTGTGTAAAATCAGAGGGAATGTCTGTAAAGACTGTGTAATCTGCAGAACTTTCTGCATAAAAATTGCTTAACCTCACAGCTTGATGACGTAAGTATCTTTGACATCATTCCCAAGCCATTTACTAGAAATCAGAGTGCTCCTTGCAATACTCAGTCCTGAATTCAAGAGCGCTTTGGGCAGAATTTCCCTTTGTGTCACATTTTTATGGTAAGCAGTGCTCATCAGTTTATCCTACTGAGTCACACATAAACACGTACCAGCTTGTCACACACACACACCACACACCCTAGTAGATTGTGTTCCGCTTTTTTAATCTAAACTGACAGACATACCTGTCATGTCCATTTAAAGACACAAACAGACCAATGGGAAGTATGTGCACCAGAAAGGCAGATTAGCCAAAACTCTTAAAGCTTAAAAAGGAATCAGTCACGTGCACACTGTGATTTTCATCGCAGTAGTAGAAAGTTTTCCCAATTTTTCCATTGGTAACAATATTTTGAATTTGCCTTTTCATTAACTGTTAATAAAAGTAGTTCAACGCTCGGCTGATGTTCTCTGTCAATGCCAGGAGCACAACCTGGACTGGTTCCCTCGGATGCGTGCCATGTCACTGGTGAGCAGTGATTCGGAGGGGGAGCAGAATGAAATCAGGAGCCTGCAAGAGAAGCTGGAGTCAACCATGAAGCTGGTGACAAACCTGTCTGCACAGCTGACTGAGCTCAAAGAACAGGTATATCATGTGACAGTCAACTAACTCCCTCATTTTGTAATACACCATCGAGTTTTTCTGTTTGCGTTTTTTTTTTTTTTTTTGATTCAAAGCTTTCTGCAACCAATATTAAACTCCAGTTTTTACACTTTGTATTGTTTACATCTTCATTTCTGACTTGCCTTTGTTTGCACACTATTGAGAAATCAGGGGGAAAATGTTATTTCTCATATGCTTGCGTGCTTACAGTCATGTGAAAACAGAAAGCTTTCACAGGACTCTAAGCAGTCCTGTGAAAATCCAAATAAACCCTGTGATTCAATAGCATGTAGAACCACCTATAACAACAATATCCTGAAATAATAGTTTTCTTTAAGACTGTGTCAGTGTCTCACATTGTTCTTTAAGTATTTTGGCCCACCCTTTTTTTAAAATAGAGTTTATTGAGTTTTGTGGGCATTCGGCCACTGCAACACCTTGATTCTTTTCTTTTTCAGCCATTCTGTTGTAGATTTGCTCAGCCAACCTTTAGAATGCTTTGATAGGAGTCACGAAGTTCCCTAATGAAAAAATTTGCACAGCTAACTGTCAAAAACTCCAAAGTCTATAAAGACATGAGAATTAACATCAGGGATTCTATACTGAGATGATGCCTTTAAACTGTCTTGTTTTTTCCCCCTATGCAGATGACAGAACAGAGGAAGCAGAAACAACGAATTGGACTTCTTGGTCACCCTCCTCACATGAACATCAATCCCCAGCAGCCTGCCTGAGGGGCCTTGGGGCCATTTTCACCAGTGCCTGAGCACCCGTAACAGTGTACAACATGTTAGCCAGGAGAATGCCAAAACATGTCCATCTCCAGTATCTATTTAGGTCAATGTATGGCTGTATTTTCCAAAACACTCCCTTAGACGTGAGTAAAAGTTATCTTGATATGTAGTATAGATGTGTCAGTGTGGGTGGAGTGTGCACGACGTGCCTCAGGACCTGAGAAGCCAGTCCTGTAAGTTTCTGTCTTCAGCTTTACTACCCTGAATGCCTTCTGCATCGGACCTGTCAGACAGCATGCCAAAGTTTAGCCATTGTTCCTGAGGGAATATTCCTCTCAAGTGTCCTTGTAATGAGGATTTCATCCTCTGTGTTGCACCAGCAAACTCAGGTCACATGTGGATTTGAAGTTTTGTTTGACCCCTACAACATGATATTTAATATTTTGCTTTCATCAGATGGCAATAAGAATGCTATTTAATATGCAATGACTAATTAAGAACTAACTAGTTTTGAGAATTTTGTTTGCTTTTTTTTTAATTTAAAGTGATTTATCATGTATTTAAAATATAAGACAAAGCTGTAAACAACACTGAAGAGGTCACCAAGCTTTTCCAAAGCATATAAAGATGTTATTAAATCTGTAATCGTTTGTTTCTTTGTTTTTTAAGTCGAGAGAAAGCATTTGATACTACTTTCAGAATTCTTTGTAATCTCAAACTAAGGGCCTCCTTGTTCCAGGGCAGTTTATATAAGAAAAACAATCGTTGGGAATACGTGGTAACTTTTTTTGAAGATAAAAAATAATTCTGACCCGTTACAACTTTGGAGAAATATTTTTTGTATAATGAACATTATGGACTTCCTAGAGAGCTGAAGCGATTGTTTCACCCTGACACTGGGTCCATGATGTATTTAACAATGTGATTTATGTGGGATCTCATTAAAACCACAGATCCAAACATAAAAGATTTTTGGGAACAACATTATCTTCATTATCCTTGATGTCTGCACTGACTTACTTAACCTTCGTTTAACCTGTTTAGATTGAAGCACTGATATTTTCTGTAGCACAGAAGCAATCGTTGCTATTTGTTTGGTCACTTTGTAAAGAATACAAAGACTGTGTTCATGTTAATGTGAAGAAAGAAAAAACTACTAGATTGAATTTGGAGTGCTGTTAAACCAAACTCAACTTTTATACTTACTGATGGATTCTGTCTGAACTGTACATTGCATTCTTGGAGTCTATTTAAATAAATAAGTGTGTCAAATATGGTTGCTGAAACCAATGTCTGCATCTACAAATGTGACACAAAAGGAAGTGAAGATCTGGTAATTCCCTAAGTCACAGCCATGCACTTTGATACTGCAGTGAGCATGAAAAAAATGCAGCATGCAGAAGTCATAATCGGGAATTGCCGGCAGATTATCTCTTATCCGAAATCCTCTAAAAATGAGGAAGTGCACTTCTTCAATTATCATACGGCATGGGGAAATGTCTGCGCGTACATGGGTTGCACATTTGTAAGCTTCATTTGATCTTTTTGTATTTCATCCTTCCGCAGGCAGAATATTTGTAGAGTTTAACATTTGTGTAGCTTCCTGTATTTGCATTGAACATTGAAACTGAACAGTACTGCCCAAAAGCATTGCGCCACCCTTAATTTCTTTATATTTTGTTAGGAAAATGAGAATGGTTACAGCTATTTATAGCAGCAAACGCACACAGAAATGCAGTTTCTGAGGCAAAAACATAGTTTGTACAATCCTAACAAGTTTGCAAGTCAATATCTGGTATGAACACCTTTATTTTCAACTCTCTTAGGCAAGCCTTAGTGGAATTTATTGAAGTAATCTTCAGGAATAGTTCTCCAGGCTTCTTGAAGGACATTCAAAGCTCTTCTTTGGATGTTGGCTGAAACTCTGATGGTGCTTTTTTGTTGTTGTTGTTTTAGGCCTAGCACTTCTTCTTTTGCCCTTCACTTGTCCAGTTTCTTCAAATGTCTGTGTAATAGCTCTTGGGGATCATCCTGTTGGTGCTTTACAAACTGTTATCTGTGGCATTTTTTATCAATTCAACTTTAAACTTGAAGAAATTGCAACAAATTAACTGTTTGGTTTTTTGTTTTTTTTTTTGGATGCACTGCTCATAACACTGTGCATAAAAATACAATTTAAAATCCGTTTCTTTCTATGCTGTTTGTTGTGTGAAGATGCAACACTGGTTCATGTCTCGCGTTAGTGCCTTTACGCATGAATGATCAATAGGTCAGTCTTAAGTGTCCTACAAATGTCTCTTAAAATGGTCAGGTATAAGGAGTGGACTGAAAAGGAGTGGAAAAGCAGCCAATGTCCAAATCAAAAAAATTCCAAAGACCTCCAGAAAGCCTGGAAAACTATTGCTCATGACCACTTTTAATAAATTACAAGAAAGACAGGCTATTGGATTAAAATAAGACGAAATGAGGGGTGAGAGTCAAGACCTTTGCACAGTGATAAGTAAGGTTTCTAAATATATGCTTCAGATTAAGAGAGTGTTCGTCTCTATTTGTCGTCTATATGTTGTCGCCTAAAAGGCTGTTGAAATAGCCTTTGACATTCTCTCAGTGGTTTCACAGTATCACATAAAAAACAATATTTTTGTTACCAAAGCTCAAACATTTTGTAAGAAAAAGAAAAGGCTTCATTACATAAAAAAACAAACAGGATGTACTTGTGTTACGTGTCCCCAGACTGCCTTCAGGGTGCTTTCCATCGTTATGGTTATTTATAAAAGATTGGGATGTGACCGGGATTATGGTTGTTTTCCAATTACTGAGCCCCACTTTATTCACCAAACTCTAGGAACAGTTTCTAGGAACAGTTGATAAAATCACAGGACGAGAGATTCTGGAGGGTTTTAGTGGAAATACAGACTGTTACCAGTTACTGTGAAGGATCCTGATTATCTGAAACAATGAAACGTCTGTTTACTCCGGATTCTTTTAAAATTAGTGTCATTTAAGTGAAACTTTCAGAGCTAATGCCTTCTGATGTTATGAATGCATGTTTGATATCTGCAACTTTCTTTTTCTTTTGCTAGATAAGACAGATCGAAAAGATTGCTTTTAGCAGCAAAGCAGGGAGACAAAATGAGCTCTTAAACACAGTAATCATTTTTAGTTTTGTTTTGTTTTTTTGTCAGAAGGAGTATAACAACTGATGAAAATGCAAGAAGCTTCATAATGTAAAAAACCCCACAAAAACGTGCACGACTTCATCTGATTCTCCATAGATTTTACTAAATGTGCTGCTGCTGTGTTAAAAAGGTGTGAAAACTGGGAAAACCCTAAACCTCTTTCACGGTGGTTTCATAATGTGCCTTGAATTTAAGGTGTCTTTAACTACGAGATGAACAATTTATGATTTTCATGTCTTGTATGTTGCTGAGTGACCCCTAAATGCCACTGCTGTCGTTCCTGTTTTCGTCTGACATGTGACACCTACTGAATGTTGGTGTGTTCTCATATTTCCGTTCATTAAGCTGCAGCTGACCCCTATTATTCCTATTAAATGTGGAAATACCCTTGTGTATTAAGTTTGTTAGGATCATCATCAAACCTCATTTTATGAGCTATTCTTGCGTGAGAGGAAAAAAGTACCTTACTGCTTATTTCAACATTACATGAGAGTTCTAGGGGATATTTTTAGTGAATGCAAAAATATGAGCAAAATCCTGCAATGTAAACGTCGTCACACCAGTCCTTGTATACCATTTCGTTTTTCTGCGAGAAATGCAATCAATGAAGAAGCACGTTTTAAAAGTGTGCCTGCAGCCTGCAGCGGACAGGTGCAGCCGCCGTGTGCCTGGATGAGCTGGATGTGCCCCGCGCGCGCTCAGCAGGATCCCGGGGCCATGAGGAGATCAACGTGACAGACGGCACCGCCTCATGACAGTAAACACGGACTCCACACAGCCGTCCACGCACAGGCGCACGTGGTTCTCCCACCGTGACCGAGCCGTTCTGCAAACAGACCAATAGACGAGACAATTTCATCTTTCCTCTTCTACAGATTCAATAAGTTGTTTGTCTCCATGAGATTAATGATTAATAAAGTGAACTTTTGTCCTTTAGTGCAGAGCTCGTGACGTTTGAAAAGCCCCTTAAATTGTTTTTATTGCCCTTGAAGAAATATTCCGATATTTTTTGCTATTTTGCAGTCGTACGTGAGATTTATATATTTTTATATACTTATTTATATACATATATATATTTAATGGTATACCTTGTGTTGTGTGTGTGTGTGTGTGTGGGGGGGGGGGGGAGTTGTGTGTGTGTGTGTTTCTTGTCTTGTTTTTATGGACATGTAGTCTGCCAATAAAGATTGAATTGAATTGTGTGCCTTTAACTGCTCGATATACTCTTTTAATTTTATTGTGTTCCTTTAAAAAAAAAAAAAACAAACAAGAAAAAACCGTAGTAGGTACCACACCTACTCGCCTCGCGAGGTTCGGGTTTTTTGAACTCCTGCGATGGTTCACTGCCAGCACGTTCCTCGGCGCACAGCCTTGTTTCCATACACTTCAGCATGGTGGTACACGGGATCGGTCATGCCCCGCCCTGCGCTCTGACGTCATTCGCCGTCCGCCCACTGAGGCGCCTCATCTGTAGGGAGTGGGCCGTCCTTTCGCCGAGGATACAGCGCCGTTTAACACGTGAGCCTCATGTGACAGAGGTAGATCAGTCTGAGCGGAGAGTCAGAGGGTTTATTTAACTCGTCGTTCTGTCCTCCCCCACTTTCCCAGCGCGCCACCAAGGCTTGACTTCCTCACCGCTGCGGGACCACGGCGTGGAGATCGCAGGAACTAACTTTACAGCGTTTTGTTTTAAAAAAAAATGACAGATTATTAAACAGTTTTAACCTTTTTCGACGCATTCTGCGCATTTTTCGTTGCATTTTATCATTTCCTTTTTTATTTACAAATTGCTTTGCAAGTGCTGATAGAGCGCGTAAATAAATGCGTATTCATTTCTGAGTGCTTTTGGAAGAGTACCTCGGTTTTGACAGCAAAATTGGAATACAAAGAATGGAGCGAATTCCAAGCGCGCAACCACCCCCTCTGTCCAAACATCAGGCTGAACTGTCAGACGTGCAGGGGTAAGTTATACTTTGGAGATGTAGCTTTCCCAGACTGCGTCGCCCCCTTTTTAACCTCCAACTAAAATGCACCTAATGTATAATTTTGTGCACTTTACCATCAAAATGACCTGATTCCTTACTCGTGCGCTCTTTTTGTGTTTCTTTAGGATGGATTTCCCAATGTATGTCTATAAACCCAGGCGGGGAATGAAGCGAGGAGAAGAGAGCAAGGTCCGTTCTACGTGTGTGTGTGTGTGTGTGTGTGTGTGTTCGTGTTTGTGGTTGTTTATTGCCAATTGGTAAAGTTAAGTAATAACCATAGAGCTCAAACATCCAGGAATTAGATTAGGAGTTGGTCTATAGTCCCATAAATGGTTGACCTAGTTTCTACTATGACATAACTCCTGGATTCCTCCCTATCGGTGTATCTGCCTCTGGTCATGGAGAACTATGTGCTCTCGTTTCACTTAAATTTACGCAACATTTCTGTTTATTCTCTTAGGAAACCTACAAGCTGCCTCACAGACTTATTGAGAAGAAAAGACGTGACCGGATAAACGAATGCATCGCCCAGTTAAAAGATCTATTACCCGAGCACCTGAAACTAACTGTAAGTTCATAGTGTAGGTGGGAGGGTTAATGGGATTGGCTGTATTGAGCGGCACGCACCATCTAGTGGCTGTTTAGTGCTATCACATCTTTGTTGAGTGCGTCAGCAGCTCATGCCGATGACGGCTCACGTTAAAGAGAATGTGCTGCTGTTAGATTTTTGTTGTTTCGAGTGTATATTTTAAAAAGTTACATTCAGTGTTGATTTCCTTAATGCAAATGAAATTTCAATAAATTGGTGTAAATTATTTCAGAGTAATCACATGTGGTGATGTGTACATGTGTAGTAGAGCTTGGTTTCTGCTTGTTATATAAGAGGATATGCTGACTGTGTGCGTGTCTCTCCATTAGACTCTGGGCCATCTGGAGAAGGCTGTGGTTTTAGAGCTTACGCTCAAGCACGTGAAAGCCCTCACCTCTCTTCTTGAGCAGCAGCAGCAGAAGATCCTCGCTCTTCAGAACGGCATGCAAATCGGTGAGCTGCAGATCATTTTTGCACACGCACAAACACATGAGGAGGAACTGGATGGGTTTTCTAGACAGAATGCAAATAATGCAGATGAATGCAGAATTGCACCACTGAAAGTAACTTCACTTACAGCTGTTTACAAAAGGTCACAGTCTATATTAGATTTCTGAGTGTGTTGTTTCCTTATGTGTTTATAGAGCAGCCTCCCATCAGCCAGGAGAAGTCAGAGGAGATGTTCTGCTCTGGCTTCCACATGTGTGCCAAGGAAATTCTCCAGTATCTCGCTAATCACAAGACTGACGGAGACTTCACCCCATCCCACGTCATCAGCCACATTCACAAGTTAGCTGTAGAGGTGCTGCACAGTCCAGCCCGACCCCGCACCCCTCTTAGCCCTCAACCCGAGGAAATCCCTGCCTACCAACCTCATAAAGAAATGTCTCCCAGCTTAGCCCCTAAGCCCAGCGAGGGCTACGGGAGGAACTGTGTGCCCGTCATCCAGCGGGTGTACGCTTCACCAAGCAGCGAGCAGAGCGGCAGTGATACAGACACAGACAGTGGCTACGGAGGAGAGCTGGAGAAAAACGAATCTGGGGCGCCGCAGGGACATCCAGATTATTACGTTCACGGGAGCCAGCAGAAGCGACTGCTGGCTGACAGGCAGAACTCCAGCATCAAGCAGGAGGATGACGAGCCACGCCACAAACGAGCCCGTGTGGAGTCGTCTGAGGATGAGCTGCTCTCAGGCGGAGAATCATCAACTTCTTCATCCTCTAGCGGATATGGAAGTTTCATGAGTGCATCCCCTAACCATCCACCCCCTCCTCCACATCCCCTCTGCATGCCTTTCTACCTCATTCCACCTTCTGCTGCAGCTTACCTACCAATGCTTGAGAAGTGCTGGTACCCTGGGGCCATGCCAATGCTCTACCCTGGCATGAGCAGCTCATCACCTACCATACCCAGTGAAAGGCCCGGCCCACCTCAGCTTGTGCTGTCTCCCCGGGGAGGTTCTCCAGCCCCAGCCATATCTCAGACTCCCATGGACTCTCCTGCTCTCCTTCAGGCACTCAAGCAAGTACCACCCCTCAACCTGGAAACCAAAGACTGAGAGATAAAGGCGAAAAGACTGCCCTGATATATTGCCCTGTTCTCAAAACACGACTGAGCTGTTCCATAATTCATAATCACTCATCTCCTCTTTTCCTCAGCCTGGAGGGTAAAGCATCAAATAAGAGGACTTGTAGAAATGATCAAGGAGAGAGAGAGAAAGAGGTGAGAGCAGCATCCTTCCACACTGAGAGCAATGCAAAGCTCTGGTTGAATGTCAAATGCTCAGCGGTGTTCAGTGGTATATGTGTATCATATAAACTGGATCTGCCCTGTACACACATAAACACACATATGGTTGAATGTAAAGAAAGAAATGTTTTAGCTGCTGCTGTTAAAGTGTAAACACAGGTGAACATTGACGCATCTCACTCGCGATTTTGTAATTTAGAACGTGTTGCACCAAATGTTAGCGATAATTTGCCACCCAAAGTTTGTCGCCTATGTCCTTTGCTCACCATTATGATTACTGAGATGGAAAAAAAAGCCCTTTCAGCCATGACCGGCACCATAAAATACAAGGATTCCCTCAAATGTGTACAGACAGCGAGGGTACACCACATGGTAGATGAAGGAAAAGGCCG
Organism: Rhamphochromis sp. 'chilingali'; assembly: GCF_963969265.1. Taxonomy (NCBI): domain Eukaryota; kingdom Metazoa; phylum Chordata; class Actinopteri; order Cichliformes; family Cichlidae; genus Rhamphochromis; species Rhamphochromis sp. 'chilingali'. The sequence continues at coordinate 17,643,657 of NC_137936.1, forward strand.
CCGCATGGCCACGCTGAATGAGAGAAGTGTCGTTTATGATTTAAACAGACGCCTAAGATGGATTTTTCTGTAATTATTGTTCATAGATTTATTGTACATTTCTATTTTTGATACCTTCTCGCACTCTGTCTGCCCCGAGAGATATACGAGGAGGGCAGAGTGTGGACAATGTACGTCGTGTACTCAGAAACTGTGTACATACTGTAGCACTGTGCTGGACCTGGTCTGCATACTCGACATCTGTTTCTGCTCAAGTCAAACCCGGTGTTTGTGCTTGCTGTTGCCTTTTACTTGTGAAAAGCTGATAAATCTCAGATGTTAATTCTCTGTACTATGTATGAATCTTGGAGACAAAGGAGCAAGGAAGTGAATGTAAACGTTTTAACCAGAAGACTAGTTTTCTATAGAAAGAGGTACTTGAGATTTTATATTTTGGGACCTACATGAAAGATGTTTGATGTAAATATTTTGTCTATAATTGTTGATATACATGATATAAGTGTATTAATAAAGTATTTTTTTTCCCGTGGAAACTTGTTCTGACCGTATATGTACGAAAGAGAGTGAGAATGTGTGTGTGAAAACAAATAAATACTTTTTAGAGGTTTTACAGCACCACAGCATTCACGTCACAGGGAACACTTATGTAATGGCAGATCTGTGGCATGGCTCTCCTGCTGGTTAACCGTCTGTGGCCTCAAATGCAAAAACACAAGTAAACACACGAGTATAAACAGCTACAGTAAATCATCTGAGGCAACAGTCAGAATACATCTGCATCTTGTCTCTATGGCTGTATGAGACGATAGTAAATACCATTATTCCAGATTTGTGACACACACCTCTGCATTTAGTTTCCCTGCAGAGTGCTTTACCTCCTGGAGACATGCAAAACATGTAGCTGTATAATTTACAAAAAATGCTACCACTACCTCCTGTGTTGTGCAATCACATTTTTCATCTATGCGATAGCACCTCCAATTATAGGTTTATCTCAGTGCAGTTCAACATAAGCCCAGTGCCAGTCACAACATCTTTGTCTTCCCACCTACACATTTTTTTCCAGTGCCCTTTTTTTCGGAGCTTAGTCATTCTGTTGCTGGTTTGTTTATATAATCTACAGTTTGAGATTACGACCAGCCACCTAAATGTCATTTATATCTTTCAAACTAGTTTCCTTGAAGCTGATTTCCATTTATTTGTTTCAGGAGGAGTTGCATGTTGTATTGATGTCATGAGTTTGCAAGCAAAACCATTATACATGTACTCACCACCCACTTTGTTATTTACACCTTGCTAGTGCCAAGTTGAGCCCTTTTTACCTTCAGAGATGCCTTAATTCTTCTTGGCATGGATTCAACAAGGTGCTGGAAATATTCCTAAGCAATTCCCATCTACGCTGATATGATAACATCACACATGATGTGAATCTCCTGTTCCAGCACATCCCAAAGGTGCTCTATTGGAATGAGATCTGGAGACTGTGGAGGCCAGTTGAGTACAGTGAACTCATTGTCATGTTCAAGCAATCAGTTTGAGATGATCTTGTCTCTGTGACATGACCTGTAATCCCCCTGATGGACTCATCAGAAGATGAGTGCACTGTTGTCGTAAAGGGACGGACAATGTCAGCAATAGTACATTGGCCGTGGTGTTTAAATGATGCTCAGTTGGTGCTAAGAGCCCAAAGTGTGCCAAGTAAATAACCCCACACCATTACAACACCATCACCACACACATATATTGATATAAGGCAGGATAGATCCATGCTTTCAAGTTTTTTACACCAAAGTCTGACCAGCGAATGTTTTTCTAGTCTCATCTTATCCAATTTTGATTACCAAGTACTAATTCCAGTGTGGCCATCTGCTGGAAAGACTATCTGCTTTAAGGTTTGTGTTGTGCTTGCATAGATGCTCTTCAAGGTTCAAGGTCCAAGGTTCTTTATTTGTCACATGCATAGTTATACAAGTATAACACACAGTGAAATGTAGCCTGACACACTCCTCGACATGTGCAAAAATAGGGGGGGTGGGGCTGTAGAGGAAGAACATTATATATATAGTATATACATTGGGTGAATGTGCAGTAGTAGCAGCAAGCAGGTGAATTCTGTACATTAATATGAATAGACATCTGACTATTTTACAGGATAGACAATATAAACATATTTAAAATTAAAGGAATTTGAAATGTACATTGTGCCTTGGTTTAGTGTCTGGAAGAGTCCTGTCTCAGTCAATTATAGATGATGTGAGATGATGTGAGCAGGCGGGTGTGTGTGGTTTAGGGCACGGATGGCTTGGGGATAGAATAATAATAATAATAATAATGGATTGGATTTATATAGCGCTTTTCTAGGCACCCAAAGCGCTTTACAATACCACTATTCATTCACTCTCACATTCATACACTGGTGGAGGCAGCTACAGTTGTAGCCACAGCTGCCCTGGGGCAGACTGACAGAAGCGAGGCTGCCATATAGCTCCTCTTGAGTCTCTCTGTCCTTGCCCGGAAGATGCGGAACCTTCTACCAGAATGCAGAAGTTGGAACAGTTTGTTGCCAGGATGGGACGGGTCCTTCAGTATCTGCGCTGTTCTAGTCCGGCATCTCCTGGTGTAGGTGTCCTGAAGCGGGGGGAGAGCAATCCTGCAGCAGCGTTCTGCTGTACGGATCACTCTCTGGAGAGCTTTTTGGTCCTTCACACAGCTGTTCCCAATGCTCTCCACAGCGCCTGTATAGAAAATCCTGAGGATCTTTGGAGAGACCCTGAACTTCCTCAGTTGTCGTAGGTGATACAGGCGCTGCCTAGCCTTTTTGGTCTGGACCTGAATGTGGGCAGCCCATGTCAGGTCTGAGGAGATGTGAACACCAAGATACTTGAAGGACTGCACCCTCTCCACTGGAGCTCCATTGATGATAATGGGCTTGTAGTCTCTGTGCTGACCCCTTCTGAAGTCCACCACTAGCTTCTTGGTCTTGCCGACGTTCAGCTGGAGTTGGTTGTCCTGGCACCACGATGCCAGATTCTTCACTTCATCCATGTAGGCCGCCTCATCGTTGTTGGAGATGGCACCCAACACCACTGTGTCGTCAGCAAACTTCACAATGGTGTTGGAGCCATGGGTGGCCACAGAGTCTGAAGTGTAGAGGGAGTAGAGCAGTGGCGAGAGGACACATCCCTGAGGTGCTCCTGTGTTGATGGTGATGCTGTTGGAGAAGCACCTGCCCACCCTCACCACCTGAGTTCTGCCAGTGAGGAAGTCCAACACCCATGCACACAGACGGCTGTTAAGTCCCAGATCCCTGAGCTTCGTGAACAGTCTGCAGGGCACTATTGTGTTAAACGCTGAACTGTAATCAACAAACAGCATTCTCACATAGTTACCCTGTTTCTTGTCCACGTGGCTGAGAGTGGTGTGTAGGACGTGGGCGATGGCATCCTCTGTGGATCTGTTGGATCTGTAGGCGAACTGCAGTGGATCTGCGGTGTCTGGGATGGAGGAGGAGATGATGTTCTTCAGCAGCCTCTCAAACACCTTCATTACTACCGAGGTCAGTGCAACTGGCCAGTAATCGTTCAGGGATGAGGGTTTGCTGTACTTGGGCACAGGGATGATGGTGGATCTTTTGAAGCATGTGGGGACCACAGACTTCGCCAGGGACTCGTTGAAGATGTAAGTGAACACACCTGCTAGCTGGTCAGCACAGCAGCGCAGCCCCGACGCTTTCCTTGTGTTAACTCTCTTCAATGCCGCTCGGACGTCATGCTCCGCGATGCTGGTCACCGGTCTCTCGCTGATGACGCCACTGTCCTCGGTAGTCAGGCGGTAGATAGCATTAGCCGCTACTACCACAATGTCATCTTTTATGTGATCCCTGTTTTACTTGACTGTATGTCTAAAATGTGATAAATAAAGTAAAAAAAAAAAAAGAAGCTAGGATTAGCCGCCTGGCTAACCAGATGCTCTTTAGCATAGCTTGGTTGTAACAAGTGCTTATTTGAATTACTGTTGCCTTCCGATCAGCTCAAAGCAGTCTGGCCATTCTTCTCTGCAATTAAGAAGACATTTTCATCCAGAGAGCTGCTGCTCTCTAGAAATTCTCTCTTTTTCTCTGTAAACCCTAGAGACTTTTATGTGGGAAAATCCCAGCAGATCAGCAGTTTTCGAAATACTCAGATCAGCCTGTCAGTCACCAGCTATCATGCCACCTTCAAAGTCACTTTAAATCATCCTTAAATCTGATGCACGCTTTGAACTTCAGCAGGTCATTTTTACCATGTCTATATGTCTAATGAACCGAGCTGCTGCCGCATACATGAATATTTGCACGTAGGAGCACTGAACATGGCTGCTGGTACCAGTCGAGTATTGTTGCTGACTATGTCAATCCCTTTAAGACCACAGTGTACCCATCTTATGATGGCTGCTTCCAGCAGTATAGCAAATTAGTGGATAAGATGAATACCATGTTTTCTCAAGTCATATTCGACTGTCCCTCTCTCGTTGTTTCCTGTCTGTAGTTAAAAAATTATGACAAAGCATATGAAAAAAACTTTATTATTTTATCCACATATGTTATTTAACACACAGCTCAACAAAATCTAGTTAACGATAGTTTACATGAATTTGATTAAACCTGTGGCAGTCAAGTGTGTTACTGTCTGAATGTTTTGAGAAAATGATTGTAATCAGTAGAGTAAAGATTCTTCTTCTTGGGGCATAAAGACCCATATCACTTAAAAAATAACTTTCCAAGTTGTTTTTACATTTAAATTTTATTTTTATAAAAAAGCACCGAAACACTCAATTAAATAGGTGTTGCTAAATGTATCAGCGTGTCTGTGGACCCAGAATGATTTTCTCTGGTTATTTCCTGTCATCACCAAACCTTAAAACTTTTTTTTTTAATCATTGAAACTTTATTGCCACCTGGTGGGGAATTGAAATACCCACATCCTATAAAAAGGCCAAACTTTTGTACAGACATGCATATAGATAAACTAACAGATATTCTGCTAATTTGGCTTCAGCCCATTAAAATGTAAATTATGTTCAGCATTTCTGGCTGTGCTCCATCTCCATCAACTCAACATCTCTTGTACTTATGTTCTTCTGTGAGCTCCCCTTTGTGTCTAGCTTTGACTTGCCTTTGAGAGTTTAGGCATAACTGGTGCTTGTGGGTAGTCGGGTGAGATAAAAAGGCAGAATTATGACAAACGTTAGTTCCAGTCACAATATTTGGTTGCAATTGAAAGATCTCCAGGGTTGGAAGGGGACCCTGGAGTGACGGAAAGACCCTGGAGGAAATCTTATGTTGTGGCTCAGAGCTTCGCTGGGAAAGGAAGGATTTGGACGTGTGTGATGCATGATGATGGATGGACTGATGTTTACCCTCTGATGTACAACATGCCGGGTCTAAGGAAAAGGATAGACTCCTTGGCACCAGGGTTGCCCCACTGACACGGCGACGTAATCCCAAACGCTGTGCTTTCTTCTGAGGTTCAGTGTGTACACTCGCAGGCTGTTCACATGCCACGCTGCGGCAGGATTTGCGAACAGGGCAGGTGTTTTGACGTTCTGCTTTTCTATCGTGCTCCCTCTTTGGACATGTAGATGTCATCTGGCTCTTTTTCACTTGGCTCTCCTTGCCTAAAAGGGGAAAATCAGCAACTGCATGTGGCTTCTGACTGAATTGTTTGTGTCTTGGCTCAGCCACAGCTTGAGATAACTGCTCTGGATGGACCTGATGAGGGAGAGGTGAGTTAGAGATAAAAGACTGTCTGTAATGTCTGGATCTCTTTATGGTCGCTCCTTCCACTAGCAGGTTCACTCCCAAATACTGAGGAACTTCAACTGCAGCCTGAAAATGTGATAAAGTAAAAACAAATCACAAAATTCTCCATGGCATTCATCGTTAAGTAGAAATATCCTGGAAATAAACAGCAATTGGCTTTGAAGCCAGTCCAACCTGTTTGTAAATAAGCTTGAAGCCTCCTGTGTAAGCGCTGGGATCAGTCCTCCAATCTAGCACAACCCTCAGCGTGTCGACTTGCACAGCAGGACAGAGCCGCGCAGTCACAGTGCTGGAGCAGGCCATAGTAGGGCTGGCATTGATCTCTAGAAGCCAAGGCCTCAGATCTCTGCCCAACATAAAATCAGCTCCATAAAGCTCAAAGCTTGCCTTGTGGGGCTCCACCAAATCCTGGGCTGTCTGTAGAGCATGGACAACTGCTTGCTGCATGCCTGGTATCACCACCGACTCCCACTCTGTCTCACGGCCCTCTCGCTGCAGAAAAGAGCGAAACTGTGAGCAGGACCACATATTATCCTCCGGCAGTCCTGGATGGCGGTTACGAGATGGCTGGAAGTGCTTCTGGATGGAGTTGTTGCACAGGTGGACTGAGCTGAGGAAAATGGTAGAAAATGGGAACATCCACAAAGTACTCTAGATAAAAGACACCGTAAAACTTAACTGTAACCTTCATTTTTTGTCTTTTGTTTGAAAACTCTTACTGACCTGTCCAGAGTTTTTGTCGAGTAAGGCTGAGTGGAAAACCGCAGGTAGCACTCTTTGTAGAACCAGATAGTCAGAGGGTTCCAGTCAGTTACAAGGAACCACTGACGGAGGTCAAACTTTGTGCAGTGGACCAGCAGGGGTCGTTCCAAGTATTTTTGAACCACCCACTTACTCTCCTTTGTCAGTGCTCTGTCAGTGTCCACAAGTGCCAAAATCTCATCCAGGTGATTCATACACATAATGCCTAATGATGATGAGGGTGTGGGAGTGAAAAAAGAGGTGAAAGCAGAGTTGATTAAAACACAAAATCAGAACTGCAATTTTGACAACTATTTGATTCAGCAGTGTTTAAGATGACCTCGTGAATCAAATCTGATATTTGATGATGGAATCTCATATCTTTCCAGTCTTTTTAAAGTAATTTCACTATGCCAGCTTTCAGTCAATACCATGTCAAATTTCCCAGCATACATTCAAAGAATGGGTCATGTTAATTTCTTAACAACACACATAAAGTCAATAATGAAATACAAAGTACTTCAAAAATAAAAAGAAGGCTTGGCTTTACCACTGCTGTGCAGTGCAATAAAGGCCTCTTGTGTGCAGCCAGATGGAAGGAAATGCGACCAAGACCAACAATTCGAGCATGATCGCAGACAGAAAACTATTTGACAGCTCAACAAACAAAAATGATCCCTGGACAAAGTTGTCCTCTGAAATTTGTCAGAAAGTAATAAAAAATGACTTGCAAAGCGCAATAAAAATAAGAAGAGCCCTCCAAAATTAACAGCCATCTACTAAAGATAAATGAGAGTGAAGGCAAAGTAGCTATACCTGCATATATAATTCCACTTAGGCCAGACTTGACTACAAATCATATCTTTGTTGAGATGAAAACAGTGGTGTTAAAAAACTTATGTGAGTCTTGAAATAAAAACAGTGAAAGGAGGAAAAAAAGAGTATGACATCTTTCTTCTCTATGTATTAAAATTAGTAAAACAAAACCGAAAAAACAGGGATGTTAATAAAATATAGGGTTTTTTTCAAATGTTTTTATGAGAAAGTTTGCACAGAAGACTTGATGCTAGAATTTATGTTGTGCTACTGTAGTCTTGGCAGACTATATTATTATGCACATATAATTTTTAGGTAATTTTTATGTATGTGCTGTGGGTTTTTTTCTATTTTGCTGTAATATAACTTCCCAAATAAAAAGGAAAATCTAAAAATATATATATATTAATTATGTCCATTCATCAGTTGAATGTCTGAAAACAAAACCAGGCTTGCTTTCTTCAATATTTTTCACAGCTGTTTACCTGTAAAAAAAAAAAAAAAAGCAAGCTTGCTATGTAAGTATCATATTAACTATTACGAAGGTAAATTATCAGAAAAAAGCCTAACCTCTTCCTCTTGATTTGGCACCTGGTTTGATGATCCAGATGTTGTTTAATCCATCTGTGTCCAGCTGTGGGCAAACAGCCTGAAGTCTGGTTAACATATCCTGGCAACGCTCCACAAATACACTGCTGCCCCTGATCAGTTTGCCTTTACTGCATATAAACATGTTATTGTTAGAATTGCAAATACAGTTTTATAGTAGTGGTAGTTTTCTGAAGCCCTCTGTATTTTGAACATGTATAGCATGTCATTCTATATTTAACCCCAACCTTTACTTATTGACTTGACTAAGCCATTGCATGGGATGTACCACTGACAGCTACAAGTGGCACCTGACATGAATAAATCCTTCCAGCAGCTAGAAAAGGACAGCACAAAGGCTCTGATCATGGCGGCACAGGAAGCACCAGATGGATGTATGCAGGAGTCTACCGCAGGCGACAGGACCCAGACTGATGCCCCAGAGACAGTCCAGCACATAGTAGCAGGATGTAAGAGGCAAGCCAGGACACCGTACACTGGGAGGCACAACTAAGTGGAGGGAATAGTGTACAAGAGCATACAGAAGTTCCCAAGTCCTAATGAGAGACACCACCAAACGTGGTTGGAAACATCATGGCTAAGGTCTTGTGGGACTTCAAGTTCTAGACAGACAAGCAGCTGCGGGCCAATCAATCAGACTTGGTGGTGGTTTACAAAGAGCAGAAGACCATAGTTGTGATAGATGCGACAATCTCAGTGGTCAGTAACATCAGGAAGAAAGAGCACAAGATAATAGAAAAGTACAACTAGAGCACATCCGCTCTAGCTAAAGTCCAAAGTGGTCCCAGTGGTAATGGGAGAACTGGGATCTGTAAACTGTATGTAAGCTGTAAACTGGAAGATGGTCTCCAGCAGATTTGAGACACAACACCTGAGGTCCAGAGGAGTGCAGTGAGCTAAGACATTGCGCAGAACCCTCAAATTCCTAGGTCTCTGGTAGAAGACCCAAGATAAGAAACACACACACGTCCCTTATGGGATCTTCTCCTGACTAATGAGAACTCCAATTTTGCTATTTCAGATACCTTTTAAAGTTGTTAGCAACCTAAATTGATTTTTATAAGCAGACTTCCACTGCCAGTAATGAAAATAAAACGAGTGTAACCCGATGACAATTTGTAGAAAAACCCTGGAAGCTCCCAGAAAATCTCTCAACTCACTGCACAACCATGTAGTAGTGTTTAAGAAACTCTGCCCATTGCGCTTCCTCCACCGAGGGCGGTATTTCTGCTGTTACATCAATGTCGCTGTGCTTTAGAACACTGAGAAACTCTTGACACACGTGTAAGGCTGTGTTAATAATTTCTGGACCAACAGATCGATGCTCCTCATTATCCAACTCTGTAGAGAGAGAGAGAGAGAATATTGCACCGTTATACTCCCTCTTGTCCAAACTTTGCATCAAAAGCATTTTTATTCCTATGTGTGAGAAATTATTTCTAAACCTTCAGCGAGACTGTTCTTGGATTTTTGTTTGTCCCCCTCTGGTTCATCTCTTCTCCAAATACTTGTCTCAACCACATACTGCAGCAGACTGGTACATGCTGTTCTCCTGAAATCCTCTTTATGTTCATAAAAAAGAGAAAAACAGTCAGAGAAGCTATTGGACATAAGTAAACTTAAAAATTCTTTGCACCTAAATTACACCTCATTTAGTCTTGTAGAACATCTTTTTTTCTGTTATATGTAATTTACAGCAGACCTATGAATGCATGCTTTTCATCCTCTGCTCCAAGCCTGTAGCATCTTGGGAAGAAAGTGTCTGGATCCGCTGTGTCAAACCACTGAAGGTTACGCAGATTCACACAAAGTCCCACCTGAAAACAAAACAATTACACTGCAGGAAAAGAGCTAAATAAAATGTATGCGCCAGCTAATCATTAGAAACGTTTTACCTTTGTGGTAAATGTTCCAGCATTCGCATAGTGATTGGTCATCTGGTCGTGCCGCAAGGAGCGACAGTCTATGTTGTCCCGTCGTGTCGTCCAGTAGAAATACGTTGTTTCATTTCGAACAAGGCGAGACTACAAGAGTCACAACAAAGACACAAGTGAAAGTCCCTTTGGCTTTACACTGGGCAAGATATCTGTGTTAAGTTAGTGGGTACACCTAAAGCTTATCTTACCATGAGATCATACATGTCATCAAGGTTTTCCCCTTTCTCGCCTTCCTCCGCTCTCTCTGTCACAAGATAAGAGGTGTGTGTATACATGCATGGTTACAGGTGTTAGAGGCTAGCATCTGTATTGCAGCATACGATTTCTTGTTTACCAGCTAAAGGGAAATCCATCTAACTTGTGTTACAATTACTCTCTGTTAATTATTCCCACACTTAGAGGGGGGCAATCCTTTCTCTTTTTGGCCTTACCAGTAAAATAACTGCAGATCAGCCCATCATTACCATCCCCCTCCTCAACGCAGGGGTAAGTAGGTGATCTTTGGACGGGATGTGGCAAACGACGTTCAACCCACCCTCTGGCCCATAATGCAGCACGGATCACTGGATAGGGTCCCTGCACTGAAAACACTTTCCTTAACTGAGAATGACGGGAAGAGAAACGAAGAAAAAAAATATGACACAATCAACTGTGGCATTACAATAAAAATCTGTTTTTACATATGATCACCTTCACAGCTTTGTCCACCAGCGTTTTAGCTGTTTTCAGCCTGTCTGGATTGATCACTGGCAGGCTACGTACACTGGATCGTATCCTTCCCCCCACTGGAGCAACTGTGGATTGTAACACTGGAACAAACTCCAGATTTAAATATGAAGTACTAATTATGTTTTTACCAGCAGATGTACAATGACTTACCTGGCATTTGTCGCTGAGGTCTGTAGGTCTCTTTTCAACTGACCAATGCACAATGTGAAAGAGAAAGCAAAAATGCACCCAGTTGCACTATTTTTACATCATATTATAGGATTTGAAATTATACAGATCTATGAATAGCAAGCTAATATAAGTAGATCCAAATTTATAGGGACATTATTCCAATATCCAAATATACCTTTTCACTGTAGACCTAAACATGCTGTTTAGGCTACTGGCTACTGTTTCCCCTGCAGCTGAAAAATAGAGGAGGCTTTACTATAAATAGTATGGCATGTGGTACCTAAATTTGTCTATGCAGCAGCTGAAGAAGGATGTAAATTGGGTTAATCAGGCATCTTAATCTGAACTGATTTAGGCTGTGATGACTGGCAGAGCTACGCGCATGAAGGGCGCAGGTGCGCGCACACGAGTAGAAACATAAAACGAATACACCATGACCAGCCGTGGATTGATAAGCCAACTCTCCATGATTTAAATAAGCGATTAAAAAGGCATAACGAATAAATGAATCTCAAATAAAACCAGGTGTTATTTTACAGTGGACATGAATATACAAACCTCTGTTGTCACTTCCCCACTGAACTGGGCTGTATCTGTATGCGTCCATAGACTTGCTCAGTCCGGCTTCCTTCATGCTGCCGCACACTGTTCCCATAACAACCGTGCATTCTCCCACAGACAGTTTATAGTTGCCCCAACAACAGTGTCCAGGAGAAACAGGACGCCACGCCGGTGGATGAAAAATCCACCACCTTGAGGCATGCCTTGAAGAAACTGGATCACTATCGGACACTATCAGTTGCAAACAGCGTGGCTTACAGGTGTATGCGACATGCACACGGACAATTAAGGCACTCATACATGATATGTGTGTGGAAATATCCCGTTGCAGTTGCACTTTGAATTCAGTGTGAATGGACAAAGTGGTTAAAGAGGGTCAGCTTGCCAAAATTCAATACAGTGCTCTGCAACGTGACTGGTAGGCAAGAGTTCATGCCGAGGTCAATGATGGAAAAAACAAACAAACAAAAACTGTTGCTTTTATTGCCTGGTTAATTAAATCGTATCTCCTTATCTATCAATAAAGATTAACATGTTGCGTAGGTAAAGGAACCCATCTGTGCTACATCGTAAATAACTGCCTTCAATGGTAAATTATGTCATTTACTACGCATGGATCTTTCTTTGCGTAATGCATCAGCTTAACACACGATGGCATCCGAAGACTTCTGGTATATTCTGGATCAATCAGATTCTGAAGGTCTGTGTTCGTTCAAGCCGGTGCGCCAAGAAGGCAACACTAGCGTCTGTTACAGCCTAATATTATGTTACCAATCTGCGTATTTTGTAACCCGAAACCCGCAGTCACAAAGTTTAGTCCAGGTAGAGTGGTTTGCTACTGGACTACATGAAAACATTTACTCTACTGCATGAATTTCATTGTTAGGTTGGAAATTTTTACGCCTTTTCCTACAAAGATCAGTCTCTTAAAATGAATTCAACTGGTAAAGATGAAGCTTTACCCAAATATGATTTCTAGACAGGATGAAATGCATCTGAAATGACAGTTAACCGTTTTTAACAGCTTTGTAATTGAAAAAGAGGAACACATGAGTGAACGACTTTTTTTGCATATTGCATATTGTTATATTTTCGTAAATGGTACGTACATTTATGCATATATGATACAGCAGCCTTCACGTGATATGCCAGACTTTTAACCTGCATGTTTTTTGTTTTGTTTTTTGTGGATTTCAGTATTTCAGACCACTTACTAGCATTAGTAAGATGTGCGTCGTTGTCCCATTAAAACATACCAGCTTCACATTTAGTTTGGTGGGATCTGCGCTACAGTAAGTAAATAAAGTTTATTAATTAAACGTTTTTCACAGACAGAAAGCTAACATACGCACAATAAACAGGAGAAGCACCAATGAACTTTAAACAAGATAAATAATGTTAGTATAAATTATTGTGTAGGTTGAGTTATTTGTCATATTAAGATTATGCAGTCGTTTTAGACGGAATTGAACCTTTTGCTGTACACAGTAGTCGCACAACCGGAAACTGCTGGAAAGAACACTGTAAAGAAGCTCTGTAGGCTCATAATAGTCTTGGCTTCAACGTGTTGGTAGCAGCAATGCGTCGCAGCTCGTTGCTTACCTCTGCGCTCTGATTGGATGGGGCTGCAGTGATGCTCTCCGCATCCTGCTTTCACACAGCTACAGCAGGAGGGAGGGGAGCTCGAAGCGCGACTGGGAAATCATCTCAACACAGGAGCAAAATAACAGTTTTCTTCGCTTTAGTCCTTTGAGATAGATGTAAACACTTAATATGGCCGCAGAAACAAAGGGAGCTGATGTAGCCCATTCGTGACTGTTCACTCAAAACGTCCGAAAACAGCGCAAAGCGGCTCAGTGAAAGTCTTACTTTACACTCCGTGAAGGTAAAGCAGGATAACCAGGAGACCATGAGCGCGCAAGTCAACGACCCCGAGAGTATACTGTGCTACCAGGTAAAGTGGTTTTTTACTGTGTGCTGCATTGCTTTGACACTGTGGGCTGGCACTGAGCAGGGTGCACACAACCTCGGACAACTGTAGTCCCATGCTTCGAGATTCTCTCAAACTCAAAGATTGAGAGCACTCCGGAAGGTTTATAATATTATTTTTATTTCGTTATTCTACCTAAACATTTTAATGGTTAAGAGACCTCAGTAAAACATTTTGTATGATGTTAAGGTGTGTTTCCTGCCCTACAGGATGATGCTGTAATCGGGGGATGTTGTTGATGTTGTTCTGAGTTGCGAACACGTGCACTGATTCCGGAGAGCATTGAAATGCGCAGAGGGGTCGTAGCTCCTGGGACTAACGCACAAGAATACATGAAGGATTGCGTTCTGGAAATGCCGTGGACACGGTGCTGTGAGAGTGCAGCAGATTATTGATTAGATATTTTCCTCCTGTCCAACACAGCGCTCATTAAAAACTGCTGGTCCGAACGACGCGTGTGCACGAGGCAGAATAAAAGGAAGAGATGTGTGGTGGATTTTCTGCTGACTTTTAGTTGAACGGCGTGTTATTTCAGCTTAGTTACCCTCAAATGACCTTGACGCCATTCTCACATGGTGTTCTATAAAGAGCCGAGGGTCTGTTTCCATACAGTAGTGATGTGCGGATCGATCCTGAAATATCGATTCCTCCGATACCAATCATTTATGTTCTAGAATCGATTCTCACATTAAAATATCGATATTTTAGTAATTTAGAGTAAATTTGTAGTTTATCATTAACAGGAACACAGTGGAAAGAAACTATAACATTCGGATTGCCTACATTCAAAGGAACTACTTCCTCTTCCGCCTTTCATTGTCATGTGCGAAATACGGCTGTATAAATGTCTCGCAGCCCCTTGGCGTGCGCACTCACAACAATGGCTGAGCGTAATTGTGCGGATGTATTTTACCTCCACAAACAGCTGAGCCGTGGTTTGCAATAAATGTGGCAAAAAAAGTGAGGTGTTGTGGCCATACTTGCCAACCTTGAGACCTCAGAATTAGGGAGACATTCAAAAGGGCTGTTTGGGCGGATAAATATATTTTACAGGGTTTATTTATCGGATAAAATACGTTAAATGTCACCGTTATTATTGGCCGGCCCGGAAACAGCGGGGGTGTCCAAATTCAGAGGCTGCTTCCACCTGAGGACCGGCCTTCGCGGTCTAAAGAAAGCCGGGTAGTACGTCACGAGCTCCCTCGGTGGAGTGAAACTCTGCCGTCTGCTCCTTGCTGTCTAAAATATAACCGGACACTGACGTAAACTCTTCTGTTTAATCAGTTTTCTGTTTGACGTTTATTCAGCTGTGTGAAAACCCCGGAGGAACCCTCCCGAGGGAATAATAAAGTTTAATTTAACTTAATCTAATCTAATAACTTTAATCTCAGCCAAACCGATTTACTCACGAACAAATAAAACACTGAAAAAGCCAAACAAGAACATTTTTAAGTTATCAAAGTGACTTGTACATCATGTTTAACCCGAGTGGTGAAAGACCGCGGGGGTTTGAAGACGATGTGTCGGTCGGCTCAGATATTTGAAGTTTACACAGCTACATTCTCACCTGAAAATATGTTAAAAGTTTTTTTGCGACCCAGAAAGAGAAATAAGAGTGATATTAAAACTAAGTCGCTGCCGTCATTGTTGGAAACTGGAATTGGCTGGGCCGCGCTATGAATTCTGCGATATGGTTTTTCAACTTTGTTGTCCGGGTGGAAAATCTGGAGAAAGGTGGGATTCTCCCGGAAAAATCGGGAGGGTTGGCATGTATGGTTGTGGCAACATCACTAACCTTGTCAAACACCTCAGAGTAAATCATATCACAAAATATGACGAGCGTATGTTGAGACGAACTGAAGAGGAGGAGAGGGACAGGTGCTGCTAGGGTGAGAGTCTCTCACGGAGTCCTTTAGTCCTCCAGGCAGGCAAGGTGTTCAAATAGCACACAACTTTAGTTTTTTTATTTCTATATGATGAACTCTGCATTATTAAGTGATAAGAAGAAGGTATTCTGATGTCCTGTAATCATTATGACGCTATAATTTGAGATACAATAAATAAAATCCGTTTTGTACAAAGTATCGGTATCGGATCAGTATCGTCGATACCACCCTGAATATTACTTGGTATCGGATCGGAAAGGAAATCAGTGGTATCGCACATCACTACCATCAGGCAGAAGGGGGACAGCTTGTGGGAAAGCTGTGGTTTGAAGGGGAAATTGTCTTGATCCAGTGTCCTGCTGATGTGCATGTGTCATGTCCTCTAACAGAATCTCAGTACCAGTATGGATAAGAAAGCCAGTGAGCACACCAGGCTTCATTCAAACTGACATTAACATTTGAACAGACTGATTATAACCACCCTGGCATGCAGTTGGGCAGCTTAATGGACTTGATGCAGCCTGCCCTAACAGTCATGTCACCCTTTTGATTCATAGCATCCTGTCTGGGCCAGAGACAGATGGAGTAAGACCAGAGGTGAGCTGGGAAGTCTCTGACATGATTAGCCAGCTTTCAGTAAGGGAGAGGAAATGGCCAGAAGCTCTTCAAATATTAGCGTTATCTAAGCTTGTGTTAAAATCTGTATAATTGTCTCTCCACCATGTCTGTGATGTGTTGTGGACCTTTGCATTTCATACCACCTGCAACCTGTTGATTTCTCACACGGTGCTGCTGATGGGGCTCAGGTGGTGGGAAAAGAGAGGTAATTTCTTTTAGGAAAATGCAAAATGTAAAAATGGATAACAGCAGTAAGGCTGGGAATAGAACAGTTTCACTTAGATATATCTGCACGATTCAAAGATATGTTGATGAAGGGTTAATTATTACATTATTAATAATAACAATTAATGTAATAATTAATAAGTATTAATGTTTCCTTGCCATAAAAGGCGAATAATGTCAGCTTCCACGTTTAATCTATGATACTGCATTATATATATATATAAATATTTTTTAGAGGTTTGTTAATTTTTTCAGAGAGCATTTTAGTGCCAAGCATCGATTGCCCCGCTCAGCTAGGACACGGGGATTCAAATCATTGCTGCTCTACTTGTTCGGGACGATAAGCAGTTCAATATGTTGTTTTGTTTTTTATCCTCTTTGATGCTTTTCGAGAACACCTTGTCAAATAATACTTATCTTAAAGATGACGTCCTGCATCACAGGCAGGTTTTATCAGCAGTCTAAGTAGGACATTCAACCCTGCTCTGGGAATCTGACATGTTTCTGGGACAGCCTGCTCGGCGTTTTCAGAGGTATCAAACTCACATTTCATTTTCATACTGAGACACTAGACTGAGGTGTTTAAAGTCATCAGCAGGTAGATCTTTGAAATTGGCTAAGTGTAATACATAGAATCATTTGTTTCCATTCTAACAGTTTGTCATTTACTAGGTGAACAAAAATATTATTTCATACCCTTTTAATATTTAAAAAATTCAAAGGGCATAAAACATCAGATTAATTCCCTGGAAAAGGCGCTGTCTTTTTTTCTACGCACAATTTTGCTTCTTAACATTACTGTCTCTTCACTGCACATCAACAAAAAGCTTCAGTAAAGTTAAAAAGACCATCCTTTAAAAAAGTCGCATTACTTTGGGAAAATCTGGAGGGCAAATACCTCTGATGTCCCAAGAAAGCAAAACATAGCTAGAGTTTATTTACAAAAATACAGTGCAGTTAAGTTCTGATCTTTTCCAGCTTTGAATTCACATGATATTTGAATTAACACTGTCACGTCTTTTTAGTCACAAAGCAGCTTCGGTGAGGGTCGACTGTTTCCGCCGAGATGCTGGTAAAGGACAGAACCTCAAGGACAGGCAGCCATTTTGGCAGTGAACTGATCCTGTGGTACAGTCGTGCTAATCTGTTGGGGAAATTATTGAGCCATAATCCCACCTCAGTACGGTGGCAGATGTTGATCTTGAGGAAAAGAGTAAAGAAAGAGGTCCGGTTGCCAGGATATAAAAACAGGCAGAATCACACAAATGACTTGCTCTGTCAGTGGAAAATTACGCACACGTGCGTGCTTTGAGGGTCACAGATGTGCTCCCACAGAGGGAACAAACAAAACTTTGAGTTCCATGTGAGCCTTTAATTAGCTGAAGCATGTAACGTGACACAGGAGAGGTGAGTTGTGAATGACAGGGAACCATTAACCTGTTAAAAACACACACACTTGCATGAATTTGCCATTAAGGAAGTGCTGTTAGTCAACTGTGACCTAGATGACTGCGGGCTGCGAGTCACGAGCATAGACTGAGGAGAAAGAACATCATAATCATGGAACAGATACATGGTTGTGTAATCTGATCTCGCCCACAGTGGCGACCTTTTATTTCTTTCATGTTGCATGTTTTCCTCTGTATAATGCAGCTTCACTCAGTCTGTAGTTGTAGTTATTGTTTTAGAGTTTAGATGTCTCAGTCTGGGTGTGTGTGTGTGTGTGTGTGTGTGTGTGTGTGTGTGTGTGTGTGTGTGTAAATGGAAACAAACTAATTGATCTGATCTGATGGCCTGTCTGGGACAAAGAGCCTTTAGAGTCGTCCCTCTTTTGGAGTGTGTCTATATGTTTAGTAAAGCTGCAGTTCTAATGGAGCTGACTGCCTGCAGCCTGAGCCCAAACCTATAAACTGCATGAAACAACCAACACCTGCACAGCTGCAAAGATTACTGGGGCATTGTGTGTGAGAGAAAATCACAGCTACATGTGAATGCACACAGAGCTTTGAACAGTAGATTTGAATGACCTGGTTTGTATAGATGATATATCTTCCACATGTTCTTCTCGCTCTTATAAATGCAAACCCTAATTAAAAAATCATAAACAAAACTCTGTTTAAAATGTAAATAAAACAGAATGCAATGAACAGCAACATGTCCCAAGAAGTTAGGTCGACCAGTTATAGTTGGCCCAACAGCTGGTCTTTTCAGACATTCCCAGATGTTTACAGACTTAATGTAAGAGGGAATGCTGCACAGTGCTAAACATGGCCCAAAGTGTGTCCCAACTTTTATGTGATGCTACCAGTAAATTGAAAGTGGGCTTCCCAGTTCTTTTGTACATACAGTACAGTACTTCTGTTTGTAACGATCCAGTGTTTTCACTTTGGAGACTCAGTTTCTGTTTGACATTTTCTGTTTGACTTTGTTCTAGTCTTCAATTTGAATATTACCTTTGCTCAGATAAGATTTTTATTCTGATTTAGTATTCATAGTTTTCTTTGTTAGTTATTCTCAGGTTTTTCCTCTCCTCCTATCATCTGTGTGCCTAGTCTGTGTAAATGTTAGGTCTCCCCTAAGGGAGAGGCCAGCCACCCTTCAGAGGAAGCTCATTTCCACTACTTGTATCTTCAATCTAGTCCTTTCGGTCAATACCCAAATATCATGACCACAGGTAAGGTTAGGGATGTAGATGAACCTGTAAAGGGTCTGTTAATTCGAGAGCTTCACTTTTATGCTCATCTGTCTTCACCACTACGAACCGGTGCTGCTTCCGCATCACTGCATCTCCCCTCTCCCCTCACTCATTAACAAGACCCTGAGATACATAAACTCCTCCACTTAGGGCAGAAAGTCGTCCTTGACCCTGAGCGGGCACTCCACCCTTTTCCGGCTGAGGACCATGGCAGACTTGGAGGTGCTGATTCTCATCCCCGCTGCTTCACACTCGGCTGCGAACCGCTCCAATGCAAACTGCAGTTTTACTGATCAAGACAGTGTTCTGAAGCAAAAGTTGCATTACTATAAAATAAACCAACAAACCAACTGATGCAGCCTCTGCCCCTGTTTGTAAGTCCAGTTATCAGGAATAAAGACATAAATCTTTAAAAACAGATCACCAGTATCTACTTTTATTTTTTAAGATATATAAATCTAAAATAGCTAACTCTAGTTCAAAGAAAACAAAGAGGAACAGGATTAGAAGTGAACACAGTGACAGCTCAGGTTGAGAGAGGCAAGGCTGAGATGGTTTGGTCATGTTTTGAGAAATTACAGTGAATACGCTGGACAAAGGATGTTGAATATGGAAGACCAGATAGAAGTCTCATGGGTGTAGTGAAGGAGGACATGCAGTGGGTTGGTGTGACAGAGGAGGATGTTAGGGATAGAGGTAGATAATCCACTGTGGAGACCACCTAAGGAAGCAACCAAAAGGATAAAAAGTAGACATTACTCTGGAGTAAATAGTTTATTAGTCAAGTGTTATTTTCATGGCTCTGTAGTGTAGTGGTTTACACATTTGCTCAACAAGTGAAAGAGCCCCAGTTTGATTCTGGGATGAGACACAAATCCCTTTGGAAGTGCATCCGGTGTAAAAAAAAAAAGTAGTAACCAAAACATGTGGAGCTGCTCACAGTGGTGACCCTCTGTGAATAAGCTGACAGCGTTTTAGTCCTATTTTCATCAGCAGATGTATTGTTGTATGGCTGTCCTGCCTCAGAAGCATCTGTAGAATTAAATGAAACTTCGATGCACTTAACTGCTACATGTAGCCCACATACACCTTGAGTCCCATTCGGTCTTTGGCCAAAGCCTGACTACCTAATTAGGTACCCTTAATCTTTGAAATAACAGAATTGGCTTGGGAATATGAAGTGCTCAGTCACCGAAGAAGAAAAAAGAAATCCCAAAGCGCTGATATGGTAGAGAGGATGTGAAAGGAGGCAAGAAGGCAGCACCAGGCCACCCATTGTGTTTCTTTTAAGCTCATTTGAAAGAGGCTGTTATAAAACATAACCGAAGTGTGTTGTGGATTTGAATTTTTGCTTATAATAGAGTAAGACATTCATCTGTCTGAACTGCATGTTAATTACTTTTTCCTTATCAGAATCTTATGTTAATATGCTTAGCTGTTCCATTTTTAGCAGCATGGAGAGGCTAAAGAAAGTGGGAGATTAAATACTGCTTTGGGACTTCAAGTTACAGACACACTTACAGCACTGTCTTGCTTTTAAATCACATTTCATAAGTGCAGCCAGAAACCATTGAGTTCTTGCAATAAAACATGCGTGGGGTTTTATCAGTTAAACCCTGTGAGAAATAAAAAGCTCTTGCTCCATAACACACAGTGATACACACAGGGTACTGGAGTGCAATAGATGTTTTGTGTCCTGACAGGCTTTATGTATCAGGATATGTTTCTCCAACTGTGGTCATAATTTTATACTATGGGTTTTTTTTTCGTCCTTTGTTCAGATTCGACATTTTGTGCAAGCAAAAGGCCATCTCTCTGAAGTGCTCCTTTCATCAGGGCAATGATTTTAGGCGTGCCATCAAATCCACCTAGGGATGGTTCTAAAAAGAATAAATTGAGGGACTGCCCCAGTGAAAGCCAAAGTTTGGAACCCCGTTGAATTTCTGTTGGGAGACTTGAAATGGGCCGCACATGCAAGAAAACCCTGAAACAATTTGCAGTTGAGGGAGTTTCTGGAATTTTAGCAAGTCATCATTCAGATATATTTTCAAATAGATGATTGAAAGAGCTAATCGTCCATATGTATTGTGTTCATATGAATACTTTGTAGCATTGTCCAGGTTCTTGCTCTTATGTGTATGTCTGACAAATGTGAGTCAGTGGCTCTGCTGTAGACCAAGCTAATATTACAATCCAAAAGCCCTTCGGGAAGACATATTGCAACTATTGTTGCTGCTGTGGTCATTATGCAGCAATCCCAGCCACAGCAAAACATTGCTGACAGAGACACTGCAAGTCTTCAGTGTTTCCCCTTTAGTTTTTCCCCTAAAAGGCAATGCAATGAATGGATTATCCAGATACTCTCAGCCATCATTCAGTATATGGTATGACAATTGTGTATTCCTCATGCACACCTGTTGAGACAAATGCTCTCAAAACAGCTTTGCTCTAAATTCGATTATCAGATGTTTTTAAAGCTATTGATTAAAAATCTGTATTTTTTGTTCTACAGAATTCTGCATCCACCCACATGCAATCACAGTAGCATTGCCAGTATGTAAACACAATGCATACAGAGTTGGCAAAAGCATGCATAGTGTAGAAAGCAGATTATATATATCAGTGTCTGCATGTGTGTTTGTATTGTGCTGCTGGTAGGGATTTATGGCATCATGCATCCCTTCATCGATTTACATTTATTTATAGACTGGTGCAGTGCCCACTGTCACAGGCATATTGACGTCAGCAAAAGTAGACGTCACAGTGAGTGGAAGTTTTATTTCTGAGCTATGTTATCTGAACTACTGAAATAATAAATCATCACAGAGGAGTGTGACCACATCTGTGAGGTTGTTACCCCAGACATCGCTTAATTATAGGAAGATGACCCCAAATTGATCTAAATAACTTCAAACTTAACAAGGACAATATGTGATTGAAGTGCAGATGTTCATCGTTATTTCAAGGGGTTTACAAATGTTTAGCATTATATATTTATATATATATATCCCTATTTTTAAAGGTTCAAAAATAATTGGCCCGCTGACAAACAAGAAGTTTCATGAGCAGGTGAGACCTGTTCCCTTGTTATTTCATGACAAATGCATCCATCCATCCATTTTCTGCTACTTATCTAGGTAAAGGTTGTGGTGGCAACCACATCCCAAGCCAACTGAGAGATATAATCTCTCCAGCATGTCCTGAGTCTGCCCAGGGCCGTCTCCTGATAAGATGAGCCCAGATGTGGAGGAAGTAGCAGTTCTACTCTGAGTCCCTCACGAATGACCTAACTCCTCACCCTGACAAAGGAGACAGACATAATTTCTGAAGTTGATTCAACTTGTTGACTGTCATTTTAAATATGAGGACCAAAGAGAAGTCAGTGCAAGTGAGGAAGGCCATCATTAGGCTGAAAAACCAAGGGTAGATATATTAAAGTTCACAATCAAGTGTTTTCTTCATGAATGGGCACAAAGCATTTACAACAGCACTCAAGAAGAGGAAGGTCACATTAGACTTTGCTAAAATATCTAAAAGAGCACTCACAGTTCTGACAAAAAAACAACCTTTGGATGAATCTGAGACGAACTTGTACCAGAATGATGGGAAAAGAAACATATGGAGAATGAGAAAAACAGGTAATGATCCAAAGCATATCATATGATCTTCAAACACGATGAAGGCAATATTATAGCAGGGGAATGTCTGGCTGCCAGATGGGACTGTCACAAGTCGCAGCATGAATTCTGAAGTGTACAGAGCTATACTCGCTAAAGCATTCAGCTTAATTCTGCCGTAGTGATCAAACGGTGCTTCACAGGAAATACCCAAAACCATATTGCAAAAGCAACTCCAGAATTTCTCAAGGCAAAAAAGGGGTTAAAATCAGTCACCTGATTTCAGCCAGGTAGGGCAGCTTTTCAGTTACTGAAACCCACAAACAAGCAACAACTGACGATAACAGCTGTAAACATCTGACAGAGCACATGAAGGAAAGAAACAGCATTTGGTGATATCCATGGGTTGTAGACTTTAGATAGACACTGACTGCAAAGTTTCATCCAAGTAATAAAATAATCTTTACATTTAAAATCCTGTTAGTTTGTTAATTTGAGCCTCTGAAAATGGGAGATTATGTATAAAAATGTCTGATTCTGTTAATGAAACATTTGTGGAAAACCCCTTTACACAAAGTATGCAATTCAATCACATCTTGATTGTTTAATTTAAAATCTACGTGGTGGTGTGCAGAGGCAAAACTACAACAACTGTCAATGTATTTTACTGGTAATAGCTCCAACCAACAACATACTATAATAGTTAGGTCCATATATATTTGGACACTTACAAATGTTTTTTTTTTTTACCGGTTTACTGAAACATATCCCAATTATAGTTATATAATGGATAGACATGATGAGTAGACTGTCAGCTTTCACTTAATCCACATTCAAATTGAATGAAGGATTTAGGATTTTCAGCTCCTTAACATGTGTCGCCCTCTTTTTAAAGGGAACAAAAGTAACTGGACAATTGACTCAGAGGCTATTTAATGGAAAGGTATGGGCAATTCCTTTGTTATGTCATTATCAATTAAAAAGATAAAAGGCCTGGGGTTTATTTGAGGTGTGGTGCTGGCATTTGGAAGACTTTGGTTTAAATAGACAACATGGGGTCAAATGAGCTCCTAAGGAGGTGATCCATGCAAGTGAAACAAGCCATCCACAAGCTGTGAACAGGAAAAAACCCATCTGATAAATTGCTACAATAATAGGAGTGGCCAAATGTACAGTTTGATACACGCCGAGAAAGAAGGAAAGTACTGGTGAGCTCAGCAACACAAAAAGACCTAGTGTTCATGGAAGACAACAGTGGTTTATGATCACAGAATCATTTCACCTTCACAACAGCCAACCAAGTGAACAACACTCACCAGGAGGTAGGCTCCTGTCTAGTCTACCAATTAAGAGAAGACTGCATGAAAGTAAATACATAGAGTTCACTGCAAGGTGCAAGTCATTCATAAACCTCAAGAATATAAAGGGTAGATTGGACTTTGCTAAGATCTAAGATCTTGGAGATTAAAATTCGGACAGAAAGGCCCACAAACAAACAACAACTAAAGCTGCTGCAGTAAAGGCCTGGCAGAGCATTAAAAGTGGGGAAACCCAGAATCTGGTGAACTACATGAATTCAAGACTTCAGGCCCTTTACCTGCAGAGGGTATTTATCCAAGTATTAGAAATGAACATTTTATTTTCAGTTATTTAATTTTTCCAATTACTATTGAGCCCCTGAAATGAAGGGATTATGTGTAAAAATGCTTTAGTTCCTCACATTTTTATGTAATCTTGTTGTTCAGCCCACTGAATTAAATCTGAAAGTCTGCATCTGAGTTGTTTCATTTAAAATTCATTGTGGTAATATATTTGTAAACATCCTGTAAACAGATACGATGGAGCAGTAGAGTTACTCCAAACATTTTGTAACATGTCTTGGAGCAATCTGCCCTTATTATCATAGGTCAGATACACTCACCATGAAAAACACACTGCATGTGAGCTAACTGCACTGTTTCTTAGAACAGCAACATCCTGCAGCAGTCTGCCAACAGATTCATCACCAATGGAAATGGCTCTTTGTTAATTTGATTTGATTTCCCCAGGACAGTAGAGCCTTGCACTAATACTCTTTTTACCTCTGCTGTGTGTGTGTGTGTGTGTGTGTGTGTGTGTGTGTGTGTGTGTGTGTGTGTGTGTGTGTGTGTGTGTGTGTGTGCTGCCGAGTGTGCACGCCTGCCTGTCCTCCTGCATGTGTCCATACCAGACATTCTAAGAATAACTTTCAGGAATTTGATGCTTCTTGTGGAAAAACTTCCTTTGCGGTGACAATAGCTTCTCCTTATCAGGAAACTTCTTGACTTAATAACCTTTAAAACTTTCTTTCAGGGCCTAATCTTTAAAGGCTGAAGACGATCAACATTTCCACCGAATCAATATGGCTACTAGAGACAAAGAGCATTGATTACACCAAAAAAAAAAAAAAAATCAAAGCAGAATCATTATGCTTACATGTGTCTTTTTTATATCTGTGTCCATCAGAGGCCTGATGAGGAGGTGGTGGTAGATCAGGGAGGAACCAGCTCTGTGCTGAACATCCACTATGAGAAGGAAGAACTGGAAAGTGAGTAACTTGCAGATTTGTTGAAAGTTGCCCCCATGTGTAAAATACAGGGTCAGCAAGAATCCATCTGTCACAGTTTTGTTAAGATTTATTTTAGACTGTCTTGTACTGCTGCAAGTATGACTTTCAGCGGTACCAAAAAAAGCATTCTCTGTAGTTGTACATGGACCACGTAGCCTTTTAACAACAGGCCTGATAACCTGTAGTCCTGAAGTGCCGCCGAGCAGGACACCCAACATAAAAAAAATCCTCAAGAGGATAAAGATCTGATCCAGTAATCCACGACAAAGAAGGAAAATGTATTGTTTGTCCTGAATCTGATGTTCAGCCAGTGGATGGACTGTCCTCTCCAGCACCCTTGTGCACACCTTCTCGGGAAGGGCCAAGGGACGTGTTCAAGTTAGAACACGTCCCTTGGCCCTCCTCCTTAAAAAGGAGGACCAGCACCAAAGTATGCCAATCCCAGACCACAGTTTCCACCTTTCACATGATCTTGCAGAGGTTGCAGCCAAGACAGCCACACAACATCCAGCTCGTATCCAGCATAAGCACCAAGCTTATGGATATGGACACCAAGTTCTGATTTTACAATGTAAACCAAATTTTACAATATAAAAGAACACTTTCCTGAAACTATCGTTATTGCTTTCCAAAAGCTGAATTTACTCCCACTTTTTAGAAAGACTCAGCAGCCACACAGAAACATGTATGTTTATTTGGGGGGATGTGGGGGTGGTGGGTTGTTATTTTGGTGCATTATCTAAATGAACTTTTATTTCAGTGGTCAACTGAACATAAAAACTCAATATCTAAAAGCTCCAATCTGCTAAAAATTGCTTAAAAGTTTATTTGCTTTTTTGCAACCTGTATATATTGGCTCTACAGTATTAAACTGTATTAAAAAACGTAATTAAACTTAATCAGCTGGATCGCTGTGGCCCACTTTTACCTCTGACCACCCCCTCTCACTGCCTCACACTGAAGGCAACTCCAGAGTGGATTATACTCCAACCACTCACCAGGAGACCGGTTCCAGAACCCAGTCTGTATCCTGAGGTGTTCCCAATTATATCTAGCTGTATATCAGTCTCACACACTCGTTTGGGTCCTTTGTCCATAATACAAGTAATCTTATATGTCTCAAGAACCAGTTTCAGCAGAATGGGATCAGACAACCAAAGCCCCCACCTTTGAGCACTTCCTGATCCACATTGCACCAGATCCGTATGGCTAACTATTTAGAGTACACTCCTAACGGGTTGCCAGCCTGTTGCAGGCCCAACTTAGTGAGACAGACATACTCATATCTAATTTAGAATCACCAATTAACCCAACTCGACTAACTGGATGTTCTCGGACTGTAGTAGGAACCCAGAGTTAGCCCACACAGACATGAGAAGAGCAGGCAAACTTCAAGCCCCAGCCAGATGGTAGTTTCAAACCCAGCACTGCTAACATTGTTGCTGTGAGGCAGCAATGCTAACAGTGTAGTGTAGTGGTTAACATATTTGCCCGCCAAGTGGAAAATGAGACCAATGTAGGATCTGGATCTCTGGCTGGAAATGAACCAATAACCTCCTGCTTGCCAAACAAATGTATGAAGTCCTGCACTACGCTATGCTGAGTTGACCAGATGCTGATCAATAACGTGTGTCCATGAGTGCCTGCATGTACGTTCACTCATATTCAAAAATAATAAAATTCATATGTCTTATGCAGAATTATTCTCTCAAAATGTTTAAAATCTATTTGTGTAAGCCTGTTGTTTATTTATTTATTCAAAAAGACTAATATTCAAATAAAGCTCCAGTATATACAGTGTCACATGCAATCAGTCTCTTGGTTATCACACCACGCTGTTTTTGAAATTGAATCCACTAATGATAATTAATGATGGCAACAGTCAAGACTAATATAGGACAGGAAGGGTGTTGTTTTCTCATTTTCCCCGTGGAGTTTAACACCTATGCCTGAGTTTAATGGCTTTCACTTTTATCCTGCATGCTGAGAAATCATAGGACACATTATTCCTTCATGTTTTTCCCCTCTCAGTGTTTGAAGATAATTCTTTTTCCAAGCGCTAAATGCTCTTAATATTGCGGGTAAACTTAAAAATACCTGTAGAGAGTAAACTAATTGCACAAAAACAGGTCACATAGATGGTCTCTAGTCAAATCTTGTAAAATTACTGAAGCTCTCTCAAGATAACCATCAGTTTTAAATTTTGGTTGCAAATCTTCACCACACAGCAATCAATTGACAGCAGGAGCAAAAACCTCTTCA
This sequence comes from Rhamphochromis sp. 'chilingali', assembly GCF_963969265.1. Taxonomy (NCBI): domain Eukaryota; kingdom Metazoa; phylum Chordata; class Actinopteri; order Cichliformes; family Cichlidae; genus Rhamphochromis; species Rhamphochromis sp. 'chilingali'. The sequence goes on from NC_137936.1 coordinate 17,670,901, forward strand.
TTGTGAGTCCCTTTGGTCTAACGGGAGCTCTCCTTGTTTCATGTTTATTAAATAAATTAACAATAAAAATAGAACTTATGAAGACATCTTGCATCTCGGATTAGCCTATTTGCATAATAACTACTTGTTTTGTCAATTCACTAAACTCCTTACAGTCTTTTCATCAGATAAAATGAAGTTAAACTAAAGTGCATTAATAATGTGCAACTAATGAAACAGCCTGTGTGACCTTAAAATGCTCGCATGTTTACTTGATAATCAAATATACTTTCTTTTAATTTTTCTTGTCTTTTTTTTTTGCATTGTTTTCAGGTCACAGGACTCTGTTCGTTGGGGTCCGGATGCCCAGGCAGAGCCATCGTCACCACAAAGGTCATGGTTCCCGCCACCGCAAGAGAGACAGAAGGGCAAGCAGCATTGCAGCACAACAAAGCGGGGAGAATGAGACAACCAGTTCTAGTCATGGTAGCGCATACAGAAACAAACACATCAGAATTTTTCTTAGGCTACCCCATTACTTAAAGTGTTTTACAGTTTAGATGCATTATTTTGATTATTTTGTCTCATATAGTCATTCACCAATCAGATGGAGCCATATAGTGACTTGTTAACAGGACCAGCACCCATAGAGTAGGTAGTGGTTGTTAAACAAAGCCTATCAATATTGTGGGCACTTCACACATGCAGGACTCCAGGCTGAAATTGACAAACCACTAATTAGCTAACACAGAACAGGAACAAATCAGCATGCTGCACATGTGTACAAATGTGTGTTAAAGTATGTATGCATGTGGGCTCAGAAGCCATTAAAAGGCATGTAAGGACAGAGTAAGAAATGTTGTGTTTTGGAAAGTCTTTTGAGAACCTACAGGTCACCTCTCCTTCCTCCCACACATCACCAGACACACCATCCCAGCGGGTCCAGTTCATTCTAGGCAATGAGGAGGACGCTGAACACGTGTCCCATGAGCTGTTCACCGAGCTGGATGAGATCTGTGTCAAGGATGGCAAGGATGCTGAGTGGAAAGAAACAGCCAGGTCAGGATATCTCCTCAGGGAGCTGTTGGTAACAGTGCTTAGCAATAAGGTTTCTGACAGCCTGGCAGCTCTACAGCGGCACTAATATGAAGAGGGAAGTCTACAAGAGGTAGTTACACTTAAAGCTCGCTGAAGGTTAGCTCAAGGTGAAAAGATCAAAAGCCGTGAGTCAAACAAATATGGCTTATTTGTGCTGTTCAAATGCCAAATCTAAGTTTCTCATGCTCACTTTTTTTTTATTTGGTGGTGTGAACCACTGTACAAGAGATTTAAAGCACATCTATGCGTGGGAAAGAAAAACAGCTTTCTATTTAAAGTTGAATACTCCCTCTACACTTAACCTGAAGAAGAAGTGTATTCATCATACTTCAAGGAACTCCTTTAAAAAGACCCGACGTGAGTCAAGCAGTCCCTATTATAGCCACGGCTGGGAAAGCATAGCATCTGTTCTCAAGGGCCTTTGGTTTCAGTTCTTACCTAAAGGTTTTAAGTCTCTGCATCAGCAACTCCTGCTGGACAAACCAGCAACTTGTGTGGTAGCTCACTGTCCTCCGTGTGTGAGAGGTCAACTCTAAATATTTACAAGATATTTTGGAAACAGAAAATCAGTATAATATCATGTAGCAGTGGAGCAGTAACAAGGAAATTGGAAGCAAAAAAAACAACAATGACACAACGTGACAGATTTTCCGTTTTGTGTCTTTTTTGACAAATTAATAACTCAAGAATAAAACTGGAGCTCCAACAACAGAAAGATTAAAGCCCAAACAACACCCATAGAATTAAATCATTAAAAATAAATAAATAAATAAAACATTTATCATATGATTTTTATTTTAACTAATACTTTATTTAAATATTCCTAATGTCTGCAATCATAAAACTAAAAAACAGTTATAAAATAAATTACACTGTACACTGAACCCACATTATCCACACATATAGAGCGACACTATATGTGCTCTAACAGCCCTAAACAGCCCAAATACATTGAAGTTACATATCTGCAACTAGAATGAGACCAAAAAGCCAGAGGAGACTGAACAATGGGCTAACGGTGCCCTTTACAATCAAGCTCTGATTGCAGAGCTACTGCAGGAGTCAGGTTAATGCTTTGTTCAAAAGCACTAATCAGGTGAGGAACATTTTATCTGCTGGGAGACGATGTACAGCAAATGTACCAAGTGGGGACTTTTGTAGAAAACTGACAGTAGATATACTTAGGAATAAATTATACTATTGACCTTCTAAAAAAATGCAAAAATGAAGAAGTGATAGAAATGCTGTTTGTTTTTTTAATGGTAGCTGAAAAGAAGCTTTTGCTAAAGCAAACATTTCTTTACATGTTATTCTTTATCCACAGTAACAGCTTGTTTTGGCTCAGCTGTTGTCATTTAAATGACACTTTGTCAATTTATAAGATTGAAATTATGTTCTTAAGTTTTATAAAAATAATTAAGCCTTTGTATGGTAGCCTTTGTAATCAATATAGCGAATTAAACAGAAGGAAAAAATCATAATAATAATACTTCACATGTGCTCCAACTTGCAAGTTGCTAAATAACATCTCTTTATGCTGCAGATGGCTGAAGTTTGAGGAAGATGTGGAGGACGGTGGAGAAAGGTGGAGCAAGCCTTACGTTGCTACGCTTTCCCTCCACAGTCTATTTGAGCTACGCAGTTGCATTATCAACGGCAGCGTATTGCTTGACATGCATGCTGACTGCATTGAAGAGATCGCAGGTGAGAACACTTGTATGTTAATATGACTCTACCCGAGTGCTCTATATAAGAAGGCAGGTTCAGACTCATTATTAAGGGCGAAACAAAACTTATTATTGGTCTTTATCATGTGCTGTTTTCTCATGTTTGGCATATAATTGTGGTCAGAAGTTTATATACACCCATTATGGGCATGAAGGTCATGGTCATTCTGAACTTAATTATTTCTTTGAATTGTTCTTTTTCCAGGATGGAATCATTTCACTGCATACATCTTTAATGACTTTAAAAAACAAGGATTGCTGTTTGTTTGTTTTGTTTTGTATTTTCTCTAATTTACCGGGTCAAAAGTGTACACACACACACACACACACACACACACACACACACACACACACACACACACACACACACACACACACACACACACACACACACACACACACAGCATTTGTTTCAATGCTCCCTAGTCTGTTGAATCTTGACCAGTTGCTTTTGGTAGCCATTACAGTTTTTTACAGCAGCTAGGACACATTTCCCAATACTTAGGTCACTTTTGCAAAACTCTTCACACAATCCTCCTAACTGACCGTCAGCTTGGCAAAACAGTTCATTTCACATTCAAAATGCACTACAACTACCAAAACACTTTATTCAGGTCTCAAATAAACTCATTCTTCCAGAACACTAGCAAAGGTTGACAGCCGACAAACACACTTTGTCACCCACAAAACAATGACCTAAAAAACACTAACAACATGTAGCATTACACAGTGTTTTCTTGTGTAAAACAAGGACACATCTCTGTTTATAATTTCAATATATGTTACTGGAATGAATCAGACATCATGCAGAATTCGTTAATATTTGTTTATGTATTTTTATTTTTTTGCACTAAGTAATCCCAAAATACAAGAATTCGTATACACACCATCCACTGATACACATTCAATAGTAATGCTATTCTACTCGGTCTTCTCCATTTGGCCACAGGTTCTCATCCACATCACATCTTATGTCATCTAGGGCAATACACCTAGGAAAGAATCTTCTGGCATGCCAGAATTGAAGGAGTTGAAAAATTGAAGGAGTAACACCTGTGTAGATGTTCATCTACAATGAGAATAAGCTGTGGCTGGTTAAACTGCATTTTTAGATTTAAAATATGTTTCAATAAAATATTGCTGTTGGATTTTGCTGTCTTTTCAAGTTTTGCATTGTGTTATTGTTTTGGCCATAAGTTTAACAGTTTTGAAAACAGTATGTAAGCACATGCAAAATGTCCTGTCCGTACAAAGATTTTTGGCAGTTGTTGTGTCTGAGTGAGAAGATAATTCATGAAATTTGAGAGATGTAGTCATTGAATGCATTTTGAGCCAAAACAATGATAACTGGTCCTCAGTTTAGCCCACATAGACTTCTGTTGTGCTCACTGTGTGAGGAGTTTTGCAAACGTGACCTAAGTATTGGGAAATGTGTCCTAGCGTCTGTGAAAAACTGTAATGTTAGCTGCTTTATCCATTCCAAAACCAGTTTTGACATGTGTTTTGGATCAGTGCTTTGTTGGCACACCCAGTTGTCAGTTGTGTTTACCATCTAGCTGTTGGAGGTAGTCCTCCTTTTTCATTAACCCATCTGCTTTGTGTAACATATCAGCTGCAGAGCATGATGCTACTACCACCTTGCTTGACAGCTGGTACAGTGTTCTTATGTTTGAAAACCTCACCTTTATTCCTCCAAACATACCTCTTATCATTTTGGCCCAATAGCTCAATCTTTGTCTCCTCTGACAATAAAACTTTTCTCCAGAAAACCTTTATGTGGAAAGCTAGAAATTCAGTCAAGCTTTAAGGTGTTGATTTTGGAGCAGAAGCTTCTTTCTAGGTTGGCACACTCTCAGCCCACAGAGAGTAAAACTCACTTCACTGTAGTAAGTGACGCTGGTCTTCCGGTAGTTTCTGGTTCATGGCAGGCTTGAACCTCGGTGATTCCTGAGTTATATGTGAACATGAAATTTCCTCTCATCTGAGGGTGACGGTTTGGGTGGTAACAAAAGAGGTGACATGTCAAAATAACTTGTATTTACAATTGTTTGAACCGATGATCTTGGAATCTCTAGTTGTTCAAAAATGGCTCCAAGAGATCTTCCCAACTTTTCCATTGGTCTGCATATTGGCCTGTCTAATAGTCCCATTGTCAGTAATCCATCCATCCATCCGCTACCGCTTATCCTTTTCAGGGTCGCGGGGGGCGCTGGAGCTGATCCCAGCTGTCATAGGGCGAGAGGCGGGGTACGCTCTGGACAGGTCGCCAATTTGTCACAGAGCCAACACACAGGGACAGACAACCATTCGCACTCACATTCATTCACACATTCACACCTAGTGGCAATTTTAGATTATCCAATTCACCTATCCCCACAAGCTGCATGTCTTTGGACGGTGGGAGGAAGCCGGAGTACCCGGAGGGAACCCACGCAAACACGGGGAGAACATGCAAACTCCACACAGAAAGACCCCGGCCTGATGGTGGAATTGAACTCAGGACCTTCTTGCTGTGCGGCAATGGTGCTAACCACCGTGCCACACAAATTCAACCTTATACCATTTATTTGTCTGTTTTTCTCCACCTTGCTCTATAGAGCCAGTTCTTTAGCTCATGTTACTTTTGTTACTATGAATCAGACTGTAGCCTTGTCAGAATGCCTGCTAGTTGTAATCCAAGAAGAACAACATACACGAACGACTATATTCTTTTGGACTCAGAAACACAGTTTGCTTCTCTTATGGTAACTTTGCAGAACAACCAGCCTAGTTCTAGGCAGCACATCAAGCTGCAGTTTGTGTAATAAACCTGAGCCGAAATTGTATTGCTGTCAGCACCTGTACACCTGGATTTTACTTGGAAATTGCAGCTGAAACTGTGATTGCATAAAATCTACTTTGATCCAAACTCATTTGCATGCAAGTAATAAACTTTGCACCTTCATTTATTTATGCATACTCATGACTGGATGAGGTAATTATGCACATCATGCAAACAAACAAACACACACACACACACACACACACACACACACATAAACAAAAATAACAAGAACAAGTGAGTAAGCAAGGCCTGATAAAGTGCAGAAGCGGTAAGAAAGATGGAGAGATGCTGATTATTCTGCAGTTTCATGTGGACAGATATTGACATAACCCTTTAAACTTTCACCTTCTGTTCAACAGTGAAAGATGTCTGACCAGATTGGCTTGTATTTGTTTTAAAAGCAGCGGTTACATAAAATTAACATGTGTTCCATAAATCAAGGAGGGTATAATGTTGAGACATTATGATTTGATGTGGAACACCAACGCTCTGATCATACTAAACTCTGGGTTTATGAGTTTGACCTGCGTTGCAGACATGGTACTGGACCACCAGGAGGCATCCAATGAGCTGGATGACAGCGTAAGAGTGAGGGTTCGTGAGGCGCTGCTCAAGAGACACCACCACCAAAACGAGAAGAAGAAGAATTTGATTCCCATTGTACGCTCCATCACAGAGGGAGCACGCAAACAGTCAGAACCTCATCTGATTGGTGAGTTTGATGGTGGATGTCACACACAAGCGCATCCTGACTTGTGCTCTCTACATCAAAGTAGAAGTCATGTCTTGATATAGGGCTGAAATTGGCTTTTTTTTTGGGGGGGGGGGTACTTTGGCTGTGTGCTGAGGGGCCTTGATTGGGTTTTTAATTGTAATATTAATTAAGATTGTCAGTTCAAAATATAGTCAGGGTAAAAATACATAAAAATACATGAAAAGTAAGTATTGATTTGATTTGATTAAAGTAAGTCAGACTGCATAACAAACATATATTTCTTTCAGGGCGATATATTTTTTTATTCATCGTTGTTAGTTTGGACTTGGCACAACAACTATCATATTTACTGACTCTGAATCATTTGTCTCCTTCCATCACACATGCACATAAACACCCTGCAGGGTCAGCCACGTCTCCCCAGCCTATTCAATCCAACGAAGCAGCTAAGAACGGTGCTGGACAGGACAGCACTCAGGTGGACCTGAGTAAGGTAAACAAGCAGGCTGTAGAGCAAATGTTGCATTTCTTTAGATGAATGCTATTAAAAAAAAACCCAGAATACTTGTAAATATGATTATGCTAAACAACAACAACAGATCTTATTTTGTGTGTGTGTGTGGGGGGGGGGGGGGGGGGGGGGGGCTCTCAGCTCTGAGAATGCACTGGAGACCTGAACTGGGATGCTGTAAATATAATGAGAAACAATTGTGTCACATAGTGCCCCCTACAGTGGAACAACACACAGCAGTAGCTAGGGTTGCCAACCGTCCCTTAAAATACGGAATCGTCCCGTATTTCGAAACAAAAGTACACGTCCCGTATTGAGCTAATAAGGGACGCACTTTGTCCCGTAATACAGTGAGAATCAAAAGTAGTCTATAACTTTTAATGGAATTAACGCTTTGTTTGAAAACATAATTCCCAGCCCCTCTCCTGCTTTGTGACCAATGAGCTGACAGCACACTTATGACAATTCGAGTATGACAATTCAGATTACCGCTCATCTCATTGGTCGAGGAAAGGTCGCTTGCGGAGAAAATACCGGAAGACAACAGATGACCACAACAAGAAGCATGGCCAACAGGGGAACAAACGCCGACTCTGCGGTGCAAGTCTCGGATGACAGTACACCTAAAGCTGGGCAGACACTGTGCGATTTTTTCAGTCACGTTATTCAGCTCCTGCTCAAACTGCACGATTGACTCGCAGGGGTTAGAAGTTCGTATGTCACGATGTACTCTCACACTATACCGCCCGATGCTCTGATGCGACCTGAGTGCTCACACTGTGCCTCCATAACATGAAGGTTATAACAGAAAATCTGTCGCTCGCTCTCTCTGTCTTTCACTCACACAGACACACCACCACCATCAACTTTGCTAAATTGCTAATGAAAAACATTGATCAGGCAGCTGTGATTGAGCAGCAGTGTAAATCCAACTATTTTCACGGTTGTTGTGGTCGTGATAATTTTGTGATGCCACATCGAAAAGGCTCGGATGAGCTTTCCAAAGTTCTACAAGTTGTGCCTCCATCGCTTGTGTCCAGATCACATGCTGCACAGCCGTGCTGCGCCGTCTTTTTCACCAACGTTTACGTTTGCGCGTGAGCAGTGTGAGCGCCTGTGGTGACACCCTCACGAGCGATTGATGATCGGGAGCTGGTCGTGAGGTGTTAATCACTTCTCGTTACCCCACGTATACTACACGACGCACGATGAAGGCCAAAATCGGTCCGATCACTCAAAAATCGGCTCAAAATGGGCCTAAAACCGCACAGTGTGAGCCCAGCATTAGAGCAGCAATGTTTGTTCCCCTCAGAGAAAGGGAAGAATGGGAAAAGGAAAACACCTGGCTGGAAAAAGTTAATATGGGCATGTGCAGTGAATATCAGCGCTATGTGGCCAGAAGTGTGATAATATAATTTATTTTGTGTAATAAACAACTGCAAGGATAGATGATTACAACAAATTGATGACTAATACATAAAAGTAATACATAGATGAATAATGATGATGAGTTATGATGCGTAATCATGGGAACAAGCGGGTTTACAAACAGGAGCAGCTGATTAGCATTAGAAAAGCTGAAATAATACCTCAACTGAAGCCAATTGTACTAAATGCACTAAATGTGCACTGTTACAAGAATATTTTTCTTTCTATTGTTTTCTATTATTTTAAGTTAAGCAGGACAGAGTGCTTTTAAAGAAAGATTTACTTATATTCTCAAAAGTTAAGCATGACAGGCTTCTGTTTAAGAAAGAGACCTGTTTTACTGTGTTAATGTTGTCATTTTGAGCTAAAAATAAATGGCTAAATGATCATTTGTTTCACATGTGTTCATATCACAAAGAATAGAATATGCATCTACTTAAATCAACTTCAAGTCAAATGGTTAAAAAAATAATTTCACACACAAAAAAAGAGCTAGAAAATTCACCACACTGGGAAGGGTGAAGACAACTGGGTCGCCCGGCCCTGGCCACGAGGTGTCCCTTATTTATTTTTCAGGGAGTTGGCAACCCTAGCAGTAGCCCATCAATAAAGGTACTTTTAGAGCCTCCCAAAGGGTTGCCATAGCAGATGCCCTTTCTTACTCAACACTCCCATTTATCCAGGCTTGTAACCCCCTGAGGTTGGGTTTTTGTGTTTCCTCTTAGTATCAAACAAGAGGTTTTTCCACATGTAAGGCAAATGTGATAACCACAACAACACAGAGCCACTAACAGCAGTCCACCAACGAAAGACTAAAAAGCAGTGCCATAAAGCCACAGACAAAGGTTTCCAATGAGCACTGGACCTGCTCGGTTCTCTACAGTTAAGTTAGTTATTACAGTAAATCAATAAACAACACGCTAAAGAGAAGAAAATTAAGGACATTAATTCTGGGCAGACAAGTTACAATAGCATAGAAAAGAAAACTGGAGACAAATGAAGAATAGATATACAAAAATTCACAAACAACGTTTTTAAATACCGTAACAAAAATCCCAATCGACTTACATCATAACATCAACATTGAGATCAAATCCTGTACTGATATTTGCATCTGTCCTGTCTGAACAGGTGGATCTGCACTTCATGAAAAAGATCCCAGAGGGTGCAGAGGCTTCCAATGTGCTGGTGGGAGAGCTGGACTTCCTGGAGAGGCCTATTGTAGCCTTTGTGCGCCTTTCCCCTGCTGTGCTGCTCACTGGACTTACAGAGGTGCCCATACCGACCAGGTAGACAGCTGCAGCTCCCTGCTTTAATCATAAAATCAAATTCAATATTCCAGAAACTCTTTATAAACTGAAATTCATCTGCTGACGAATATTAGGTTCCTCTTCATACTTCTTGGCCCTGATGGGAAGGCTCAGCAATACCATGAAATCGGTCGCTCCATGGCAACCATCATGACAGATGAGGTAAGCACTCTGTCAATCAAAATAAATCTGAGCATCTCTCTTGCAGGTATAAAGAGGCTGAGTTTTCTATTTCTTTTGCTTTTTTCTGTACCAGATTTTTCATGATGTAGCATATAAGGCAAAGGACAGAAGTGACCTTCTAGCGGGAATAGATGAGTTTCTAGACCAAGTAACTGTCCTGCCACCAGGAGAGTGGGACCCCTCAATCCGTATTGAACCCCCCAAAAAGGTCCCATCTCAGGTACATAGCTGCAGTCAATTAAAGATATTTGTACAACGAAAATTTATAACTGTTGGTTCAGTGTATCATAATTTTGCATTCCTTGATATCTGCAGGAGAAAAGGAAGATGCCTGGAGTCCCTAATGGCACCGTCTGTCAGGAAGAGGAAGAGCTGCATGCTGAACACCACGGGCCAGAACTGCAGAGAACTGGAAGGTTTGCCCAGACTTCTTGCTTCTGTAATGGTGACTGTAGAAGGCATATTCAGACAGCAGGGTGTTTTCCCCCAGAAATGTAACCCTTAAAACAGCTTGCAGTTAGGTGCCTTAATGGATGTGTTGCAGCCTGGGCCTGAGTTTAGCACTCTTCACTGTGTTCCCATTTGCTCCGGTCACGAAATCTAAATTTGGATTTGTGAGGAACAGACAAGTGACAATTACCAGTGCGAATGTGACAGCCTGAAGGAAACTGAAGACGAAAACATTTTTACTTTATTCTTTAAAGAAAAGGTTGTCTTTGAAATCTTCTTTCTCAACAAGATTCTTTTTATCTTTTCTATTTACATCCCACACACCACAATTTTTAGTGAGGTACCAAAAAAAGTTCCATTTTATTTAAATAAAGGTTAGTACAATCACATCTTGTCCATTTTGTCTACAACAATCATTTACAGGCAACTTCATTTTAACCCATTTTTTTCTTCTGATCATCATGTTATCAATTGTCCAAATTAATCTTAAAGTAATAACTTGAATTTAGAAAATAGTAGCAACTATCATGCCAAGAGTTAAATTAGATGACTATAATGTCCATTTGTGTGTTAGCTGTGTAGCTTGAGCCAGGAGCTGTTTATCTCAGTTTAGCATAAAAGACTGAACCTTTGAGAGGTAGATGAATTAAATTTTGTTGTTCTCATCCAGCAGCAAATGTGCACATTTTCCACAGTGCAATCTGAATTCTACACAGCATAAAAAGTCACTTGAATGCTGAACACGTGACGATCACAGGCTCCCTCCTTAGAACTGCGGACTGTTTGGAGGAGGTCATGACAGAGAGTGTTGCGCTACAAGTCTAAACTGCTGCTAAACTACTGATAAACTTGCCCTGCTGAGCCACTCAAGGCCTTTATGGTGGCTCCAGATCTTTTGCAGGTGTCTTTCCTCAGCACTTTTCCTATTTACATTAACACAATAACTTGAAATTATTGTGATTTTATTGTGAGGCTGTTTCAAATGTTTGATACAGCACCGATTAAAGTTGAAGAGTGCCAAGATGCTGCTATGGCTCATAGGTTGTAGGTCAATTAGGTGACTTATTACAGCAAGGAGCTGTGATCTGTCACACACCACAATCCCAGTGAACCTTTCTACAACACCACAGAGCCACTAGAAGCAGCCATTAGACTTGAGGACTATAAAGCAGTGCCACAAAGGCGTTACACTTGCTAGTTTCACTATAGTTAAGCTAGTTATTTCAGTAATTCAATAAGTACCATGCTGCTTCCTTACTCACTAGGGCCTGGTACAGCAGGTAGTTACACGTTTGATTTGGCTGATTTTTTCCCCTTGTTTTTTTTTTTTCCATTTTTTTTACACTGAATGTCGTTCCTGACCCAACCCCAGATCAAACAGGGGACATGTTGCTCGTTAGGCAAATGTTAGTACCAGTTTCCCCCCTTTCTTTAAGTGTCCCAAGTCCATGTACTGTACTATTCTTTGCCTTGACGTGTTTTTGCAAATACAAAAAAACAACAACAAAAAAATAGAACTGTTTCTGAAAATATTCCATGCTCATCATGTTCATGCAGTGAGGATATGTCAGGTTAAACTGTCTTTGTTTACTGAACTAGTCCTCTTCTTTCCATATGTGCTGCGATCAGGTTATTTGGTGGTCTGATCCTGGACATCAAGAGGAAAGCTCCATTCTATTGGAGTGATTTTAAGGATGGTGTCAGCCTCCAGTGTGTGGCCTCCTTCCTCTTCCTCTACTGTGCCTGCATGTCTCCTGTCATCACCTTCGGGGGACTGCTGGGGGAGGCGACAGAAGGACGTATTGTAAGAGCTTAAACACACTCAAGGACACATTCACAGTACTATATTGTAGTTATATACTGCCGTGTCTTTAGGCCATTACTACCACAGCATCAAGACTGAATGTTACTGAAGATTGTGTAGCAAAGGTTACAGGCTCTCTGCATTTGCAACATATGTTGTAGAGCGCCATTGAGTCCTTATTTGGTGCGTCTATGACTGGAGTAGCCTACTCGCTGTTTGCTGGTCAGCCTCTCACCATCCTGGGCAGCACAGGTCCTGTTCTTGTGTTTGAGAAAATCCTCTTCAAATTCTGCAAGTATGTACAGGACTCACAACAGCTTCCTTGTGACATCATTATCGCCAAAATGACATTTGTCCCTGTTCCCCGCTGTGCTCTAACTTTAGTCTCTTTTCTCATTTCCTCTCCTCTCCTCTTTCAGGGACTACGACCTTTCTTATCTGTCGCTGCGGACTTGCATAGGCTTATGGACAGCCCTGCTGTGTTTACTGTTGGTTGCCACAGATGCTAGTTCCCTGGTGTGCTACATCACTCGTTTCACAGAGGAGGCCTTTGCTGCCCTCATCTGCCTCATCTTCATCTATGAGGCTTTGGAAAAACTGTTTCACCTGGGAGAACTCTACCCTTACAACGCATACAGTGATTTGGACAAGCTCACCCTGGCATAGTCAGTAACTCAATTTCCTCGAGAGTTTACCAGAATGTTTACGCTGTAGCTTTTTCACTGCTCGTTCTTTTTTTGCTGATCACTTTCCTGCTTTCCTCATCTTATGCTTGACTTGTTCTGACTACTGAAGAAAAAAAACACATTTTTGTGAGCTGATGTATAGTTCAATTCATTGTGTGTGTTATGCGTCTTTGTCTGTAGCTGTAAGTGTGCAGAACCTGATAATCCAAGTAATGAAACCGTGGAAATTTGGACTGAGAGAAACATCACAGCCTCTGCTGTACCCTGGACCAACCTGACTGTCAAGGTAACGTAACTATGTGGGAACACACATCTAATGAAGTCTAATGTTGATATAACTTTCATAATAGCACTTGCCACATTTGTTCCAGCTTGTTTACTTTCCCAACTTGTTAACATTCAACTAACCCCCTCACCTTCCAATGTGCAGCCGACCTCACTTAAGGATCTTTGCAAACACTGACAAGGAGACTTCAATTAAACTCTCGCTGCTGTGTGTTTAGCTAAGCACACCAAAGGCCTTTTTTTTTTCTGTTTTATGTCTTTTTTATGCTCTGTAGACTCTTCCAGTCCGCCACATAATTCTGATAAAACAGTTTTATGTGATGCATGAATGAATGTGATGCATTTATTGTAATAGGATCTCTGTTCATCTCTGTAGGAGTGTATCAGTCTGCACGGCCACTTTGTTGGGACAGCATGCGGTCACCATGGCCCCTACACCCCAGATGTCCTTTTCTGGTCTGCTATCTTGTTCTTTTCAACGTTCTTCATGTCTGCCTTTCTCAAACAATTCAAGACTAGCCGTTATTTCCCCACTAAGGTAACTAACCACATCATGAGTAATAGATTAGTAGGCACTGGCAATAGCATTAAAACTTATTGCATTGTGTTAATGATCATTAATCTCGTAGCCTTGTTGTCTCTTCTGCTCAGGTGCGGTCTATGATCAGTGATTTTGCAGTGTTTCTTACCATTGTTTTTATGGTCCTGATTGACTTTGCCATTGGAGTACCCTCCCAAAAGCTGAATGTGCCAAGCAAATTCCAGGTATAGAGGAACTGTATAACTTGCACTTCATGATATAAAACCATTGAGGATGATTAGCTGCATTATTGCATTATATTTCTGGTAATTACCTCTTCAGCCTACCAGAGATGATCGTGGTTGGTTCATCAATCCAATAGGGCGAAATCCATGGTGGACAGCTTTGGTTGCATCGATTCCTGCTCTTCTCTGTACGATCCTCATCTTCATGGACCAACAAATAACTGCCGTTATAGTCAACCGCAAAGAGCACAAACTACTGGTAAGACAACATTTTTTTAATCATATTCAAATAAGTCCTGAAGCTTTTCTGATTTTCGGACTTCTGCGATACAGAAAGGCTGTGGGTACCATCTGGACCTGCTGATGGTGGGAGTGATGCTGGCCGTATGCTCCATCATGGGCTTGCCCTGGTTCGTGGCAGCCACTGTCTTGTCGATCTCTCATGTCAATAGTCTGAAGCTGGAATCAGAGAGCTCAGCTCCAGGGGAGCAGCCTCGCTTCCTGGGGATCAGAGAACAGAGACTTACTGGCCTGGTCATCTTCCTGCTCATGGGCTTATCTGTATTCATGACTAGAGCCCTCAAGGTTAGTCAGAGAAGCTATATAATGGTGGCCCCCTCTGGTGTATTACACATGAATCAGATGTGCAATATACCTACTATGACAAGAAATATCTGCTGTAAAAAAAAATATAATACTTATAATGGAAGTTAATGGATAAATTAGCTGATAAAAATATAATGTCTGTTTGTTTTTTCAGCTCATTCCTATGCCAGTGTTGTATGGTGTTTTCCTCTACATGGGAGTGTCTTCATTAAAAGGCATCCAGGTGAGGAACTATGCAGCATGATTGTGCAGTTGACACAAAAACAAAATATACTGTGATTATGATTATTTAGAAAGCTCTCCTTCCTTTAATCTGGTGGCAGCTGAAGGCGCCTTGTCCTGGTGTGATTGAATACGCCAGCCATTGCACAGATTGCCGATCCACCACACGACTAACACAGAGAGACAGGCAACCACTCATTCTCCAATCCTTACATGCAGCCAAATTAAATAACCAATTGATCTAACAAGCATGTTTTTGGACTGTGGAAGGAAACACGCACAGACACAGTAGAACATGCAGACTCCACGCAGACTGGTCTTTGCCAGTGAGGAGGTTCAAACCAGGAAAAAGTGGTTACTCCGGCCCCTTCTCGATGCATGCTGCTGTATATATTAACACTCTGATGAACACATCAGGAGCTCCTCGGGGTTCGGTATCTTGCCCAAGGATATTTTGGCATGCAGACTGTTTTTGGAGAATGTCTGAAACAATACTACACTATGAATAACGTACTTCCAAAAACCCCCCCCCCCCCCAAAAAACACCAACTCTGACTCAAAACTGCAAAATAATTAAAACTGTTCTCTTGTCCTCTCTTGCTGGATGCCCCCTGCTGCACCCTTGCCTTTTCTAATTATAATGCTGTTGCAATTAATCATGGCCTGACAGTTTATTGTCTGAACTAACCAGATGCATTCATTCTTTTTCCATATTCACCATCTGTCTCTTTGCTTTGCTCTCATTAATTTGTTCTCTCCTTTGCCAACTTCCATAACACCTGCTTTCATCTTTACCACTTCTCAGTTCTTTGACCGTCTGAAACTGTTTGGTATGCCGGCGAAGCACCAGCCAGATTTCATCTACCTGCGACACGTTCCCTTGAGAAAGGTGCATCTGTTTACTGTCACCCAGCTCACGTGTCTGGTGCTTCTCTGGGTCATTAAGACATCACCGGCGGCCATAGTCTTCCCCATGATGGTGAGTTGACCACAACCATTCCGTCTTACCTAGTGGAGCCGTATCTTCTGTTTAAACACCGAGCCTGTTTGTCTGCCTTTTTCTGCAGGTGTTGGCTCTGGTTTTCATCCGCAAGGTGTTGGACTTGTGTTTCTCCAAGCGAGAGCTAAGCTATCTAGATGACCTAATGCCCGAGTGGAAGAAAAAAAATCTTGACGATGCCTCGAAAAAGATTGAAGAGGTAGTCTAAAGGGAATTTTAAAATGTAAAGTTCACCTTTTGTGAATGCATAAATGTGCACATATTGAGCGCGTACGTCATGGATTTGTCTCGCAGGAGTCACAGGTTATGCTCAGCACAAATAAAGAAGATTCGACTACAGTTCAGATTCCCATGGAGAAGACCAAGCCTGCTCAGGCTCCAAAAGCCCACGATCCCAGGTGAGCACACATGTTCAAATTTAAATAATAGACATCATATTTGGAGTGGTAAGATTATACAGGGAGTGCAGAATTATTAGGCAAATGAGTATTTTGCCCACATCATCCTCTTCATGCATGTTGTCTTACTCCAAGCTGTATAGGCTGGAAAGCCTACTACCAATTAAGCATATTAGGTGATGTGCATCTCTGTAATGAGAAGGGGTGTGGTCTAATTACATCAACACCCTATATCAGGTGTGCATAATTATTAGGCAACGTCCTTTCCTTTGGCAAAATGGGTCAAAAGAAGGACTTGACAGGCTCAGAAAAGTCAAAAATAGTGAGATATCTTGCAGAGGGATGCAGCAGTCTCAAAATTGCAAAGCTTCTGAAGCGTGATGATCGAACAATCAAGCGTTTCATTCAAAATAGTCAACAGGGTCGCAAGAAGCGTGTGGAAAAACCAAGGCGCAAAATAACTGCCCGTGAACTGAGAAAAGGTAAGAAAGGCTGAAAGACGACCACCACTGAACAAGACACACAAGCTGAAACGTCAAGACTGGGCCAAGAAATATCTCAAGACTGATTTTTCTAAGGTTTTATGGACTGATGAAATGAGAGTGAATCTTGATGGGCCAGATGGATGGGCCCGTGGCTGGATTGGTAAAGGGCAGAGAGCTCCAGTCCGACTCAGACGCCAGCAAGGTGGAGGTGGAGTACTGGTTTGGGCTGGTATCATCAAAGATGAGCTTGTGGGGCCTTTTCGGGTTGAGGATGGAGTCAAGCTCAACTCCCAGTCCTACTGCCAGTTTCTGGAAGACACCTTCTTCAAGCAGTGGTACAGGAAGAAGTCTGCATCCTTCAAGAAAAACATGATTTTCATGCAGGACAATGCTCCATCACACGCGTCCAAGTACTCCACAGCGTGGCTGGCAAGAAAGGATATAAAAGAAGAAAAACTAATGACATGGCCTCCTTGTTCACCTGATCTGAACCCCATTGAGAACCTGTGGTCCATCATCAAATGTGAGATTTACAAGGAGGGACAACAGTACACCTCTCTGAACAGTGTCTGGGAGGCTGTGGTTGCTGCTGCACGCAATGTTGATGGTGAACAGATCAAAACACTGACAGAATCCATGGATGGCAGGCTTTTGAGTGTCCTTGCAAAGAAAGGTGGCTATATTGGTCGCTGATTTGTTTTTGTTTTGTTTTTGAATGTCAGAAATGTATATTTGTGAATGTGGAGATGTTATATTGGTGTCACTGGTAAAAAATAAATAATTGAAATGGGTATATATTTGTTTTTAGTTAAGTTGCCTAATAATTCTGCACAGTAATAGTCACCTGCACACACAGATATCCCCCTAAAATAGCTAAAACTAAAAACTACTTCCAAAAACATTCAGCTTTGATATTAATGAGTTTTTTGGGTTCATTGAAAACATGGTTGTTGTTCAATAATAAAATTATTCCTCAAAAATAAAACTTGCCTAATAATTCTGCACTCCCTGTATACAAGGATTTTTGTCACTTTCCCAGCAACCTACATGCATGCTTGTATTTATATACTAGTGTGTGTTGTTCTGTTGTGCCACCTGTGAGTGAGACCTCTCCCTAAACCCTCCGGTTCCTTTCTGTGCTCCTCAGGTGTGACCCCTCTGATATTAACATATCTGATGAAATGTCTAAAACCACCGTGTGGAAATCTCTCAACACCAATCAAAAGGACACTCGTCCTTTGACTGCTAAAAAGGCAAGGCCACACCCCTTATTTTTCCTCACCCCTACAATCTGGAAACATTCCTGCTTTATATTGTGCTCATTTGTATCTTTAGTATTTTAACATTATTTTGTTATTCAAAACTCAGGGTTGCTGCCTTGTGCTCTGTGCTGTCTTAACTCAGCCTTTGCATGTTTCGCCCTGCAGGTTTGAAGAGATTGCATTCATCGATGAGTAAAGGATGTCCAGATTCATGACAGACTCGACTGCATCTCTTGACTGGACAGGATTTGGCTGCTTCAACCATCAGCCACTTCAGTGCTCAGAAAAAGGAGTCTTTAGTTTCTACCAGCTACCCATAAAACACATGTTTCTCAGACACACAGGGAAAGTCAAGGGTGTAGAACATCCATCCATTCACTTCTACCTTTGTGAAGTTTGTAAATATATAAAATATATATACCGTACTACATATATATTGTTTAATTTCCCTAAATTCAAATCCCTACCTACTTATAGCTCTGGCCCTCACCACTCCTATATCTTAAACACCTTGGCTTGGAGTTTTGTTTTTATTAGGCACATATAATGTCAACCTTCTTACACCATCTGAACAATCTTAAACAATATTTAGCTGTGAGATTCCAATACTACTGAACGTCCAACTTTTAACTGAATTGTGGAGAGCAGTGATATGGAGTTGTACTCTAGAGGCAAGTCCTGGAGCTGCTCCACTGACAGTCACAGAACTGTTTTCTGTTTCAAACCATGCAGTCATATAAAGGTAACTGGGACGTACCATTTCAATTAACCATACTGGTTCATCTCCAAAAGATGGCGGTTTTGTTTCAGCTTGTATGAGTCAAATTTAGTTTGCTTTTAACTAAAAGAACAGTACCATGAAAACAGTGAGAGTGAAACAAAATAGTAAAACCGTTAACCTGTACCGCTCCACAGAGCTGAGGCAAAGCGCAGATTTAAGTAATAATTTATTGCTGGTTATCAAAAAACCTTGTGTCAACAAAAAAGTAAGCAAAAACAATGATATGTTTAATATGGTTGATTATTTGGTAGACTCATCAGAAAACGGGAAATGAAAGCACCATCAACAATGTGCTTTTTGGGGTGTAATGTTTCCTTTATTGGGTGTTCATCTTTAAATTAATGATTGTGTAAGAATCAAGTCTGTTATACCGACAGCACCCTGTGTGTTTGTTTTCTGCTTGTATTCTTATTTATTTACCTCAAACAAGGCCACGAATACTCATGTAAGGCATTTTGGATAACATCAGGTAGGAAAAACCAGAAACGTGTGCGTATCAAAAAATGAGGGAGGCTTCAGGGTTTTATTTTAAGCAATAATTTACCCACGCTCCACCCAAAACTAATCATACTGCAGCTTTTTATTCTTCAGGAACCTTTCTTACTAGTGCAACTTTGTATATTCATCTTGAGCTGGACTCTGAAGGCCTTCCTTGCACTTTCATTACATGTTACACTATAAAACAGTTACAGTTAATAAAGTGAAGCTATTTGAGCAATGTCAACTTCATCTGAGACCTTTCAGTCTGCATAAACAAGGTTGCACTGTAATGTGGGCCCTTGTGTTTAATAACCTTCATTAGACCAACAGTCTCTGCTATAGTTGCACTTTCTGTAGATAAAGAAACGTTGATATATTTTATTTTAAGAAACTCTATTAAGCAACCAAATTATTTTAATAAAATGTTACAGTTATTTATTATTATTATTTATTTTTAGATACAAAGTCACAAAATATCCTCTTTGCTTTCTGTATTCTAAGGCTGAAGAATGCAGCACATAACTAATGCTTTGGTGAATGTCTTGCCTCCATACAGTCGTGGGAGACACCTGTTATGTAATATAATGCGGTCGACAATAGAACTGGCCCAATTGGTAATGAAGAGTTTCAGGTCAAAGTTATACAGCCATTTCTGCCTGAAGTTCGCTAACATTAGCCATCATGAATTAACTTAGTAATATTTCACAAATAACAATATCCTGTTAACATCAGTTCATTTTCAGGGATACTTCCTGAACAGTCTTCATCTGTTCTGTTTAAGTGAATTTGATCCAAAGTGCACAAGTAATGTGTCACTGTAAAGGTGACACCTCTGTGACACGTGTGAAAGTTTGTGGAGTGTGACTCATGTCATGCACTTCTGCTTTGATTCTGTCAGATATCTGAATGTGAGTTGAGTGCAGCCGTAGCTAAATTCATTAATAAAATATTATTGTGTAATCATATGAGTGAGTGCAAACAGTAGCTGATGCTATGTAAAACTAAGGGTAAAAAAAAGAGGATTTGACCAAAATGTAAAATCACTGTTAAAAATCCAGTGTTTAAGGATTTTAAATGTGCTGTTAAAAAAAAGAATCTACAAGTTATTTTGGTGACTTTAAACCTGTTGATGTCTATGTGAATGTACGGTAAATATAAAGTAAAATGCCTTCATTGCACCGTAGAATGATTGCATAAACATGTAGCCAGGAGATTCATTCATTAGGTGGATGTGACTATAAATATATGTGCAATACCAGTACATGCGTGCCTGTCATAGACTACATAACCATTTCTTGTTGTGCTGCCTTTTCCTGCACCATTGACCTTACATCCGCTTTTGTTTCTGGGTCCAGTTTTGGATTGTTGTACTGAATCGTTATTTATATTTTCCTGCCCACTTCATTTTTACATGTAGGTAAAGGTGACATCTGTGCACTTTGTCCTTGTAATAAGTATTATGTGAAACCGATGTCTATTTCAAGGACGAGGTGACAGTAGAGGAAAAATGTAGTTGTAGAGGGGGGAGAGGAAGTTTCCACTGAGAAGAAGAACACTTGTACCGCGGTAACATTAATCCTACAGTTTCGGAGCCATAGAACGAGCGATGCCTTGTCTCTTGTATTAGTCTTGAAAGAAATAATTCTGTTTTATATGTATATCAAATTTAATTTTTGACAATGGAAATGGAAAATAAATAACTACAGGTAAAACTGAAGAAAAATGTGTTTTATGTCATTTTGCCACAATTCTTGAATACACGCCACCAAAATGAGTATTTACATGTTTGACCATGCATATATTTCAGTGTATTTAATGACTTTGTCCACTAGGAGGCAGCAGAGTAACAATCCTTTCTAGCAGGTTCTGACCATAAGGACTTTGCCCTTCTAATTTTAAGCTAAATTCAAATCTGTTGCATCATTGTAGAAAACATAAACACTAATCCCACCCAAAACATCCTGAGAAATACTCAGAAGGTTTTTCAAACTTCCTCCCTTGTGTAGCACCCTTCCCCCGTGTGAGAATACAGTGTGCACATCTGGAGGTGATCTTGACTGCAAAGGAGTTGCCTGTGGGAAGGAGTATGCGGTTAAAGATGCACTGCGCTCTGTATGCATACATCTAAGTGTCCGTATGTGCCTCAAGGGTGTCATGTGATCTGACTCCCAAATGCTCCTGATTACAAGCAGCTGGCATCGCCTCAGCCACTGAGAGAAGCTTCTGGCTGTGACATGAGGTTGAGGGAAAGAGCTGGACAGGATACTTAAGTTTATTTTAAATGAATCATCAGCTTTCTTAGTTCCCCACAGTGCTTCGAATGTGGTCAGCTAGTCAAACTATACATGACATTTACCCACCATGGAATTTCAGTTCATCTATTTGTGTATTCCATTTATTATTATCATCTCACTGGTGCAATTTAATTAGAGGTGAAAAACTAGTTTAGCCTCAATGCCCTTTCTTCAAGACTTAAGCATTCATATAAAGTCTTTGTGTCTGGATGAAGGTCCTTGTTTTTGTGAACGAGAACTGAAGAAACATCCTGAATGTAACATTTGGCTTTTCGGCCTCGACAGAAAAGCCAAATGTTGAATAGTGAGCTTCATTTGAAATGAATACATCTCAGTATAATGCAGTAATTTGTCAATGTGTGTGTTTACTGCTGTGTTTTGTTGTGCATTATTCATTTAATCATAAACATGCCCACTTTCTTACTTAGATGTAAAAACTATTCGAATCCCATGCCCGTACAGTAACTGGGAAACTGCAAATGTCATCTGCTTGTCTGGCATGCTTAAGAAGAAACCAGCAGAAAGAATGACAATCATCTTGGTTTCTTCTAACCTAATAACAGCGAACACTCAGCTGCTAACTTCTAACATGCACGGATTGTTGGAGGTAACTTTTCCTTGGTACAAACTGTGAAATACATGTTCACAGACAAAACTGTTGGTCTTTGAGCTTGTAGCTTGAATAAGATCTGACCAAAGCGATGGTGTGTTTGGATTTTCTTCTTCTTTCTCTCTCTTTCTCTTTGAATCACTGAGCTGTTGTCCCCTTTTCTCACTGAACAGAGCTGGCTCTCAGCTTGTCCCTCCTCTCCATCAATCTCTGTCATAAATCTGTCACACGGGGAGAAAGGGAACTGCTGAATACAGATTTGTCAGCAATTAATCTAACCTCTATTACCAGACTTGGATATTGTGTCCTCTATGCCAGAGAACAATAAGCCACTCCAACACTGAGCGCTGTGCTGCATGTGTGTGCGGTGTGCAGTCTTGTGTCTGTCTGTTTGTGCGAGGCAGGGTAAGAAAACAGCAGTTAGCTTCCTTCAGTTAGCTGGTATTTTTAAACACTATGAATAAAATTCCTCTTTTGCCCTTGTTTTCAATTTCTAGACTGACTCAACTCAGGAGGGTTGTTAAAAAACTTTACACCTTTACACTTCTTTCAAGAAAAAACAGAACAATGAATGCCTCTGTCAGAAAGTTAGAGCCTCTAACTGTAATCTTCCAATTGAAATTACTGGAAGAGCAATGTTATTTAACCTTAAAGAGACACTACTCTGAGCATAAGGCTAGCTAACTGACACCTTGCAGAAATAGAGAATCCGGCTTTAGCCGTGTTTTCGGGGCCTAAATCTGTGTATACAGTCACATATGTTCTTTATGGGGTTGAAGCACTAGTTTCCCACAAATGAAAATTACATTTTGAGGTGAAGACATTGTTGGGGTGGGTCTATTAGAGTTTAAGTAAGTGTACTTGGCATAAATTCAAGTTAATTAATAAATCCTCTGAATACTTAAGCAGGCCCATTGCACTCATTATCATATTCCCAGATGAGAAAGTCAGGCAGTTAAAAACTGAACACATTAAAAATGTTACCAGCAGAATAATTATACGCAGCTCTGTATATATAATATAACACATGCTTGTCTCCAGATTTTTGTGTGAAACTAAATACATTTATAACTCCAATATGTTTTATAGACTTTGTGTAGTACATGGGTGTAACTACTACCATCTAGCTATCTATCTATAGATACAACATCTCTGTACACCATGATAGTGGGTTTGAAATCAAACAAGATGTGATTGAATTGTGAATTTTAGGTTTTGCATATCATGAATTGTTTAGGAATCACAGCTATTTTTATAGAGACATGTATTTTCAGAGGACAAACTAAGGTAATTTTAACTATAAAACTATATTTTTCTAGAACTGTTGAGGCTCTTTCAGCAAAGTCTAATCTGGTCGTCTCATTCTTTGGTGTATGCACGGGTTTGCACCTTGTTGTGAATCCCCTGTATTTGCATCCATGGATCATAATTGTAGACTTTAACAATGATACACCCAACTCCATACGACTGTTTTTAGACTTGGTTAGATGTGATTTTTTTTCATCATCATCGTGTAGTTGTCTTCTGCGGTCTTTCTGAGTTTTAGGAGTTTTGGAGCTGGCTAGTGTTTTCAATTTATTTTCTTAAAGAATACACCAAATAATTTATTTGGCCACTCCACTTTCTCCACTTTATTTTGGTTTTTAGCCTTGGGTGTCCCCCCCTTATTTGCTCTGGCATCTCTTTGGATCTCATATTGACACTTCCAGTAAAAAGATGCCAAACACTTGGAATTAACCCAGATCTTCTATCTGCTTGATTTGCCATGAAATAACAAGGAAACAGGGTCTCTGAAAATTAGGGTATGAAAGTAAAGGGGTTCTTGCCGTACATGTCGCACCTTTGAATTAAAGCTGAAAACCTGTACTTTCATCTCAAACATTTCCTTCATAGAGTTTATCTGTTTATCATGAAGCCTACTGTGTCCTGGTCTGTACTCATGTCAGCAGAGTGATGTAGGTGCAAATGACTAAAATAAACTACAGGCCAGGCCATGTTCGTTTTAACAGAACATCTTACCAGTTTTAAAAGGCTCATTGATGTGTTTTACTAATATCTAACAGTAAGCTATATAATCTTTGGCTATGCAGGCAGCATTTATCAGTAGGATGAATTTGCTGTTGGAATTTGACCTTTTTTTGTGGGATTTGTCAGAATCAAGAACGTTCAGATTCAAGCACTGTACTGAACTGACATTGACGTCTTCTGTGTGGGAGACCACAATACACACATTTCCTGTTCTTTTTCCAAAGATTTCCTGTTCCTGTTTTGCCCTTTCTCTCTCTCATTGTCTCATAATTCACCCTTCAAATCATTTGCGAACATGGGTATGCTTGCAGGGGTTAAGCGTTTTGAAGGTACACATTTAACAACAAGTGGGCCAATTATGGCTGCGCATTTTTTTCACCCTTAACTCCATAAACTCCTACAGCACTTTCATCCACACAAGCACAAACACACGCACATACACAAACACAATTATAATTGCTGGGACAGTTCACTGGAGCAGTGGGTCAGTGCTCAGCTGCTAGAGACAGAATTAGAGCGGCAAACAGCTGAGCTTCTCTAGGGTGCTATCATGTGACCTATCCCACCCACAGGAGCAAAGCAGCTCTGGGTTAGAGTTACCAATAATTTCCAGAATGGCTGTTACGCGTGTGAGTGGAAATCTGTCTTCCTGTGTACATTGTGCACCCCAGTTATATGGGGATTTTTCTCTCCTTTGTTTCCAAAAGTAAATGTTTTCTCAAACTTGCTGATAGCCATTGTGTTCAGCTGTCATTAGCACACTTTTTGCTCTTTGTCCCTCCTGCTTTTCCTCATAGCCTGCTTTAGGTTGTGTGGCTAAATGTAGATGTTTTCTGGATCTAATGAGAGGCAGCATCTTGGGTTTGTTACACTACGGTGAAAATGTATCAAACAGTTTCTGTAATGAAAAGAACTGCACAACTGGAATTTTTTAGGTGTATTGTTTCCTGACCTGTAAAATAACAGCATGGCCTTTTTTCAGTGTCTGTCAGCAATGCAGGTAAGGGGGAAAGAGCTGAGTGCCGCACTAGCAATTACTGCTCTGAGTCAGGCAGTGAAAGGCCTGTATCTCCACTCCTATCACTAGCAGGATTTTAACCCAATACTCTGGTATTGCCACACCATGCCTTTCTACAGTTGCTATAAGGAGAAGGAAAGGTAATACTTAAAACAAGATCCTTGTAATAAGCAGTAATTAATAAGTCATAAGCTGCTTATAAGTGAGTCTGAGCTCTTCAAAGCACGATTTGGACCAGGACACTCAGGCCTAATTTAATCTTTTTTTAAGGGATTTTCTTTGTATTAATTTGTATATTGTCTTTTCTTAACATTATGTACTGCTCCAGAGGACAGAGCCATGAAAATGATTTCTAACTGTATAGGAATGTGTTTATTAACCCTAGTAAAACATTGTTACTTTAACTCAAGCTACTGCGTAAAAGCATAGCTGAGTGTTAATAGGGGCATACCTAGTTAATACATGTATTGTAAAGTATTTATTATTTATATTACTGCTATTTATTAACATTTTGACTATGGATACAAAAGAAAGTTTGTGTTCAAAAACTGTTTTCCACAGTCTCTTTATGCATTGGAATAAAGTAAAATAAGAAAAATGAAATAAAAGTTTCTTAATAAAAAGAATGAGAAGAACAAAACATCTCAGTCCTGATCTCATGCTTTGGGGTCCACCATTTATGATTAATAGCATTCCTGAGCATCACGGACAGAAAGGGGAAAATCGTAAATGTAGAAGTTCACTGTACAACAAATTAAACTGAATTTAGCTGTATAAGCCCATAAATACAACCCATAGTTGTTGTTTTTCACTAATTACCTCTTCACAGCCATATTAGTTGTTGGGTTTTTTTAAGTACAGAAATAAATGGATCAAATTCCCTTGTTGCAGTGATATATGATATATGATCCTCACTTTGGTCCAAAGGTCTGACTTGACCATCTTTATTGTAACAGTGCTGAGATCCATCAGTCTCACTTCATTTTTAGTCATCATACTGAAACTAGTTCTGATCGGACTGTGAGCACCTTGTTACCTATCGCAAGAACCTTAATATAAAGTGTTACTGAAGGGAAACTGTCTGTTTTGTTTTGGGATTATGCTCTAAAAAGATTGAAGTAAGTTTGTCCTGTGTACGGCCATCCTCTGAAGTGCATCTCCCACATGTCACATTGCTCATGTGGTTACTGCCTCACAACCAAAAGAGAAGAGGTAAGCCCTGCAGGGTTTTAGAGGGTTTTCCAACACCGTACCATGAGTGGAGAGTGTTCAGTGAGACAATATTACAAACAAAACTATGTCTGCACATTATAACCATGTTGATAAATTACAGTTGAAGAAATTAACTCACTTCTTGGCCAAAGGTTTGAGGCCAATGTGGAGGTCGTTTGCTGCCGTCCATGCATGTGTGCAGGCTACTGTGTGAATGTGTGTATTTGTGTATAGTGGGGGGATGGTGTGCCAGAGGAATTAGGTAATACTGACATGGCCATTTCAGCCCCCACCTTACAAACAACACTAAGATCAATGTACCAGATCAATAAAAGTCATTGGCAATAACTGAACTTCTCATGTGATCAGTGAAGGAGAAAATTCAATTTTTTTTGCACATCTGCATGTGTCCCAACATGCCCATTTATCAGACTGAAGGTTTGTAACCAAAAGCATGCAGCCACCCATGCAAGTCTTATCAATCCTCCAAATCCGCACGTGCAGAAATGGTACATGTGCACTCAGGCAGAGACACACATAGACGCATGCACACACACCGCAGGGGGGGAAATAGGCTCTTCTCTGACACTGCATGATTGGTCACTTTTTCCCTCTCTCTCCCTTCCTGCTGAAATAGTTTTAACAAAAGAGAAGGGAGACGGAGGGGGAGGGGTGGCGTGCTTGGGGGAGGGGATGCGTGCGCTGCTCTGTTGTCACCAGGCGAGGGAGAGCGAGGGCGGGGAGGGGGGCGAGCTGGAGGGCGAGCGAGGGAGTGTAGGAGAAAAGGATAGGATCCCAGAAGAGGCTCAAACACACTGACACACACATACACACACACACATGCACACATACGCAGAGAGAGAGGGCGAGAGACCTTCTGTTACAATTTGTGGAGTAGTGGATTACTTCCCAAACTGAAACACTCATCGGGCAAATCCAGGCATGGTCAGGTCTGTAACCATTTACGCACTTATTAGGAAAAAATAGATTTTGGTTTCCCTTCAGCAGTAATGACAATGTTTCCGCTGCTGCCTGCACATTTCGGTCCTTTCTGATGTTCTCTCTTTTCCTTACGGTAAATGTCGTGATTTTCGTTTTTACTTAGATTACTTCAATTTATCTTCCATCTTTTCCCCTTGTCTTCATATGTATTAAACTCTAATTAGCTGGCCTTCTGTGTCGACTGTTTGGTGCCTGCTTTAAGTGCGTGCACTTTGGACGCATTTTTTGCCCTAAATTTCCTTGAACTATGCAGCATTAGAGAGCGCAGCATGGAGTTCTCTTTCCTCTGTTGGTTTGCAGTTTTATAATGAAAACCGTGCTTTACCGTCTTGTAGTCACAGGGTAAAGCGCTGTGTCAGTGTTCGACTTTCAGTCTCTCTTGTGCGCTTGTGTCTGTGCGCACAGCTAAGGAAAGAACCAGAAAAGCAAGCGCAATGAAAATACATGCAAAGCTCATTACCACTCAATAACAGCTTACATGACAACAAATATTTTACTTTTTTTGTTAGAAGGTTTGCAGTAAAATAAACGAATATTAATATTGCTCTACGGTGTAAGCGAGTAAGCATGACTTTTATTTTTAATTATCATTATTTTCGTAAAATCTATTAGAATCAAGCGACAGCAATTAAACCAGGACAAGGTGTCTGCTGGCTCTGACACTGACTTGTTTGCATTCTTCAGGTGGCAATGTGTCAGAGTGGTGTTGAACTATGAGATGAACCATGAAGCAGTACAGGAGGCCACTCACTAGCCTTTACCAGCAGCAGTACAGCCAAAAGCAGCAGAAGCAACAGCGGTAACCCAGGAAGACCCTGAAGCATGCAGCTGGGCCCTCACTAGCACCAAGTGGACCTGGTCCTCTCCTCTTCACCTGGGACCAGGGCTGCAGAATGCTCAGTCCTGTCACCCCATACAGTAAGTCTTTAATTTTTTTGGTTTGCATTTGGGAGACACTTATTGGATGAATGCATCATGTTGTACGTGCATACCATGCTCCAGTTCTGCTTGAGTTTGTTTTCCTGTACACATTCTTCTTCAGGCCCCTCTTTTGTCCAGAACTCATCTCCTGTGGATATGCAGTGGGAAGCGAATTGCTGGGGTGAAGGGAGGGGGATCTCTTGAGCAGTCATGTTGAGAAGGCAGATACCCTGAAGCCTTTAACAGCTGAGTCTCCAGGCTTTGCATTGAGGAATTTCACAGAAAGTGTTCAGACACTGTTTTTTGAGACCAAACAGACAGCAGATGTTTGTCTTTTTAGAAACGCCACACATATTTTGCAGAATGAATGTGTGCTTGAACAGGCTTTAGGTCTCAGGTTTAGGGCAGTACACATGTTCAATCTGAATAAACTCCAGTTGTATTTTTACCAGACGTGGTAAAGAGTTGACACATTTGGAAGGCATTTCCACAAAATACTTGTTTGTTACTTGAGTATGTAAAAGCAAAATATATTCAGATCATGTAAACATGTCACAGAATAGCCCCTCCCTTACTCATATGTGTACTGATTATGCGAGGTTCCTATCTAGACTGTTAAATATACCTGTATTGACTGACCGGCTTATTGATCAGGACCAGCTTTAACAGGATTACAACACTAACCTGATTGGAATAATGCAACAGGGATTTACCGCTGGATGTTTTGTGTATTCTAAAGCAACTGCACAGAGAAGCAGCAGCTAACAAACAGCAAAATGTCACGATACTTCGTCTCTGACGTCTCGCGAGGCACAACGATGGGGCTGTCTGTGTAGAAAGAAGCTCTGGTAACATCTACGTGTCACATTCCTTCCTCAAAAGCAACTCACAGCAGTGTGTCAGTTTTCTACTCATAGAAACTAAACACGCTCACATTCTGGCATTTTATTTTTTACTCCCAACCGCACCACCTCCAGTCACGTGTCACACACACTGACAAATTTCAGATCAATTCCCAAACACAAATAAGGAAACAATCACAGCTCGTTAAGGTGTGGGTGACTGCGATTGTTTGTCCTTAATGATGATAATGTGAGAGTGATGAGCGGCGTTAGCGCGTTTTAGCCGCCCGTTACCAGGGTGAAGCAGTTCTGTGAATGAAAGCCAGATCGTTAGTAACCTGGTGTCAACAGCCTCTCATTAGTGCTGTTGTAGTGGGGCGCATAAACATCACCCTCTGTCTCCACACGCATGCATCAGCCCTGCTTAATAATCGCAAAAGCTTGTTAAAAGAAAGTGCAACAAGCCGCGGCTCCTTATTAGGTGTTATAGTGTAGATGTGCGGCGCCGGTGGGGAAAACGACAGAGAAAGAGCAAAGTGAAGGACAGATGGAGAAGATGTAGAAGGAGGGACTGGTCAGCTGCAGCCTGATATATGAGTGGACACAATAAGCAAAGAGGGGCCAGGCCAACCTCTGCCACATGTGAGTGTGTGAGCTTAGAGGAGTGGGGGAAGGGAAACTGACCACACAGGCTGGGACACAGAGTCTGGTCTTTGCTATTGCGCAGATAGCAGGAGGGATAGGAAGAATGAACAAAATGCGAGTGAGAGAAAAGAGAAATTAAATGAGAGGGAACGGAGGATTCAAATGATCGAGCTGAAACCAGCTGTGTCGTGATTCAGAGATCAAACTGTGTCAAACTCTGTGGTTGGCATAGTTTGATCTTCTCATTTGGCTTTGGAGCTTTCAAATAGCTTTCAGGTTAGGGATGTTTAAAGTCTGAATCAGACCTGGTACAGTATTTGATTGGCTGACAGCAGCATGGCCTGGTGTAGTGTGCAGGCCTGGAGAAAAGGGGGAAGGGGAAATAAAAGGAAGAGAGAGGGAGGGAGGGTCTTCTCCTTCCCACTGACTGCACACCCAGTTTTTTTTTCTTGGTCAGTGCTCACAGGACTATAACACTAATTTATACCGTTAGCTTGAAACACAGGGATATATGGGTAAAGTGCGTGCATTTCATTGTTCATCTCAGCTGGCGTGACATTCTCCTTGTAAACTCGTATACCGTTTCTCCTCTGATGTGTATTGATCTTGGCAGTGGCATGAATCAACTTCTAACTAATACAAATCACTCAGTAATGTGCAAACAGGCTACAAGGTCATTTGTCAGCACTGTAAGGAATCACGTTCTCTCTTTGTGTTTTCTCCCTCGCTTCCTTTAGCCTGGGAATAGACAAGGCGTGCTGAGTGCATGGAAAGGATATGTGCTTTGTAAATAGATCTCAGGTTAGATTCCTGGCATTCCAGCAGCTTGACTCAACCAATGACCGAGAGTCCATCTGCGTGCTGGCCAGCTGAAGCTGAACCCTCCATGGAAAAAACACAATATAAGACTGTAGTTTGCTGCAGCTTGTGTGTGTGCATTTTTGTGTGTGTGTATTTTTGTGTGTGTGTA
Organism: Rhamphochromis sp. 'chilingali'; assembly: GCF_963969265.1. Taxonomy (NCBI): domain Eukaryota; kingdom Metazoa; phylum Chordata; class Actinopteri; order Cichliformes; family Cichlidae; genus Rhamphochromis; species Rhamphochromis sp. 'chilingali'. The sequence continues at coordinate 17,701,442 of NC_137936.1, forward strand.
TTTTGGATTTTCCGTCTTCAGGGGGTGTCTTTGTTTATTGTGGGTGGACTGAAAGCACTTACAGAGACCCTACAGCTGCAGAAGGGTGATTTTTGTGTCCACTCTCCATCCAGCCAGTCACCCATCTCTTATTCCTCACAACCCCCTAAATCTCATTTCAGCTAGCCCCTTCCCCCACATATACTTCCATCTAATTAACCCCTAATTACTCATACTGACCATGCAGTGGACTGGGAGTCAAGCTAGCCTCCACTGACACACAGAGTTGCAGAATTGCAGAAAAGAAAAATTCAAGCAGTTTTGTCAGAGTTTTTGAAATGTACAAGTCATTATAATAGTCACATCCAAATTAGAGCACTGAAACTGGTTCCGGTGGTGGTTGTTGATGGCTGGGGACCATTTATTCAAAAAAGCAATGCGGCTGGAGTTTATAGGCATCCAGTCTTAGTGACCACTCAAAGCAGGTGAGAGAACAAGTTACATTTTAACTGTGCATAGATGCGTTTCTATACACTTTAAGCACTCATCTGTCTCAGATTAGAATCACCTTATGTGTTTGTCTTTGGCTGTCTTTAAACACACAGCACACATGATTACACACTGATGCAAGGCACATTTTTCTGTGTAGTGAACTCTGAGTTCATGTAGTACACAAGCATAGGGGTTGAGGGTCAGTGCGTTTTTGTGTGACTTGACTTTTGCACATATTCAACTCTGTATATTTTATATATTTTATTATTATTATTATTATTATTTTTTTTTTTTTTACTATTTAATTTGTAAAAATGTGTATACACACACACACACACACACACACACACACACACACACACACACACACACACACACACACACACACACACACACGTAGGAAAATATTTAGTATACACATCCAGAAATGCATACACTATTATATATTGTACATATATTTATTAGTTTCAGGTTGGCCATTCTTGTATTTTGCTCGTTTGTGTTGTTGTGTTTGCACATCTCTGTTGCTTGTGGGGCTCGCACACAAGAATTTCACTCGCATGTGCTGTGCCAGTGTGCCTGCACATGTGATGTGACAATAAAAGTGATTTGATTTGATTTGATTTGATTTTGATTTGACTTGACTTCCTGCTTTCAGTCAGTTTCATTGTCTCTTATTGCAAAGACATGTAAACACAGGACTTGAGTGGGGTGTCATAGTAACAGCAATTTAGTTTGCAAAAGATTTCTGGTTGCATGCACCTTTGAACATAAGAGTCAGCGTTTCCTGCATGCATAGCAGTTAACTTTGTTTTCCTGTTTTTGAGTCATCTCAGAAATGTTCTAGCCAGCTTATTATCGGGAATATTAATATTATAAAGTAGATCTAGTCTGTGTATCGACATGAGCCAGACTTTCATGTCATTTTCAAAGTGGGCTTGAGCAAAAGCTCTTCAGGCTTTCTGGAGGTTTTGTAAAGTTTTTCTTTGGGCATGGGCTGCTTTTTCACTCATTTTCAGTCCAGTCCTTGGGCCTGAGCATTTTCAGAGGAATGTTTCTTTGTTTGTTTAGGCACTTAACACTGACCTATGAATCGTTCGGTCATAAAAAGGCACCAAACTCAAGGAATGAACCAGTGTTGTGTCTATACTTATTAAACAACTTCAAGAACTGATTTTAAATTCTATCTATAGTCACTTTGTTGCAAGCAACCTGCAATAAAAATCACATCATTGTTCCAATTTCTTTAGTTAAACCTGCAAAAATGTCAAAGATAAAAGAGCCAGGCATAAGATTTAGGCATAAGTATTTTTACAGGCCTTGATGGAATTATGAACATCAGTGAGAAGCTTTGAATGTCCTGCAAGAAGAATGGAGAACTTTTCCTGAAGATTACTTAAAGAAATTCTGTTTCCAGTAGCAGAACACCAACAGAAATTTGCATAGTAAGAAGTTAGAGTAAAAAATAAACAGGAAAAAGAGAATATGCATAAATATAGCAAATATATACCTATATAAATACAGAATATATAAATAAGCAATGAAATATACTCATTAACCCTTTCGCGCATTGTGGTCACTACATTGGACAGTTATTCAAAGGCTGTTTTCTTGTATTTGTGTCAGTGTTGAGGGCATACTTGCACATAAACCACTACATTGGACACTTATGTGTCACTCCATACAAAATTCAAAGGTCAAAACACATGTTGTCCAGCTTTAAGTGGACATGGAACAAACTCTTTGAAAAGTATGTGTTTCAAAAATAAAGTTCAAGAATCTTTTTTTTTTTTTTTGCCTAAATATGAATAAAAATACTTTTTTCCTGATGTAGCTGCCATATGTTATTAATTTGGAAAATTATGAAGAGATGAGAATGAAAAATAACTATGAAGTTATTTTGAAAATGTAATGTAAAGACTTGTGTTATGTTATGTTGTGAAAGTTACCGCCAGGATTGAGAGTGAGTTTGCAAGTGATGCTTCTTTAATTCTTGGAGCTGACTGTTAGCTTAAACACGCGCTAACGCTCCCATAAGCCTCATGTGCTCTAATCCATCATTAACTCAGGTACTTTTCTCAGTCTGGTTCTTGACAGACGGACTCACCTGTTAACTCTTCATCTTCTCATCTCAGGGGGATCTTTCCATGTCTTCAGGTTTTAAATTCCTTTTGCCAAAATTGGTGAAGGTTCCAGAAATAGTAGATCACCGCGCTCAAATGAGCCTTGGCTAAATTATAGAGCCAGTGGTGGAGATGTCGTTAGAGAACTAGACTGAAGACAACATGGAAAAATGGTTGCCACATGCCTGCAATCAGTATGATCAGTGAATACCACACTGATGGCCACCACTATATGTCATTGATGTTGGCCAGCTATGAATTTATATGAGAATAATTCCATGAAGCCATTTCATTTTTTTAAAAATGCCAAAAATCTCACATTGCAGATTATCTTCACACATATGTCAGTAATCTTGTTTAATAGTTTTATATGTAATAAAGAAAAATGAAGTATTGAGCTGGAAGCTTTACAAAGCGGGACACAGATTCTCAGTGGGATTGGCAAAAACAACCATCCATCCTCTTCCGCTGATCCAATATAGGATCATAGGATCCTCTCTGAGCTGTTGTTCAGTGAGAGCCATGGTAGCCCAGAGTATTTTCAGATGTGAGAACACAAATGACACACACTGTCCCCTGCTCTGTGCTACATACGAGAAAGGAAAACCTATGGAGTTTTTCCTTCCCCTTCTCACCAAGTGCTTGCTCATACAATATAAAGTGGTTGAGGTGACCATTGTTGTGATTTGGTGCTATATAAATAAAATTGAATTGAATTGAATTAAACTGAACTGATTGTATTTGCACTTCCCATTTGCACTAGTGCTTTTGTAGTGTTGAGCCTACTGTGAGCAGTTTCTTATAAACTCCTTCTATGCAGACATAAATCAAACACTGGGTCATATTTCTTTTTTTTCCTTTTGTTTCTTTTAGCTGTTCGTCTGCCATGAAATCAGAAATTGGTTGTAAATTTCCTTTGGATTTATCAAATATTTTAAGCATGCAAGTAACATATAGTTTGTTCACATTGAAAAAAGACAAAGTGAAGTAAAGTCTAAGTAGACACAAAGGAAAATGAAGAGCTCACATGTTGAAAATAAAATAAATGGCAGCTTATGATGAAGCAGCTCAAGAAATAAGCAATCGTTAAGTACAGTATACTAATTAGCATGTAATCGAGTAGTTGTGCTCTCTTCAGCTAAGTTCTTGTCAGTTCAACTAGTGCAAACCTGCTAAAGAAATCAAGCACAAAATATCTGTCTCTCTATTAGGTAACTATAGCAATTGCTCACATTTTTCCAATAAATCTAATTGAAAGTTTGCCATCGAGGAGCATCAAGATTATGAATTCAAATACGACAAAGTGGAGATCTCGGTAGAGCCGTTATCAACACACATTTATAAACTTTTCACACTTGTGGTTCTGTTAATGTGAATGACCTTAAAAACATGACAGTAACAAACACCCCGGAAACATGTTGTAACGGTGGACCCAAGAAATACCAGCCGGAGCGACTTTGACAATGCAGAAACCTTTTATTAAACTCGGGGTAACGTGGACACATATACTCCGCGCTCTCTTTCTCTGCTGTCACCTCCGTCTCCGTCTGTCACTGCCAACACATAAAGAGACACAATCACTGTCAGATCCCAGCACACCTGTTCACCCCGCCCCTGCGCCGCCCCGGGAGCTCACTGCGTCACGCCTCCTCTGCAGCTGGCCAAGGACCACACCCACGCCACACATGTCATGAGGGCTTCTTCCTCACAAGTGCTCTTTTTTTATCCCTTAATCTCCTTCAGATACATTTTGGGGGATTTGATGTTGACATGAAAGACTGAGTCATTCATTGGCATTGTATAGAAATATGGAATATCATTCACAACACAGCAGGCACAGAGGCTTAGACGACCCCTACTCCCTTGGGGCTTGTGAAATACTATTTAAAAACCCACACTCAGAACTAAACAGAATACGAGTCTGTCTAGTGTACAGGTGTATGACTAATAATTCTCAGGGTTAGGTCAAGTTATTTTGTTTAGGTAGGTTTTGATGCCTGTGTTTGCTGTTTTGAATGTGTAATGTTTTTGTGCACCGTGACGGGTCAGAATTCCCTGGAGCGTGGGGATTTCTCAGCTCAAGGGTGGAGCTTGTGCCAGACAAGAGCACTTGCTATCCCTGGAATGGATGAGAGGGATTATTAGGCTGAAGGATCATTTAATTTAGGGATCAACGTGTGGACCGTTTAGCGACCCATCTGGTGGTCCGTGTGGACATATGACCCAACCTGGTATAATCCACTTGCAGACAGTTTCAGACCAGACATGAGTGAAAACCTAAATAAATTACAGAAGTTCATTTTTAAGCAATACATTGCACAGAAATGTCAGATGTAGCAAACATGATACAAATCAAAACCTGCATATGCAAACTGATATATAATTTATTTTTTAAAATTTTTTAGATGTTCACTAAAATACAGTTTCACAAAATTAGAGTTTTTCTTGCAGTTACTTCATGGTTCAGGTTTTACACAGCAGAAACTATTATCTTGTTCCAACATCTCCATTAGACTTTCTTCGAACATTTAGACTGTGATAACTTGATGTGACACAACAAGTAAATGGCCAGTGCCCGTAGGATGGTACCATGTTTGTCCAGTACTGTATATTGATGCAGCATCAGAAATCAATAAAGCTGTCCAGTGGTTGCAAGGAAGCCCCTCTGGTCAAAGCCTGGGTTCAGGACACTTTAGTAATACTCTGCAATGTGTGGAATGTCAGCTTAATGCCAGTTCAAAAAGACAAACCCTGAGCCACTAAACCAGCGGATTACTCTGTGCAAATGTGCGTGTGTAATCAAAAATCTGTCATTTTTCACTCATCAGTCAGTCACTTCACTAATGACACACACTTCAGTGTCCATAGATGCTAGTGGGACAGTCTCTGTGTAATTTGGAGAAAAGCTAGTCTACCTCTCCCCCCCCCCCCCCCCCCCCCCCTCGTCCAGCAGACCCCTGAGGTTTGGGCCGAATTAGATCACACGCTTGGTGGGGGTGGCTTTGTGGGCTAAGAGACTCAAAGAGAAAATACAATGGCCCCAATGTGAGAGAGACGAAGGCAGAGGGCAGTGTGCAGGCTGATAGAGGCTTATCGCCGTGGAGACCAGGCTGGGGGCTATGTTGGTAGCTTCTCATACAGATTAGAGCAGTTGGCCTCCGCCTGGTAGAGACTGTTTAGAAGGACATGGGCTAAGCATTGACAAAACTGTGGAAAAGAGCCAGCGTTGCAAGGTGATTATGAGGGCAGATATAAGATCTTGTCTTCTTTAGAAGAAATTGGAATCCCTGTGAAGAGCTAAATACCATAAAGTAGGTGTAGAAATGTTATCTGATCAGGGTTATTATTCTGAGATTATGTGAAATAACATCTTTGTTCTTGTTTGTCAGGTTTGTTAAAGATGCACTGGTCTCCGGAGCACGCCGCCCCTTTAACTCAGTGGCCTGAACAGCACTTAGATGTCACCTCCACCACCTCGCCACCGTCTGCCCACAAGCACGACCCCTACGCTACAGGTCCTCGCCGAAGCTACGCCCCTACAAGTTATCCTTGGGCCAGTGACGACATATCAGCCCTTAGTGCTTCTTCTCTGCTCAAGCGCTACGCTGAGAAGTACTCAGGCCTGGACCGCCCTGCTACGGGAGCTTACGCAGAGCATGGGACTTTCTTAAAATCAGACTCTGAGCCCTGGACTCTGGCTCAAGGCATGGACTGTTACCCTGGACTTGAGGCACTCACTGGCACCAAGGTGGCCCCTGCCTCTGTGGGGATCCCGACTACAGGAAGTGTAACAGTGGTGAGCAGTAATTTGGCCCCTGAGCCAGGCTTTAGTGGTGCTGGCTCGTGCAATGCTCCATCATCTCAGGAATACCCTCCTGCTTACAACAGCACCTACTTGTCTTCAGGATACTGCCCTCAGCCCAGTGCAGCACTCCCACCAACCCCTCTACACTCTTTGCAGGCTCCACCTACTTTAGTGTCCAACTACAGCCCTAGCCCACCTGTCTACAACTACCCCCCAGGGTGCTACCCCCAAACCAGCCTGTCCTCGGGATACAGCCGCCCCAGTGCGTCCTACCTGCCGTCTGGGATTAGCGCTCCCACTCCTCTGGCCCCTAGGCCTACCATGGTGGGGGGGACTTACAACTACCCATCTCACAGCCTTGGAGGGACGCTCGAGACAGGTGTACCTCTGAAACGCAAGGCCTTTGAAATGACAGAGGAACGACAAGAGGGAGCAGAGGTGGAAGGATCTCGCTATAGAAAATATGGCAACGGGAACAGTCACAACAAAGCTTCCGACAACGGGCATGGCAATGGTTATGATATGAGTGTGCCCGCCTCAGATGCACAGTCTTTCAAATCTGGAAAGCCCCTCATATCACCCCCTTACGTCAGGGCAGGGGAGTACAGCCCGCCATCAGGCCTAGCAGGAGAGAGTGTATCGGGGGAGCACAGCTTTCCTCAGCAGCAGAGAATGCAGATGAAGATATCTGCATCTCACGCACACTCTGAGGACCCCACTGGAGGGCACTAACAGACCAGGTTGGCATATTGAAGGATTCCCTTGCTCCTTAAAAACCACCCAGGGTTCCTAACCCTGACAGACTCGGGGAAATAACATTGAATTTGTCGATGAAACATTTAATTTCCCTACTACAGGACCGGTGTTTCCTGTACATTAACGTTTTTGTTTATCATGTTTTCCCAAAGATTCACAGAGGCGTTTTGCCCTGTAAGGCTGAGGTCAGTCTTAGGAGTGAGGTTGAGGCATTCGCTACATAGATATCATTAAGACAGTCTAAATGTACGCGTGTCTGTTTCTCTCAGGATCCTATTTATTCCCTTTTCTGCTACTGTGGCAACAGCACTGCAACATTGTTTTTGGAGTTGGTGTAATTGTTTGTGGCCGTTATGTATTTAAAAGGCCTTTGACTGCAATATGCTCTATCGCTTCACAAAAAACCAAAAAAAAAATTAATAATAAAAAAATCATTATGACCAAAAAGTAAAAAGAGCAATAACTGAAGTGGTGACAATGCCATACTACTTCAGCACAATCCCGACTACACTGCTGGCTGTAAGTCTTTGTGCTTGGCTTTGCCTTGAGAAATGAATGTTTTCAGGTTTCATTTCACTTTTTTTTTGTTTAGATTTTTTTTTTATCTCCATGTTTATGTTTATCTTCTATCCTGGACCTCTTGTCCTCTGATTAATTATTCTCCTTGCTCCCCAACTTACCATTTTTGTCTCATTTATAGATATCAAGCTGCTTATGCTGCGTAATTATGTCATAATATACATGACGCCACTCTTTTCTTGACAGGCAGTTGACCTCAGAATCAAAATTATGTATTTTTCCTGCAATGTATTAATTTAGAGTTTAGTTGGAATTATGGAATTAAATGGCACTTGCCTTGTGGTCCATGCATCTGCCCATGGCAAGATGGGTGTTTGCTAGCTACACACTACTTTTGGTTGGTGTATGTAGACAGATGTAAAATAGTCCCTACTGAAAACTGGCCACAGTAAAACATTGATGCTTGTTTTTTTAGGTGTTTTTTGTTTGTTTGTTTGTTTGTTTCTTCTTTGTTTGTTTATTTTGAGCATCACAAGGCCATCGCTATTTAGTCCTATTATTTATAATGCAGAGTTAACAACTGTTGACTCACACCTGAATAATCCAGACTGATGAACAGCACTAGACAACAGAGGGAAAAATACATATATTGGATTTGCAGGTGAACTGTCTTGTTTTTCTTTTCTTTTTTTTTCTTCTTTTTTTGAAGTAGGGAAATACTTTAAATAGCTTTTATTCATGAAAATCCATTGAAAATGTATTTAGCCTTCATAAAGTCGCAGTATGGGTAAATCAAGTATGGCTCAATCATCTTAAAAGCATCTTCTTCACACAGATATTTCTGCTAATCCTTAACCCAACTTTATCTCAGACTGTACAATGGAAAAACATAGATGATTGTACATACTGGGAAGATGTACTCAGTGCAGGTTAGCTACATAAAAGCTCATTATTGCTTCAGTGTGGCTGCACAGGCACGCACGTTGCAGCAGAGGATATATGCGTCTGAGCGAGTGCCTCTTAAAAGTTTTATTCAGCTACATACTTTGTTAAAATTTACCTGCTTGTCGTTAGATTTGACTTCTTTATATGTTTTTCTCTTTACTTTTGCCTGTCAGAAGGATGATTTATAGTGTTATTGAATACTCAGGAAGAATATTGTTACCTCAGAAAGATGAACTACGAATGTATGTTGATACCTTAGGGTGTCGGTGGGGGAGCTTTAATGGAGCGAGATGAAAACGATGCCATGGCTGACACTTCAGGGAAACAATGAACTTTTAAGGCCTTTTAATAGTGTGAACGCACACGTACACATACACATGTACATGCGTTCACACACACACACAAAACACTACATGGTTTCTTAGCTCCGGGAAACTCGAGGTTTTTATATCAAGGCCTGAAATGTTGAATGTAATTCAGATATTTTTTTTAAAGACATGCCATACGTACATCAATGATGTTTTTAGATCTATTTTTTTTCCACGTATAGATGTAAGTCTCCAGTAGGTTTTGGTGGAGAAAATATTGGCATGTCAAGTGTTAGTGTAGTTAGCAGTGGGGAAAAGGAAAAGCACTCCTGATAAACACATATCAAGATGTACACACACTACAGTATATGGTGCATAAGCGATATTTTTATTAAATGTCTTAATAAAGTATCCAGTCACCATTTCAGTATTTTAAAACCACTTGATTCAGCTTGAATTTAGCCCTAACTTCAAGTTGAATTAAGTTGAATACCAACACTGTCAGCGCACTGGGGCTTTGCTGCTCTGCTATGCCACTGATTTATGAACTGTGCCAACCTCTAACAACACACAACCTAAAAAGCCTATTAAATGAACGAATAAGGAAACTCTTACTTCAGTTTTGACCCTTAAGCACCTCTAAACCCAACTGGATAGAGCCACAAGCCACCAGAGTGAAAGTGAAACTCTGGTGTCATAAATTGGCAGAAATGTTCTTAATCACATGCGGTGATTCACAAACAGGTGTGATTGGTCACAACTGGCAGTTTAAAGTAGAAATCTGTTTAAGTGGAAGCAGGAAGGCAAATGAAACATGAGCTTGAGATGTCTAGGTTGTTACAAAGCTAAACTTCAAATCTAAAGTGAATGGATTCCCCTTTAATTTTACTAATTGGAAATTCAGTGTAATTAAAAGCCATTTTAGTGCTTTTTTACTATCTTACTCAGAATGCGGTTTAAGGGGAAAAAGTAGAAGCTCACCAGAAAAGAAATTCAGATTAGGAAAGAGGTGCTAAGTAAATCATGATTTATGCTTACCCCAGGTTTTTACAAGTATTTGGTTACAACAAGTGAATCAACACAGGATGTGCTCTGCATTCAAAAGACACATTGCGGGAAGCATTTGCCTTTTCTTTGTGTTACTCTGATTCAGTGAAGGGGGTGGAGTCAGTGTTGGCGTTCGCAGATGGAAAATCAGACTTCACTGTTATCTTTGTGATTCACATGTACTTTTCTTGTATCTTGTACATTCTCTGTAACCGTTTCTACCTCATGTTGAAGACCTTGTACATGGAAGTATTTATTTCATGTCATTTCACATACCAGTTTAAAGACCAGTGTTTCAAACTGTTGACCTGTTGTAGTCTACCTCACTAGAGACTGTTGTGACATGGAAATGAAGATATTATACCAAAAAAAAAAGAAAAATATTTGAGTTTTCTCTTTTTGTCTGTGGAAATTAAAAATGTTTTAAGGTTTGAATGTACTGATCTTTCACTAAATGATGCTATGATGATGATGGGTTACTGCAGCAAATATACTTACTGGGTTCAATGTGATATTTTATCCTGGCAGTGGCATATTTCTCTTCGCAAAGTGACATTAAGTTGACGTACAGTTAAAGAAAGTATTGGCTCGGAAAAAGCGTCTGTAGAATAACCAAAATGTAAAGGATAATAAGCTGCAGTCACGCCGCAACCCTGATATAGAAAAGCAGAAGAAAATGGATGGATGGGTCATACGACCACCACCAGTGTAAAGAAAGCACTGATTCAGGGTGGGATGGAGCCATGTTTTTATGTTGTTTACGCCAAACTCTGAATCTACCATCTGAATAAGACCAAATAACATTTTTTTCCCATCTTCTGTAGCTTCAGATGCCTGTTCTGAGCTGACACATGGTGGTCTTTTGCTGGTGTAACCCATCAAGATTCGATGAGCTGTGCATTCAGAGAAGCTCTTCTGCATACCTTGGTTGTGGTTATTTGAGTTACTGTTGCCTTTCTAGCAGCTCAAAGCAGTCTGGCCATTCTCCTCTGACATCAACAAGGCATTTTTGCTCAGTGAACTGTCACACACTGGATATTTTTGGTTTTCCTGACTATTCGCTGTAAACCCTAGAGATATTCATGTGGGAAAATCCCAGAAGATCAGCAGTTTTCTTAAATACTCGGACCAGCTTATCTGTCAACAAACACACCACGTTTAAAGCCACCTAAATCACCTTTCTTCTGCCTTTCAATACAAGTCTCCTCTTTCATCAGTAGTGTGCGCTCTATTGATGTTTTAATGTTTTGTAATTTTTCAAGTTGTAGGAAACCTTATCATCATTTATGTCATGTACTTGAGCTCAAGAGAGTGAGAGAGAACAGCGAGCCTGTGCTGACATGTCACAGACAATTTTTGTCCTCTCAGCCACAGTAAGTCTCGCCCTGCTGCAACGTCAGTCATGTCACAGCAAAACTCTCTTTGTTTTGCTTCTGATTAAGGATTGTATTTTAACACACCTTAAACCATATTCCTGACAGCAACTGTTAGTCCATTCATCTACGATAAAGCTAACCTCTGTTCCTATTTAACAATTTCAATTCAGCTATGTTATGTCTCACATTTAGCATTAAAATCAGTGAAATTATTAACCTGACTTAGTTATGTCTCCGCATTTGAGATCTCAGTTGTGATCACAGGTGTGGAATAAGACAGCAAACGAAAAAAAGAAAAATCAGCACATGACCCCTGTTTTGAATTGCTGTCTCTGCCCTTCTAATGACACTCACACTGCAGCAGCTACACCACATAACAAGTATAACAGTGACACCTACAGGGTCCCCTCGAGATGGTTCTCACCATGTTGAATGTTAATCGTTGCATTATCACTCCTTCAAGTTCAGTTTATATCATTTCTTTTCAGTTATTGTCTGGCTTTATTTGTAAAAGTATGTTAATTAACCAAACGCATGGCTGCAGAATGGCAAGCACAGACTGTGATTAAAAGTTTTGCATTAAAAGAATGAGAAAAATACAACGTAGTAACTGCGAATACATTATGCTTATCCATTTTATTACTCTCTCCTTTGGATCATCCAGTTATTTTAGTTTCTTCAGTTCCAAAGAAGTCTGCAGAGTTCCTCCTTCAGTCCAAGTAGAGACCTGTGCAGTAGGACAAGTGTACCTTTTTTGGGTTTTCCTGAACCACATATGGTCAAACTTACTTTGAAATTCAGACAGTCAAGTGAAAAAGTTAGTGTTAAAATTATGAAATGAGTAGTTCTTCTAGAAGAGGCTATATTTCTCTTTAGAGCCGAAAAACATTAAATATCTAATGTTTGTGATAAGTCCCCACAAAAATGAGCCATTTCAAAATGAAAAGTTACATTTAATCTTTTAATTGAATTTTTACAAAATTAAACATTTAAAAAAAAAACAATTAAATAATTTTGCCCCAATAATTTGTCTGTGAAGCCATTGGAGATGACTGCCAGGGCTCCACTTGCTCCTTTTCATTTTGTTTGGCAAGATCCCGTCTTGATGGGGAAGTGCTGGATTAACAGCCTGAGAGATAACATCTCGCCATACACCATAAGAGCACCAGAAAGTAACTTATAGTGCCTTATATTATTAACTTTTACCCATCCCTAAATCTGTGGAAGTGGTGTTTCAACAAAGCCCACTAGAGGGTGGTAGATATCTGTAAGAAGGCATTTGAAGTATGCCAAAGCCATCTAGAGATTTTACAGATATAAATACAGTAGTCAAAGCCTGTGATATTTGCAGACAGGGGCAGGGATGGAAAACAAAACCCAGAAGGGAGAGAGGGTGCTGCACTCTATTAATAAATCAGTGAGTGGGAGTAAAAACGGCCAAATTGAGCTTTAAATATCAGTTTTACAATCAGTCTTTTTTCAGTCAGGCAAGAAGGGCAAGGAAAGCTGGAAGTTGACAGAGCTGACAAACAAATCTCTTATATGAAAAAGAAGTCCTCGCCCACATTTGGTGAAGGAGATATTGCAGATTACAGCTGAATCCCTTTCCGTGCAACCCCTTACAGACACTCACAGCCTCCCTCTCTCCTTCATAAATCTGTTCCCACAACACACAACCTGACAGATCAGACCAATGTTCTACTTAATCCACGTCCTACCTCTGCAGCGATGCACTTCTATACATTAGGATGCAAGGACAGAAACCTAAAGAGAAGAAATGAAACAAAATCTCTGCACTGTACAGTATTATAATGCGCCTGGGTTATTTTACAACATCTACAGAGGGAAGCAACACATTTAGAGAAACAGTGTGGAAATAAGCTTCGCACACTCTGTTATTAAAATGGCAGTAGCAGTGGTCTGCAAGATGCACGATTCAGACAGTTGCAGCATGTGTGGCAGAAGGTGACGCTTCCATCCTCGGCGGCCGACTTGCTTTTCACTCGCGTGTGCATATGTTCACTGTTCTCATGTGCTCCTCGTCTTCTTGAAGTAGATCCCTCTGCTTTGCTTGCTGTGGGCAAGGAGGCGCTACGCAGCGAGTTGTACAGTCTGAGCCTGCTGGGAACATGCTGCTGACTCAGCCCAGGCCACTGCATTCATCTATCTGCACTGCAGTGCTGTCTCTCTCCTCCCCGCCCCACCACCCGCCTGCCTCACTCAGTGCACCACCTTACACACACGGAGGAGGAGGGCGCGGGGGGGGGGGCACATGCAAGCACACACCTGCCATCTTACTACAGTTTCACCGTGACACACCCAAAACACGGCAGATCAAAGAGTCGCATTCAGGTAACACAAACAGAAACGATGTCATATGCGTACTCCTGCAGGAAGGCTGTGTTCTCGTTCTCACAACTACACAAACTACAGAGTTCTTTAATGTAGTCTCTGTCCCTCCCTGTATACTGCAACCTGCACACATTCCCTGCCTTGCAATTTTTGTGATCATCAGCAACAAACAAAATTACCTTCTTTAAAGTGTCAGTAATTTTCTTAAATAGGTAACACAGATTATGATGCAGCGATACATCGTCCGACTTTGTATGAGAACCATGCATTGTAGAACCAAAAATGACACCAGCCAGAGGAATAACTGGAAGGCTGCTTTATTGTTTGGAAATAGATTCGTGCTCAAATGAAGACATTCTTTCACTGATTCTCATTTAACTTCCAATGTGGTTGTGCGACACGTGTTATCTTTCTGACTGTATTAGTGGCAAGAGACAATGACAGTCAAAAGGGTTTTTTCAGTTAAAGTAGTTTCAAAGAAAAGAAATGTATCTCAGTCATGCTACAAAAGAATGGCCTCATATACCATTTGGTAAACCAACATTAGGAAATGAGCTGTAGTGTAAAACAAAAGGCAAGCTGTTCTTTTGCTAGCCCGAGAGCCAGTAAACAGAACACACAGAGAGCACTTCTACTACATGACTCTACAAGATGTTAGTCCAGACAGTCTAATCTAGGTGGTGAGTTTTTCAGTTCAGGTTATTTACGAACTCAATACATTGCGTCTATCGTGCTCCATTTTGATTCACTTCGATGGGTGTTGAGATTCTCATTGCTGATTTATGACTAAATAGAAAGCTAAAAAGGCACGTGCCGTTAAGAGATATTGCACCATAAACAAACACACAGACAGTTAAGACAACTAACCCTTAAAATCATTATTATTATATCATATTGAAAGTGACAGCGAAATTAAAGGTGAGCTCCAAAACTACAGCAGTGTGTTAACGGGAAACATGGAGGGTTAGAGCTGCAACAAGCAAAAGAAATCGTCACACAGAGTGAGCTGTGGCTCGTAGTCGGGGCACACGGGTTAACCAGCAGTCGCCTGCAAAAAGGCTGTGAGTGTGTGTGTGTGTGTGAGTGTGCGTGTTTGTGTGCGCATGTGCGAGGGTGTTAGTGTGCGTGTGTGTGAATCCGTTTAACCTTGTGTCTACAATATAGGAAAGTAGGGGCAAGACATCGTCACATATACAAAAGGGTATGCTGGTAGTGCAATCCTCTAACCAAGGCAGGCTCCACATTTCTCAGCAAGCAGCCAGTACAACACCATGCATTGTACGCTGGTACCCAGTATGCACAAGTCCTGGGCAGGCCAGAGTTTTGGTTATTTCTCTGAACATACCACACAAAGAAAGAAGCATGATCAGTTACACTCTGGGGCTCTGGTTTCACCTCAATGCAAGGAGTGGACAGGAGAGTTGAGTTACAGACACTGTTCTAATGTATATATACTATATATATATATAATGGTAGAATATATATATAATATATATGTAATATAGCTCTGTATATGCACATATGAATTTATACAGTTTTTATTACAATCAGTTTTTTTTAAATATAGATTAGCTTACTTCCCTCTTTTTTGTGAAATGTGAATCAAAAAAGAACGAAAGAAAGAAAAAACCTATTCCATCTAACAAATGCGTCACAGCCTAACAAGTGTGACAAGGGGTGTCAGCTGGAAGCCATTCTATTTATGGTTATTAATATTTAGTGTTAGATTAATAGCTGTAGTTTTTCTTTTTTTAAGTAATCCTGTATTTACAAAAAAACTACACATGCTGTTAAAATAATATAATACATTATTTATAGCCTCTTAAAAAGTTCAGTCTTAGCTTTTGCAGTTTGTGCCCTATAGAACGAAGCCTGAATTTTATTTCTTTTTTTCCCCAAATGGATGTATGTGTATTGATTTTTTATTTTCCCTCTTTCTTCCTGTCAATCTCGTATTCGTGGAGGTCTCGGAGAAAATGGACGGCAGTAGCTTTTACGTTTGTCATTCAGCGTTTTTTATTTGGTTCAAGGTAACACCCACACTGATTTTGGAGATTTCATGCAGCAACTGGACCATGGAACTTGAAAACGGATGAGGAGGGGTTGGGAGCGGCTTATAAACGGGTAGTGACATCACTGGACGACAGGAAGTGCATAAGCTCTGGTGTGGTGCCTAGGCTCACAGCACCGTAAAGATGCATCCAGTGCTCTGCCTGATTATTTGGTATTTGTTATGCAGTAGAGCAATAGGGAGAAAAACATGGCAAATGAGATGCTCGGAGCACTTGTTGTTGGTGAATACTGAAATCTGGGCCGATCCACTGATCCCCTTCTGCTTCAGAAGGAATTAAGAGTGCTGCTCAAACCAACGTGTCCCAATTCACTTTCATGACATCTCCTCACAGTGTTTCCTATATCTGGCTGCTATCAGGGTGAACATTAGTTTGTTTACTGAAATTAACTGAGACCAGACTGCAGTCCATAATGACTATTCATATAAACGTCACCATTACAAGCGAGCGCAATGACGCCGTTTCATCGAGATGCTTCTAGCCCTATAGTTCTAAGCATCGTAAGCAGGAAGCACTAAAGTGGCCCCTGACCGGGCGGCTGTCAGCAACGCGACAACCAGCCGAGATCATCGTCCATCAACATGGCATAAAACAAAAGAGTAAAACATGATTTCATAAATACTCCCATCACATTCACTTGCATTTTGTTGCAGAGCTCATAATAGTACATTTATAATATCTCCTGAGAAAAAGGGATGAATTTTTCAAGCATTGCATACATTTCTAGGGTCTCTGTCTAATAACGACAGCGAGAAAACAGACTGGGCAGGGCATACTTAACCCAATCCCACTCCATGGACAAAGGGCAACAAGGGATAACAAGGCAGGTCTCTTTGGCTTCTCCACGCACAATGTTCTCATCACCCATTCATTATTTCCCATTTCTCAACAAAATAAGATACTACTAATATGTCTCATCACAAGATCGTTTCTCTAAAAGTAAAAGCACAAAATAAGACATGGAAATTATATCCTGAAAGAAAATAACAACAACAACAACAACAAAAGATACATACATTTACATTTTGTGTAAATAAATTAACCTAACAAGGATCAAAACTCTTGTCAGCCCTATCAGAAAAGGTCTAACCACCCACAGAGAAACATTAGAAATAGAAAGGAGTTTGCCAAACCTGTGAAATCCCCACAAACCAGGATACCCACAATGCCCGATTACACAAAAATAAAGGCAGATGGTATGGAGCATTACATAGGTGCATACAAATTATAAATATAAGCTTCTTTTTTTTCATTTCAAAGTGCTGTGCCCTTGAAAATACTGTATTTCTGTCCAAATTAACAAACGTTTCAGTCCCATGACACACACAAATATCTCTCTCTAAATCTTACACACTCAAAATCTCCAAAGCAGCAACTATTTACTTATTTATTTATTTTTTATTTCACCCACTGATGGACTGACGGTGCTATCATTTCCCGACATATATCATTCTTCCATCTATAGAGACAACAGGTTTAAACAGTAATTTGAAATGTGCTGAGTAATGAGATTAAAATTTGGATCCATTTTAAGCTGATCAACCCCCCCCTCCCCACATCGCTTATCTTCGTGGAACAAATTACTCTGAACTTTCAAATTTCGAACATGTCTTGATCGTACAGTCGAGCCACCGTCGTGGTCTGAGTATTAGTGTCTTGTGGACTATGATAATTCATGCAAAGATTTCTGATCAAAACATGCCATCATGCAAGTCATTTCTATGCATTGAACAAGCACACTTATTATTTGTTTGGAAATCTTTCTGAGTAAATGTTAAGCCCTTGGCCCGAGTTGACTCCATAATAAACAGACACTTACTCAATTTGGTGTGAAAGCCCATGTTAAAAAAAGGATTTCGATGTGGATTATAACAAAGATAAAATGAGTAGAAGAGTTGATTGACATGGGCAAACTTGTTGGATATTGTTCTTTTTTTTTCTTCTGTTTGCATTTTCGCTGCTCAAAAAACAAAACGAAAACAATTTCTAGCTCAATAAAACAAAAAAGTAGTTCACACTGTTA
Source organism: Rhamphochromis sp. 'chilingali' (assembly GCF_963969265.1). Classification (NCBI taxonomy): domain Eukaryota; kingdom Metazoa; phylum Chordata; class Actinopteri; order Cichliformes; family Cichlidae; genus Rhamphochromis; species Rhamphochromis sp. 'chilingali'. Next base: position 17,719,239 of record NC_137936.1, read on the forward strand.
TTTGTGTCTTTCACTCACCTTCTGTTTGCTCATAGAGTGAGTGTGCCATTTGTTCCTTTAAACATTTCTGTATTAAACGACACAGAAACACTCTGTGGCTGCTGCAAGAAGGCGTTTCTTCAGCAGCGAGCAGCATCCTTGTTGTCTTTCACAGTACTGTCTTCCATAAGAAAACCATTCCTTGCATCCAGACGCGTGATTTTTTTGTTGTTGTTTTTTCCATTTCACCTCTTGGTGTAGAGTTTGCTCAACTTATCTGTAAGACCAGTCATACGTGAGCGGTATGGGACGCAGTCTGTTTTGATTGACTTTTTGTTAAGTAGTCCAGATACAGAGTCGCACAGTATGCTGATTATGTTTGGTTTGACTAAAGTTCAAGTCTTCAAGCTGTAACAGACCAAGATGCTTCTCTCTGCATCAATATAAGAATGAAGTCTGTAAACAAAATTACTGAAGACTTTTTTTTTCTGACTTGCAAATGAAATAATCTGTACAACTGTGTTGGTGAGTTTCCGCTCGCATTAGTATCATCTTTTTGTTATTACTGTGAATATACATCCAGTGGCCTAACATTTGGATTCCCTGATGTCTTTTTGGTTTCTTCCTTTCTCTTTCCTTCCCCCTTTGCCCTCATTGTTGTCGTCCTGTTTCTCCTTCTCAGGTTTGGTTACACTGTCATAAGAAGGCAGGGAGGCAGTTGAGGGAGTGCCCTCTTTCTTTTCTTGTTCCTGATTGTTACCACCATTCTCGTCTTTGTTATTGGCTGGTTTGCGCTTACAAACAAAACCCCGACTGGCCAAATGGGAGCGGTAGGCCCTTTGAATGATTCTGGCAGACACATCCTCCTGCTTGCGTCTCAGAGTGGTGGTGATAGGCTCATAAGAGACCTTGGAAGGATTGGCAGCCACGAAACGCTCCTCCATTTGTTGCCTCAACATGTCCAACTCGCCGCTGTCACCCAGCACACGCTTGGTGAAGGCAAAGAGGATGTCCAGACAGTGTATGCGGTCTCCACTCACCATAGGCATGTCCATTGCAATCAGTTCAATGGTATTAGGCTTGGGCACGCGGAGTGGGTGTTCGAGTGCATCTGCAAAGTCAGAAAGCTTGGCATAGGTGATGAACTGGGAGGCATCTGGGTCAAACTTCTCCCAAATTTCATAAAAGGTCTCAAAGTCATCCTCACTGAGTGGGTCTGCACTCTCCTCTGTGGCCACGCTGAAATTCTCCAGGATGATGGCAATATACATGTTGACTACAATCAGGAAAGAAATGATGATGTACATAACAAAGAAGAAGATGCCCACCGATGGGTTGCCGCAGTCTCCCGTAACAGGGGTCCCAGAGTTCTCCAAGTAGGGGTCACAGTCCGGAGGGTAGTTCAGAATAGGCAGCAGAAGGCCATCCCATCCCGCAGACGTGGTGATCATAAACAGGATGATCATGCTGTTGCCAAAGGTTTCAAAATTGTACATGTCATCAATTCCAGCCCCGTATTTCACATAGCCAAAGTTAGACATTCCAAAGATGGAGAAAATGAACATAACCAGGAAAAGAAGGAGGCCAATATTGAACAAGGCAGGAAGTGACATCATAAGGGCAAACAGAAGAGTTCTGATTCCTTTGGCCCCCTTGATGAGACGCAGGATCCTGCCGATACGAGCCAGACGGATCACCCTGAACAGTGTTGGTGAGACAAAGTATTTCTCAATCAGGTCAGCCAGAAACATTCCTGAAATTCAAAGGAAGGAAAAACAAACACATGTTAGTTAAGGCTGAGACAAAAGCCGACTGAATGCTTTACCCCATTCCACACAGCAGGAAAAGAAACATTGATTCTTCATTACTTGTTGGTCTTAGTTAGTAATCCATCTGTTTTTATACAGCACGAGGATCACAACAAAAAGCCAGGAAAAACTGTATGGCAACGTTTGAACTGAAGACATTTGAAAGAAAGAAATTGAAGTTTTTTTTATATTTGATTTTATGTATACTGGGCAAAAGTCCAGCAATCCCTGATTTCTTTATATTTCTTTATATTTACTTGGAAAATGGGAAATATTTCTTTACACCAGCTGTGTTCTTTAACTGAGCCTGAACTCTCTTATGCAGCTTTCCTGAGGCTTATTTTCAGTCCAGTTCTTGAGTAATTTGGCATACCTCAGCCCTTTCTCAATGTTTCCCTTCCATAAGATTGGCTTTAAATCTTTTAACGGCACAGTTGCCCACCATGCTGAGATAAGCCAAGCTTTTAGCTATTTTGTTGGTGCAAAAATAAAATTTTATCCCTGTCAAACTATGTTATATTTTCATAGATTCGATTAAAGAAATGGAACCAAATTATGGATTTTTGTGACAGGCTACTAGCAAGAAAGTGCTATTGCTCAACACCACTTTAAAAATTCCAAGAAAGTCTGGCTGCTTGAAAGCAAAATATAAAGAAAGATTTTAAATTTCACCTTCTGACAGGTTGCGCACATTAGTGCTACATATATTTTAATTCATATATATTACAACTGGTAGAAACACAAAGTTTGGTTTAGGCAAGAGAGCTGCCTGAACAGAGTTTGCAGGAGACCACACACAGGTTAGCTTAAAGTCTGGCTTATGTTTGAGCTGTGTGCATCTGCAGTACGTGAATGAAATTGGCTTATTTGAGCCATTTCCAGTAAAGCTGCTTTGACTTTTCCCCTCATGCATAAACAGCCTTTTTAAATACTTGCCCACAATTGAAAGGATGACCACAACCACATCGAAAATGTTCCAGCCATTGGTGAAGTAATAGTGACGTAGTGCGAAGAGCTTCAGTAAAAACTCGCCAGTGAAGACAACAATGAAGACAAAGTTGACCCAGTAAAGCACGTTCTCTGTCTCCTCCGACTGATTGTCTGTCTCCACCATCATAGTGACCATGTTGAGGCAGATGAGTATCATGATGGAGATGTCAAACACCTGCTGCGTCACAAAGTCAAACACCATGCCCTGGATTTTGTTCTGAGGAGAAAGCGAGAAGACAGAAGAGGGATGTTGGAGTGATTTTCTTAATGATTTTTAGAAATGTAACTTGCGTGGAGGAGAAGGGAGGAGAATATTTACCTGGGGCCTGGGGATTGGTTTCTGTGGTTTCTTGGACCCTAGTTTCTTCATTGCATTGTAATACTTCTTCTGCTCTTCTGTCATGAAGATATCCTGACCTCCAAAGTAAAGGGACAAAAAACAATTTGGTTACAATCTGCAAGACCACATTTTCCAGTGCAGGATCTACTTTAAAAAAAAGTCAAAGTCAGCGGTGTAGATTTTAATGACATTTTGGGACATACATCTGTCTTCTTGATTATAGTGTAATTGACTGTTTCATCTAACTCTGGTGAGAAAGTAAAAATGTGTATATTTGAGAGATAAATGAAGAAAGGCAATCTTATCTTTTTCTTTTGTTGATTGAAGTTATCAATGATGACACCAATGAAGAGGTTTAGGGTAAAGAATGAGCCAAAGATGATGAATATGACAAAGTAGATGTACATGTACAAGTTGTCCTCATAAATGGGCTGATCCTCCACCTACAAATTGCCATAAACAAAAAAACATATTAAAAAAACTGTAGGTCCTGCTGATGTGAAAGTCAGACTATTTGTAAACTGAAAAAGCTTACCTTTCTAGAATCTATTGCCGCATACATGATGTCCATCCAGCCTTTGAATGTTGCCTGCGATGGTGGCAGTCACAGTGTGAGAAAACAAAAAAATTGTACAAATGCGAAGTAGCAAAAAAAAAAGTTTCTCACCACTTGTAGGAGTGCCAGGTATCCCGCGCCCACGTTGTCAAAATTGATCTTGACATTCTTCCATCTGACTTCAGTATAGTTGTCATTGATGAGTGCGAGGCACTCTGTTTTGTTGTTCACCTCATGCGGTAGAAAATACTCCTCAGCTGTCTCATTGAAACAATAGTAATACTTTCCAGCAAACAGATTGACACCCATGATGCTGAAGATGAGCCAGAAGATGAGACACACCAGCAACACATTCATGATTGAGGGAATTGCACCCACCAAGGCATTCACTACAACCTAAAAAGAACAGGGGGGTGGAGAGCAGACAAGAGTGTATGTTAGCAATCAAACACCACCTGCTTGTAGATGTTATAACATTTTGCACAGAAACACACACTTACATAGAAATGCACATTCTTTCCCTCCCTTAGAGACTCAAGTTGCGTTATGTGATTGCTTCGTAAAAATTCATGCCAATCACAATAACCTACAAGCGAGTATAACAACAGGGCACAATACAATGCACAACAAGTCAAAACAGTGTAGAACTCTGATTATTTCAACTTTGAACAGAGAGCCATGCTTAAAATAGTTTGTGTTATAGGTTTTGGTAATAAAGGGGATATTACAAATTTTATAAATCATCACTTTTGACTGTCAGCATTTAAATGACGTAGTACTGTTTTATGACAGCTTGGTATATTAAACTAAAACTCATTACAACTAGTTCTAAATCATTATAAAGTTATCCTTTTGTAGCTTCTAATCCACATTATCAGATTTTTTTGTATTGTGCCCCAGCATATTGTTATTCCCATCAAAAGTATATTGCATTCATACACACTCGTATACTATTTGTGTTCCAGTATGTCAAGAGAACATTTGTGTTAGCTGTGGCTGCTCAATGCAACAAATTAATTCAATCAATTAAGTAATGATTGCATGAACTGTTAATATAAAAGATAACTTTACCGTCCTGAATGATATACAGCTGTTAGAATTAGGAGGAAAACACAGGAATGTGCATTTCCAAACACCAAGCCATGAAAACAGAAAGCCAAATAAACCAAAACTATAGGCAAACATCAAATGTCAAAATTATTTGCGTTATTTTGTGTTCTGTCTAATGTTGTAATATAGAGACAATGCAGCTATGCGATAACTTAATATAACTGCAAAACGGTGATCGTGAAAATCATGGTGATGAAATTCACTGAGGAGTGATGAGCAAGGATGTCAGGGGAGGGGTTATGCAACCAGAAGTTTGTTGATCTTCCAGTGTGACAATGCCAAAGCCAAACTGTGATAATATCAGATAACAGGACACTTGAGCCAGAGCAAAAGCCAGAAGATGCTGAGCCTAGGCACGATAAAAATTTTTGTTGTTTTTTTTTTGCCCAGCAACAACCAGAGGCTGACGCAATCCATCACATGAAATAACCAGATTAAACCAGATTCTGTTTTGTTTGTTTATTAGTTAAAACTCTGGAGTTACATCACAACTATAGATGTAGAAACTGTGCACACACTTAAGGACAGACTTAACTGTGTGCACCTTGTAAATGAAGTATGCACAAAGATTGACTACTAATTTGGATATCTGTTCATTTGAGCTGGGGGCTCTGTAGCACTTAACAGACTGCATTTTGGGTCTGTGTCATAACCCTATTGCATGGCTCAGCTTGAATTTGTTTTGCCTGACAGTTCAAACCAACCTCTAGTTGTTCCTTCAGCTGGTACTAAACAGAGCTTTTATTGTAGCGTGCTGAATCACTCAAACAAAAAATTGGAGTGCAGTCTACTTTTTTAAATAAAGCATTGGACAGAGTTTAATTTTGTTAATATTTGGAGTCACTGCTAAATGCTTTAAAATAATGCTAAATTTATTATATATGAAATGAAACATGATTAATCAAATCAGATGTATGATGACCATCTGAGATGATCTGCGTCCATGCAAAAAGCTTCTCACTAATCCAAGGAGTCATCTTTAAAAAAAGAAAAGTCCCCTCAGAGATATTTAAAATCTATTCTGCCATCTCTAGCATGCGCTGATACTTCTTATTTATTCGGCATGCAAAAGGACCAGCTGCCTGGTATCTTGGGTCTTACCCTCATCCCTTCAAAACGTGACAGGGCCCTGAGGGGTCTCAAGGCCCTCAGTGTCCTGAGTGATTTAATCGGGCCTAGATCGGAGTAGCCCAACGCATTAGCTATAAGGGTGACTATAGACACCTACACAGATAGGGACAGAAGAGGGAAAGACAGAGGCAAAGGAAGAGAGGACCCACAAAGTTAGAGGGGAAATAGAGAGAAAGGTGGACTCTAAAGTGTAAGGATGGCTGAATGGTTATATACAGATATATATAAGTACATATATAGGTTATATATGTGTAAGTATATGTATCTATATAGCATAACGGTTAAACAGGAGTTATTACAATAAACAACGGTCAATAAAGCGTAGCCGGACTTCTTTTTTTCCTTTTCTTTTTAAAAAAAATGTGTTTGCTTATGTTTGAGTTTGGTTTAGTTTGGCAAGCCAGTCTAGCGTGATAACCAGCTTAACAGCACAGTGAGCACACCTGGAAAGAAACTTGTGGTTGACACAGTGAGAGGAAGAGAAGAGAGTCAAACAAAGGGAAAAATTAGAGGAGAAATGAGTTCACAAACACTAAATCAATGTGACACAATAATATACACACAGTACACGATACAAAACAGTACAGTTTCCACATCAGAGGGCATTGTACTTAAAGAAGGGAGAGAAAACGCAGAAGCTGACGACAACTTTCAGGGTTAGAAGAGAGGAAAAGCCTGTGAAAGTAGGAGTCCCACCACAGCACATCAACCTTACCCTGGACCCCCAAACACCGACCCCTCAGTCCCTCTCGATAGCTGCACAACGTCTCTCTTAACTTAAAGAGAGACACAGTTATAGGAACCTGCTGTGAGAGAGAGGACAGGTCAGTGTTAGGACAGAGGGCTGCATTAAAAAAATCTGGATTAAGTTATCAGACTATATTGCGATGTCTTCATATTTCAGGGTTACGCAAAAAAAAAAAAAAAATCCACCATGTAACTTGAATAATTGAACACTTTTGTCGTCCATCATGACCCATAGGACAGACCCCTTACTATAATTGTTGGGAAGAGAGGATCCAACTCACACATTTAGAAAATCTGTACTTAGCCTACATGAAAATTGTAAAAAAGTAAGGACAGTTTTGCTACCGACTGCTTGAGGTTTTCATTTAAAATCGTCACATATCCTTCTTTCTTCTTCATTCCTTCCACCTTGATGAGATTTCCAGTTCCAGATGGACTGAAGCATCCCCATAGCTTAATGCTCCCACCACCATGTTTCGCTGTAGGGATGGTGTCATTTTGGCTTGTATGCCTTCCCCTTCTTTCTCCAACTATAAGCAGCATATCTGTGGCTAAAAATCTCTACTTTCTTCTGATCTTCACCTTAGCTTGTTTCAGTCTGGTTTGCAGGTGTAGGGTTACCCTACCCCTCTGTAGTTGTCCTGGGCTCTGCAGACACATCTCTCACTAGTTTTCTTTCCACGCTCTTTGAAATCTTTCGCTTTCTGCCTCTGCCAGGCTTGTTCTGTACTGTGTTGCTCTATTTGAATTTCTCGATCACACTTCTTGCTCCAGTTCTTGACACTCAGGAACTCTGTGATAAACTTCCTGCTTTGTGAGCAGAAGCAATTCTTTTTCTCAAGTCTAAACTGATTTCTTTTGCTTTTGGCACAACACTTTCTAAAGTTATAGCTCAAACCTTTGCTGAAGTTTTTACACTGTGTGTAAATTGGAAGATAACCCTTGATTTTGCAAGCTTCATTACAAAGTTAATGCGCATAAAAATCACTTGCTCATTAATGGGAAATGTTTGACAAAAATTGTCCTTATTTATATCTTTCATAGAGAAGACCTTACTTAACCAGACAATGCAAAACTGCTTAAAAGTCCAGATCTGAAAACAACTGATACTATTTGAAGCACTATAAATGCCAATATTTAACAAAGGAGGCTCTAACTGTGACGTTTCTAAGCACCTACAGAGACAAATAAAAGAAAGATGCTACACATTTGTAATATAGATATCTAAACCCTTTTTAAATGATTTGCTGACATATCATTTAAAGCGACAATATCATTTCTCAGTTTTAACATTTGGTTGTTTTATATTGATTGTTGTTATATACAGCCAAGTAACTGCATATTGTTTTGATTTACATTTAAAGGGCTTTCTATGGAAGTGAATTTATATCTCAGTCCTGTAGTGATATTAACATCTTCTGCATAACATTGTATTATAAGTCTCACAAATGTTGTGTATGCACTCACTGACCACTTCATTTGGTTCACCTGTTCAACTGCTCATTAACTAATCAGCCAACCACACGACAGCAGCTCAGCACATGTAAACATGGCCAAGATGACCTGCTCGATTTCAAACTGATTTAAATTACTTTGAACGCAGTGTGATTGTTGATGCCAGAACAGTTGGTCTGTGTGTTTCAAAAACTGCTGAGCTACTGGAATTTTCCCACATGACCATCTCCAGGGTTGACAGAGGATGGTCTGAAAAAGAAAAAAAATATCCACTGAGCGGCAGTTCTCTGGCTAAAAATGCCTTGTTGATGCCAGAGGTCAGGGGAGAATGGCCAGTCTGCTTTAAGCTGACAGGAAAGCATATTGACTCAAATAAACACTCTTTACAACAAAGGTACGCAGAAGAGCATCTCTGAATGCACAACACATCTACCTCTGAAGCAGATGTGCTTCAGCAGCACTGGGTGTGGTCTTCTGCACTCCTTTTAACTAAGAACAAGAATCTGAGGCTACAATTTGCACAGGCTCACCAAAACTGGACAACAGAAGAAAAATGCTGTGTGTTCTGATGAGTCTTGATTTCTGCTGCAACATTTGGATGGTAGGGTCAGATTTTGGCATAAACAACATGGGTTCATCCTGTCTCATCAATGGTTCACGGTGTTGCTGGTATAATGTGTGGGAGACATTTTCCTCTGGGGTCTTGTTGACCATGTTTATTTCTTTATGACCACAGTGACCATCTGCTGATGGCTCCTTCCAGTAGGAGAACATACCACTGGTTTCTGGTATCTTAACGATGAGGTCACTGAAATCAAATGACCTTCACAGTTAGCAGATTCAGTCCAGAGCACCTTCACACCTTTCTAGAAGGTGATGTGGAGATTCCAGTAAACCTGCAGCAACTGTGTGATGCAGTCATGTCGACTCGGCATGAACCAAAATCTCAGAGGAATGTTTCTGGCACCTTGTTGCATCTGTGCCACAAAGAATTAAAGGAGATCTGAAGATAAAAGGGGATTGAACATAATGCTAATTAAGAATAACTATTGAAGTGGCCGTGTGAAGACTCACACACTTATTCTTTGTCCTTCTTTTGTCCTTCTTGTGGGCAGCAGTGTCATTTGGTCAGTTTCTCCAAACTTTAACATCTTCTACTGCTATATTCAAATGATTCTTTGACCACCTGATCTTTTCAACATGATCACTGAAAGTTAGTGGCCAGATTCCAATCGTAATCTTGATAACTGAGGATGTTTGTTAAAAACAAAGGCAGATGTTTGTGAAGCAACCTGACTACTCCTATGTTCTTTGTTCTCAACAAACTATTGTGACGTTACATATTGTAAAAGACAATCAGACAGTAACTGAAAATACATGATATACACAAATAATCATAAAAAAATGCACACATATGGTATGTGTGCAGGGTAAACATACTTACAATTTCTGACCCCCATCAGGAATACAACATACAATACTACATTCCTATTAAACATAACTAAATGCTTGTTTATATGTATATGTCGAGGTTAACATAGACAGACTGGCACTTCACAATTAAGGGTGAAGATAAATTGGTGGTCAAAGGACAAAAAAAAAATAAATGAACGACTTAGCACAACATAGGACATAATAAAAAAAACACACATATATACATATATATATATATATATATATATAGAAATCAATATTACGACAAGACAAAAAATATAAATTTATTGCTAAATATATAAAATTGAATTAAATTACACATTTTGAGGAAAAAATCATTTGGATTTGGAAAGGTCAATGTCAGGGACTGAAATGATCAACTAATTAAATAAACTGTCCATAAAATATCATTGAATGTATGCCATCACATTCAGTGATCAATCACTTTAATTCTCAAATTTCCAAATTATTCTTTTCCTCAAAACCGTAAAATAACGAAGTAAAGTGCTATAAAAAGTGTCACTTCCTGAGAAGCACCAGATATTTCACTAGCTATGACATCCATCCATCCATCCATCCATTCGCTTCCGCTTATCCTTTTCAGGGTCGCGGGGGGCGCTGGAGCCTATCCCAGCTGTCATAGGGCGAAAGGCGGGGTACACCCTGGACAGGTCGCCAGTCTGTCGCAGGGCTAACACATAGGGACAGACAACCATTCACACTCACATTCACTCGCACATTCACACCTAGTGGCAATTTGGATTATCCAATTAACCTATCCCCACAAGCTGCATGTCTTTGGATGGTGGGAGGAAGCCGGAGTACCCGGAGAGAACCCACGCAAACACGGGGAGAACATGCAAACTCCACACAGAACGACCCCGGCCTGATGGTGGAATTGAACTCAGGACCTTCTTGCTGTGAGGCAACAGTGCTAACCACCGTGCCACCGTGCTGCCCACTAGCTATGACATCATTTTTTAAAATATAGATGCAGGAAAGAATTCACGTGAGAAACAGATCACACACAAATGAGAGAAAAGGATAAACCACATATGAATTACAGTAGCTGTCAAGAGAGGGAAACACTGAATGCCTCAGCAGGCCAGATTGAACATTCAGGACAGAGAGGCCATTGTGCTACTGAAACTAAGCAAAATCTCCAGGCTTCATGACAGAAGCATGGAGCAATGTGCAGATGCGTTTCTGTGGTCCCTGGTGTTTGTAGACACTGCTGACTAGATAAAGAGGTCTGTGACTCAGCAGTGCAGGAACTGTTATCTCTCTAGTTTTTGGCTGAAGCAATAAAACCATGTTTTTTGAGACATTCGCCCATTTGGTAGAAACAAAAAACAAACATACGTGTTTCCCCAATAGAGCATCTTTTCTGTGTGACAAATGACTCACTGACTTTAAACTCTCAAATCTGTAGATGTTGCAATCTTAAACTATCATCATGTGGCCAGTATGTAACCAAGCCACATACAAATGTACTTACATCAACAATGAAGAAGTCCAACCAGCACCAGGCATTTGTAAAGTACTTGACAAAGCCATAAGCCACCCATTTCAGCAACATCTCCAGGATGAAGATGTAGGTGAAAACACGATCCGCATACTCCAGGATGATACGGACTGTCTTCCTCTGTTCTATGTACACGTCCTCAAAGGCCTGAAGAGCAGAACAGAAACATCACACAGACAATATGCATGGCATGAAACAACCAGTGTTATTATCAGTATGAAGGTCTTTTCACTCTTCTAAATCACCTGGGTTAGAATTTGCTGGATGACATGCTGTGTTCATTTGTTGTTGACAATAAGTTGTTTACACCATGCAGAAAAATAACTGATAAACATAACCCTATCAGACTAGGGTCATGGTTCCCTTCATTCCCTGTTTCCATTATTCCACATATAAGTGTTTGTCTTTACCTCCCACCTGGATAAAGCTGCAAGCCTAAGCTAGAAACTCCTGGTTGAAAGCTTGGTGCATTAGAGCACTTTGCTGTCCATTATCGGCAATAATATCAAGAGCAGTTGCAGAAGAAAAGCAGAAGATGATGCTTGCTCACATCCTCAGAACTAAATGCAATCATTAACTGATTTTGCTCATGTTTTTCTAATTTGTTGCTTGTATTCTTCCTTTGATGTGCATTTTATCATATTGTTAATTAGATATTGTAGTAGGGCAATTAGATTGTTTGTGAGAGTGTGCAAAACTGGAAACATGTTTACGCTACAGTGTGTGTGTGTGTGTGTGTGTGTGTGTGTGTGTGTGTGTGTGTGTGTGTGTGTGTGTGTGTGTGTGTGTGTGTGTGTGTGTGTGTGTTCTTACCAGGGCCCCACTGCTGAGCAGGATCATGAAGATGATCAGGGTTTCAAACCAGTTGTGTTCCACTATCAGGTAGCAGGTCTTCCTCAGGAACCACCAGTATTTCCCCCACCCGTGAGTAATGGGAACATCACAGCACTTATATTTGGCCACACACTCTGCATGCCAAATGAAAACACGACTGTTGATATACATCATGGATTGAACTGTGAATAAGCTGTCATTAACACAGTACACCGATAACATATTGTGTGGGCTTGTTGTTATTACTAACCAAAAAGTTAAAAATTAATCACCACTTACCATCTGTCCAGCAGGCTTCTGGGTCAAGATACTCCTCCACAACCTCCACCACTGCCACCTCCTCCACATCAGGCTTGATGTCTATTGTGCTGCCCTCAGACGAGCTGGTGTCATCCAGCTAGGACAAAGAGATCAGTTCAACCTCTTAGTTTCTCTCTGAATGTTATAGGTTCAGCAGTGAGATGCTGAAAGCGTACAATATGTATAAGGCACAGTGCCAGTGAAGCCATTACATTAATGCATCCTTTGGGTTTATATGCATGACATGATTTATAAATGGAGGTATACACGTTACAGCCATGTAGCACAGTTATTAAAAGTCATGTTAGTCACTAGAGATAATCAGTAATTCTTTGAATTGTTAATAATAGTCATTATACGGTGGCCCTGAGAGGTCAAATGCATTGAAAACACCAGCAAACAGCAAACACTCAAAACAGAACCTAAGTAGAAAAAAAACAAAACCTCACAAAACACAATGGAGGGATTGCACTGGCACACATTTGAAAGAATCGGGGGATTTATCTGTGTTGTGAGGGAAAAGAGGATGTAAGGTAATGTGTGTTTTAATCGCACGATTCATTTAATACTTTAGATACACGTTTGATATTAGTCGTTTACTGTTAACTCGACAAAAACACTCACAAACACTCAGGACAGTTCAGTTCACTGAAGAGTGAATGCACATCAACATTCACCCCTTCTTCCCCTGTTTCCACCATTTTTTTAAAATTCTTTTTACAAAATAGCCATCATGCTTTTCTGACTGGCTTTCGCGCTGCAGCGTGCCCTCTGGCCAGCTGCAGCGCTGGGTAGATTTTTGTGGTTGAGGAAGCTCAGTAGAATATAAACCTGATGCAGGTACAGTAGTGATTCAGCTGCATTATCTCCTTTCTTCCTACAACAAACTAGGTCAAGGTGACCCACCCATCAGACTTCTCCACACACTTTGGGTCTGGCTATCCTTCTCCTCCATTTATACTGTACAGTAGACTGTGACTCTGCTTCTCTGTCATCTCACCAGGGCAGTCTGTTGTCTGCCTGCTGTTCTTGGCTGTCTGCAGGGTCAGCACTCAGGCTCAGTGTTACAGCGCTCCTGTCTAAATGGATGTTCTTAAATGTCAGTTAAACTAAGTCTCTCCAGTGTGGCAACTCAGATGAGTTCCACTTACTGCATATTGCACGATATACTCAACTTTATTCTGTTTACTGCACTATTGCATTGCTTCCTACCATGTTATATTTAGCAACCTCATCACCTCTGACATCAAAACAATAATTTACTAAAACTACCTGCAAAGCAAGGGCAGATGATACTCACATCTTTGCTGTTTTCCACATCGGATTCACTGCTGAAATCTTCAGTATTAAGGTTTTCAAAGTCAGACTCGCCAACAGCGATTGGAACGCAGACAGTGAGGTTTGGGTTGTGGATGAAGGACATGTAGTCGTCATCAATCATGTACTTTCCCACGCTGCTCCCAATTCCGCTGGTGGTCCCATTGCCATTTTTAGCATAGTCCAGTCCTCGATTGATATCCACTGTGTGATTTGCAATGCAGTTGAGCTTCTTCTCATACATTTCATCCAAAGGCTTCTGTTCGTCTTCGACAGGCTGCTTGTCATAGTGATAAAACAACCAATGAAAAATCGCTATTACAAAACAAACTGCCATCAAATAGGAGTCTGACACAAAACAATGTTATTTAAACAAGGAGGTGTATAAATGTTAAATTATATGGTACCTTCTTTAGCATTGTGGCTACAAAAACCCGCATGTTTGCCTTGAACCAGGCAATCCCCAGCTTAATGCGAGCAACCGCGAGCTGGAGGTTGTTGGGCTCACCATCATCATCGGTGGCAGCAAGGTTGTCTGCACTGAATGAGCTCAGCAGCAGGGCCAGAAACAGGTTCAGCACCTCAAAGGGAAAATAGACAGAAGCTCTCATTTTAGCACTCACAATATACAGCGCTGGAAAAAAACATTTGCCACCTTTGGATTTCTCTTTTTTTTTTGCATATTTTTCACACGTGTTTCTGATCATCATAGAAATTTCAATTTAAAAAACCCCCAGAGTAAACACAAAATGCATTTTTTAAATAAAAACTGATTTTATTTAAGGAAAAAGTTGATGTGAAAAAGCTATTGCCACCTAAGGCTAACAACTGATTGTACCATAGTTGGTGGTAAGAACTGCAATGGAGCATTTGTGACTGACAATGAGGCTTTCACATTTCACATCTTTTCTTTAAATTTAGCCAGACTGGAGGGTTTCTGAAAATCCTGTTAAACCAGCCTGTTTAAGATTGTGCTAAGGCATCACAATGAGATTTAACTCCTGACTTTGACTAGGCACTCCAAAATGAGGTGGACTTTCTGGTGTGCTTTGGATAATTGTCTTGCTTCTTAAGTGTACTTGTACTTGATGGCACAAGCTGATAGGCAGACATTCTCCGTCAGGATTTTCTCGAAGAAAACAGAATTCATGGTTCCATCACTTACGGAAAATCACCATGAAGCAGCAAAACAGTCCCAAACCATCACACTACCGCCACCATGTTTGACTGTTGGTATGATGTTCTTTTTATGAAATATTGTGTCAGTTTTACATCAGATGGAACAGCACTTGAACCTTCCGAAAAGTTCAGGTTTTGTCTCATCGGCCGCAGAATATTTTTCCAAAAGTCTTTGGGATCATCAAGATGTTTTTAGGCAAATTTGAGACGAGAATTTGAGGTTCATTTTGGTCAGCAGTGGTTTTCTCCTTGGAACTGTGTCAATGCAATTTTTGCCCAGTGTGTTTCTTATTGTTGATCATGAACTCTGACCTTAACTGAGACAACTGAGGTCTGCAGTTCTTTAGATATTGTTCTGGGTTCTTCTGTGACGTCCTGGATGACTCCTGGGAAAGTTCACCACTGTTCCAAGATGTCTCTGTTTATGGATAATGTCTCTCGCTGTGGTCAACTGGAGTTCCCAAAGCCTTAGAAATGGCTTTGTAACACTTTCCTGACTGATAGATGTCAGTGACTTTGTTTCTCAGCTATTTCTTTAGACTGCGGCATGATGTGTTGCTTTCTGAGATCTTTTAGCCTACTTCACTTTGTCAGACAACTTCTATTTAAGTGATTTCTTGATTTAACTGGTCTGGGTTGGCTGTAACTCAGCTTTCCAAAAACTGTGTTTTGACAAGGAGAGTAATTACTTTTTTAGACAAGGGGCAGGTAGGTTTGGATATTATTTTCTTTAATAAATGAAATCATGATAAAAACACCATTTTGTATATACTATCTTTGTCTAATATTGTTAGATAATCTGAAAATTGTAAGTGTGACAAATATGCAAAAAACAAAGAAATCATGAAAACTGCAAATACTTTTTCACAGCAATGTATCTATTAAACTTCAATGGATTACTATAATTCAGGAGCCTGTACACTATGTAATGTCTGTCTTTGCTTACCACTAGGTTACCAATCACCATGACCATCATGAAGACCGTTAGACACATTGTCTGTCCTGCCACCTCCATACAGTCCCACATGGTCTCAATCCATTCCCCACACAACACTCTGAACACAATTAGGAAGGAGTGGAAGAAGTCGTGCATGTGCCAGCGTGGCAGCTCGCAGCTTTCTGCAATCTTACACACACAGTCCTTGTAGCTTTTGCCAAATAGCTGCATTCCCACCACGGCAAAGATGAAG
Organism: Rhamphochromis sp. 'chilingali'; assembly: GCF_963969265.1. NCBI lineage: Eukaryota > Metazoa > Chordata > Actinopteri > Cichliformes > Cichlidae > Rhamphochromis > Rhamphochromis sp. 'chilingali'. The sequence continues at coordinate 17,735,134 of NC_137936.1, forward strand.
ACAATGATGGCCAACACCAGGGTTAGATTACCCAGAGCTCCCACTGAGTTGCCAATGATCTTGATCAGCATGTTGAGTGTTGGCCATGATTTGGCCAATTTAAACACTCTCAACTACAAGAGAAGCACAAAACAAACAAACAGGGTTAATTATAGTTTTTCATATCTACAAAACACAACCTGATGTAATATCTACAGAAGCCAGGCTTAACGTCAGCCTTGATCTGATGATCAGTAAGAAAGAGAGCTGCACAAATTTTACCTGATACTAGCTTGTATATTAAGGCCACAAAAGGTCAAATCAAATGTCTCTTATTTTCCACGTACCAATCGGAAAGACCTGAGCACTGACAGGCCTTCCACATCAGCCAGTCCCAGCTCGACTAAACTCAGAGTCACAATGAAGCCATCGAAGCAGTTCCAGCCTTCCTGGAAGTAATAGTAGGGATCCATGGCAATTAGCTTGGCAAACATCTCCCCAGCAAAGATGCCAGTGAAAACCTAAAGACCCACACAGAGAAAAACATGAAGAATATGTTAATATGTTTCCTCGGGAAAAAGAGGCATGCTTAGATTGCATTTGAAGCATTTCTTGTTAAAAAATTAACAAGGATATGTTTCAGCAGAATTCGTAATTAACTATATTACTCGTTGCTTTGTATTGTCCTTCTGCTATGTCCTGTTAGTGCTGCAGAGAACACCCAGTGATTCACACTGCACCATCCATCATACTGCGCAGATTCCTCTGAGTTCAGTTCCTGGACTGCATGCCAATGCCTATGACCTCATTTCCTGTCTTAATATCTGACACTGTGCCAGTATTTCTGCCCTCAGACAGCTGTGCGACAGTGATATCTGGTAGCACAGACAGAGTACAGACAAACCAGAATGCCTGCGACAGATCTTGTTATATACTTGGTCAAATCAGTGTTGAACAGGCTTATGTCTGTATGGAAGCAGCTGAGAGCAAGTTAAGGGTTCAGCAGACTTGAAGGAAGCAAGATGCAACGGATGAAGAGTGAGTGGACGTAATAAAAGTTTGGCAGGCAAGCCTAGTTGGCTACATTAAAATGGTACTAAATCTTTAATGAGACCCCATCAGATTCCTGTATACGGTATGTGTATATATTCTTAAGTGCACATATCAAATGAAGCTTTGATGAGTTGGCTTGAGGTAATTGAGGCACACAATACACCTACGACATTTCTGTACCTTCTGAGAGACATACTGAGCATGCAGTCATAAAACAACAACAAAAAGGAATGGAAACAGTAAGAAAAAAGACTAAATAAAGACTGACTGCAGCTTCTTACCAGGTTTCCAACAGACAGGACTTCTTCAAAATGTGGAGTCATTGGGTAGTGCTCCATGGCCATGAAAAGGGTGTTGAGAACAATACAGATGGTGATGGCCAGGTCAACAAAGGGGTCCATGACAATCAAGTAGACTATGTGCTTGAGTTTTAGCCACATGGGACAGCATTCCCAGATGAGAAAGACGTTAGCAAACTTGTACCAGCAGGGAGGACACTTTCTTTGAGACTCCTCCAATTCTGCACAAAGAGATGGAAGAAAAGGGGGGACGTGAAATGTTTAACATTTAGTTATTTAAGTGACATTATGTGCTGTAACATCTAGACTCCTGAACACCTCACTTATGTGATAATTACATGCAACTTATGGGCATATACTAACAAGTTGCAACAACAGCTGTCACTTAGTTGATACCGAGGAAAACTGATGTTGTTTTTACTTGTGCATTTTCATGTCCTCAACGTATTTTAGCACTAAGAGCTAATCTGACAATTAACGGCACAGGATTAGAAAGAACAAGAGAAACATATAAACTCTCTGTACCCTCTATCAGAGTGTTGGTGACTACACTCATTTGACTGTTGGCACGGTCCTTCCCTTTGAAGGAGGAGTTGAGCTGATCCACAGACACCATGAGAGAGCCAGAGTGCTTCTTCTTAATCTCAACGTCTGTAGTCTGTACTCAGAGAAAGACATGATGTCACGGTCATTACATGAATCTAAACAGACATTCAACCTTGTGCTCCACAGCTATCTAAATTCAATTCAATTCAATTTTATTTATATAGCGCCAAATTACAACAGCAGTTGCCACAAGATGCAACTTGATCCATCTAAATCATGAAAGAGATCTGAGGTCTGCTCACAAGGCAAAAGAACTGTCGCTTTAGTATCAAATAATGTACTGATATTCTACATTTTCCAGAAAATATAATCAAATACATTTCAAGTTCTTACTGTAAATTCTCAAATAGGTGCCTTAAATTAGCACAACCAGGTAAAGAACCAGGGTTTATTTAAAACTTTTTTTTGAAAGAGGGCTCAATTTCAATTCCTCTTTTTTCCATTATGATTTAATCTGATTTGAGGTATTTTTACTTTTGAGAATTTAAGGTAGCACATTCTAATTTTGCCATCATTTAATGTGCATGACAAAAATACAATCCCTAAGAAACAGTAAAATGCATGCAGTGGCATGCATGTCAACAAGAGAGTGGAAGACATCAAGACATCATTTAGTGACACATCATGCTAAACTTTAGAGAAGGTAAAAAGCAGGTAGATTGGTTGACAATAAAAGAGGGTTCAACCATGCTAGCTAGAATGACAAGAGACATTTATTATAGGAAAAAAAAGTTTTCATATTTGTCGTTGCATCATCCATTTCTCAGAAGCAGAGGATAAATGAGGGCAAGGAGGAAAGAGAAGGCAGCAGAGGGAAAGTGAGGCTGAAAGGAAGAAGAAGAAAAAAGAACTCCAGATAAGAACAGTGATAGAAAATAGTATGTGTCCAGATGTACAAAGCCCTCAAGAATGAGGAAGTAGAAGTAAAGAATGAAAAGAATTTCATATAATAATGATTTTTTTCTCAGTGATTGAACTGTTAGGGCAACTCGAAAGGGCTGATCTCATTACGCATTACTGTTAGTGAAGTAATGGTGATGATTCTGGCAAGGGAGTGAGTTTGCGGATGTTCTTTCAACTGGTTAGTGACTTCTAGTGCTGCTAAAAAAAGAAGTGAAAAGGCATTAGATCAGGCTGGAAGTCTAAGAGTCAGTGTATGGTGAAAAAATAAAACAGATTCTGTGTACTCAGGGAGTGGAAAAAAGGAGATACTGGGTTTAGGGAAAAGAGGAACAAGAGGCAGGGGAAGAGGTTGTGAAGGAGAAGCTGCAGAAACCCGGGCCACCAACATCATGCCTAAACTGTATTAGGTGTCCCATGGACGTCCTTACACTGTCATCAGTGGCTGCCTTATCTATTTTCACCTCAGGCAGAAGCCGTCTGCCGGGCCCAGGGCCGATGAGAGACACCACGCCATTGCAGTCCACTGTGCTGTTCCTCTTCCCTCCAGGGTGGGGTGCCAGCGGATGGATGCGTGATGAGCCCTGGCTGTTGCCACTGTAGCTGTTGCGACGGTAAGGTATAAACAGGGATCCTCTACGGTCTTCGCTCTCCTCTACTGTACTGTGCTCGTCGTCTGCAAATTCATTCTCTGAGCCCATGTCCTTGGAACGGCCTTTGAAGCTGAAGATGCTGCTGCGGCTGTTGTGGCGCGACATGAAGGGTGAGCCTGGGATGCTGAGTAGTGACTGAAAGAGGAGAGATAAATGAGGACAGGGAGAATTAAGGAGTTATTTAAAACAGCAGGAGTTAGTTGATGTGTACAGGTGGGGTATATAAAACAAGAATAAATCAGAGGAAGGGAACTAAAAAGAAATGAGAAACAGGCAGTAGGCACAAAATATAACCATAATATATTTAAAACATGTTATATTGCTTTTCAAGAAGAACTGCATTGCTCCAAAAAAATAACATTACAGTGTGTAAAATCTCACCACTCAGTAGCAGGAGATTGATGACTGCGGCACAGTGTAAGTTGTTAAGCTCTGCTGTTTTTGCCGCTGTTAGCTGTCGTTAGCCTCTGTTAGCCACTGTTATTGTAACTTTCCTTGAAGTGGAATCCTTGTTAGATTCAGACACTTATCGAATAAACTAGTAAAACGTGAGAATGTAATTGAATTGTTTATCAATGAGAAAGTGTGATTTTTAGGACCCTTGAGTCTAACATTAGCAGGCATAATGTTAGCTCAGAACTAGCTGCTCTTGTTATTTAGCCATCTCGTCAGCTGTATGGAACTTGGAGGGTTATATGTTTAATCTGCTGACAATAAGAATAAGACGATAACATTTTACCTAGATGCTGGTCCCATTTTTTTCTATTCAGTTCAATTTTATTTATAGTGCACCAAATCACAACGACAGTAGCCTCAAGACGCCTTCTATTGTAAAGTAAACCCTGCATCACATTTCCGCCTCTTTGGTGAAGGGGATCACTTCTCAGATGATAAACATAGAAATGATCCTTCATATCTTGAGGCTGTAGACACATATTAAATTTTTCTGCACCACGCCACATATGTGGCAAATAGGCAAAACAGTGATGTTCATCTCGGTCCATTTTTTTCCTACTAAAAAAATACATTTAAAAAAAACGATTATCTGTATCTTAAAAGTCACACTTAAATGACACATTAGATCTTAATAAGTGAAGTATTAATGTTGAAAATCTTCAGCATTGTGGTGTTCATTGAGAAAAAACTACGTAACAATGTTTAACGAAAGAAAAGCTCACTGCAAGCTTTTGGGTTATTTTGATTATTATTTTGTTCTATCCTGTCTGCAACTGCAATGCAGGGAAAGATAAAGTAATACAAATACGTACAAGCACAAATAAAGTACAGAGGACTGGCCAACAAATGTAGACAAAGTAGTAAGAAACCAAAGTCTCAAAAGGTCCTGCAATGAGTGAAAGAAGAGTAGGAAAACTGCCTGTATGACAACTGAAGTGGCAGGAAGAGTCCCAAGAGGGCTGTGGCTCAAGAGAGGCTGATACAGCTGATACCACAACGAGGTCACTGCTTAAACCACCAAGTGCAGGAAGAAGCTGAATCATCACATCCACCCAAGCTCTGGATGAGCACACATGCTCTTCTTGGATCCCCATACAAATCCTGGCCACTGCAATTCCTTAAATGGCCACAAGAGACTGGCTACAAAAGTAACTCAATCCCCCTATACCCACATGTTAAAATGTCCAACTTTATAGCAAAAATAAAAATTTTTTTTACACAACTCACCCATTTTAATTTTAAGGCTTAAAGTTATACATTATTATAGGAATGGCTGTTTTGAATGACAGATAGATTTTACTAGGTGTAAGTGCAAGTAATTGTAGTCAATAAACTTAACATGTGGGGGCTCTGTTGGTGCCTTTTGCATCTGGGTAGCTGTGATTCAAGAGTACGAACAGGTACAGTGACTCATCCAACAGATCCCAGCTCCTTCGGTCTGTATGTTAAAGTGATGTAGCCATGGTTGTGTGTGTGTGTGTGTGTGTGTGTGTGTGTGTGTGTGTGTGTGTGTGTGTGTGTGTGTGTGTGTGTGTGTGTGTGTGTGTGTGTGTGTGTGTGTAACAGCCCAGATTTTTGGGCTGCTCATCCAGGAAACAATAAAAAGGATTACAAAGTTTAACAGATAAGCAGGTAGTTAACTCGCAAGTTTCCTTCTAAAGATGATATACCATGTTCTAAAAAACAAAAACGTACTGCTCTCCTATCAGTTCAGACACACATGAAGACAGAAAACTAAACAGCAGTAATGTCTGTAGGATTATTGAAGTTGGGCTAACTGTCATATAAAGATTTGCTACCTGGTGGCTAAAAACAGAGCTATGGTTAGAATAATGTTAACACATTAGCACAGTGAAGCTGGAGGATGAGCATTAATGTCTTTACTTCGATTTAGAAGGCCACAACACCACTAGTGACATCACAGCATCCACAGCCATCTTTTATATACAGTCTATGGGGCCATTGCTGAAACTCTCGAGTTTACAGCTTTTCTCGCTAACTTTACCTGGTTCATAATGGACGTCTTCCTTCCCAGTCGACTCCCTGGGAATCGAATGGTGCTTTTCTTGCTGCCATCATCTGACTCGGACTTAACCACCTTCTCACTGTCTCCTTTCTCTTTCTCCTGCTCTTTTTGTCGCCATTTCTTTTTGCGATTGCGACGCTCTTTTGCACTCTTGGAGCTCAGCTTGGAGACCTCCGAGGAGCTGCGGGACAAGTGCCCCCCACCTTCATCTTCTAACGCAGCCTCTGACACAGTACCAGCAGATGTCGCCATGGCAGCAGCCTGAGAGAGAAAAAAAGACATGATAACCTAAAACTATGAAAAATGCATATTGGTGTATGTATATTAGAGAGTATGACAGACCTGAGTCTCTTCCTGTTGCTTCTTGAGCTGTTCGAGCATGGCTTTGAATTCTGCCTCTTTCTGCTGTGCCTCTTCAATCGTGGCTTGGTTCTGCTCCTCATAGGCCATGGCCACCACAGCCAAGATCAGATTCACCAGGTAGAAGGAGCCCACAAAGATGACCAGCACAAAGAAGATCATGTACGTCTTCCCTGCAGCTCGAAGAGTCTCACAGAAAACACAGACATAGCATAAAAGTGAATGAATCAGTAATTTATCATGCAAGATTAAGACTAAAATGAAACAAGTAATGATAAAATATAACTGAAATCCTCCTTGGTGCACAGTTATTTTAATGTTTATGGATTTTTTCTGCTGGATTTTAGTATGCACTCTATATTGTGTGCTATGTCAGCATTTCTGATGTTTCGACAATCCGAAGACCTTCTCCGGGAAAACGTCCATACTGAAACGATGCCTTATAGTCTGCGCACACATACACGTACACACACTACAACACAAACCTATTTTGCCAAAAAAGGAGAAGCTATTATGCTTGTGATGGTGATGGTCTACAGAAGCAGGAAATATTCCAGCTCACAGTCATGGTAGTGCAGCTACCTTAACAGATTTTGGTGCACATACTGAATTTGCACATGCATTTGTGTCCCTAAAAGCATCAAAAAGTGCTGAATCATTCAGACATCCATGCTAATCTGATGATTCATATATATTTTTTATGATGAAGTGTGCTGCTTGAGGGAGAGGTAGCTACTGGGCACTGAGAGGCTTTAATAAAACAAGTCTTTACCAGCATGTAGAGATTTTCCCAGAAGTCTTGGGTCATGAGACGAAAGAGGGTGAGGAAAGCCCATCCAAAGCTATCAAAGCTGGTATAACCGTAGTTGGGGTTCCTTCCAGCTTTCATACATGTAAAACCCTCTGGACATCGTCTGATAGAGGATAACAGAGCAATACCGAAAACCATCATTTAAAAAGTGAATGAAAAGCACCACTTTGACATCGACACAGGTAAGATAACATGCATCCTGATCTACATCCCTGCCCTGGATGCAACGAGATGAAAAATATCTCGTGTGCTTTTTGATTTTCTTTAATCTACACACCCTGTGAATCCATCAGATCAAAATACGATCAAATATCCCCTGGAGATATGCAAGACAGGGCCGTTGTTACACCTCCAAATACAGCAATAAGCCATATCTAAGCATCAAAAGTTTAACTGGCTGGAGCTCAACAGAATCTTACAGGCATAAAACCACAGCCCAACATATGACAGGTAGCAGTATTTAGGAGGAATGTGGAGCACTAGCACAAACTAGAAGAAAACAAGAATACATTGATGTCACAAGGAGTAACTGCACTGGAAGAAAGCGTCAACAAGGCCTCGTAATGGCTGTGACTGGAGAAATTAGCTGGGTCATCCCAGGAAAAGGATCTGATGCTGAAATACCCCAAACACCGACTGCCCCCCTGTTAAATTTCTGATAATGTTTTAAGATGTGTGGTGGAACAACAGGAATATGGCAGACAGCTCCTGTAAACATAGCATAAATATAATTGTGAGGATTTACTGAGCGAAGTACTGGCTTACCCTGAGTCAGAACTATTTCCACATAGCAGAGCATCAAGCTGACCAGGGAGGAAGTAGAAATTAGCTATTTAAAAAAGAGAGAGAGAGCAGTCACTTGCATTGGCCACTGGGCAAAGAGTCTGTGTTACCCGAGTGAGTCAGCGTTTCTGTTAATATTTCATCCCTCAGACATCATGACTAAGTCAAAGAATCTCTAATGCTGCATACGCGTCCCAAAGTTTAATCAAGTTTTAAAGTCAACACTTACAGGTGTTCATGATGTATTCACCCCAGTCAAAAGCCCGGCTGCCATTCGGGTACAGAGCCGTCATGTTGATCGGCCAGATCACGCATTTATTCCGCAGGTTCCCCATGAACAGCTGCAGTCCAATCAGAGCGAAGACACTGAGACAGAAGACGGTCAGGATCATCACGTCCGACAGCTTCTTCACAGACTGGATTAGAGCGCCCACAATGGTCTTCAGGCCTGTCGATTAACATATGAATAACACACACACACACAAATGTGCACAAATTCACACACATGGAAACAGGCACAACTCACACACACATGCACACCGAGATACACATTCAAATACACACACACATAGACACATACACAAAATAAGACACAAATAAAATGTTTTTGCACTAGATGTGTTGGGTTCAGTGTTATAGCTGCACTTCTAAGCTGACTCGAATCATGCATGAAAAGGGTAAATTAGGTAATGTATAAACTAATTCTGTCTTTAACCCTGTGCTGTGCAGATTCTTATATAAAGCTAAACTTGGCAGGCATCGGAGTGATTTCTTAAGAATCTGCACCCGGCTCTGCCAAGTCTCAATACCAGAAATTGACATTCAGAGTGTGTTGTGCAGTCCCTTACAGAATAAAACCAGTGCATAGGCATTGCTTTTCATTGTCATTTCTGCCTCGATGCAAGTGTAAGCCCAAACTCTGATTAATTATTCAGCACTAGCTACTGTATGCTGTGTGTTTGTAATTGAACTATCACTTAACTACGTTTTAACCAAAGTTAATTTTATTTTATTATTTAGTAGAATAAAGTGGCGCATTTTCAAAATAATATGCAATTAAATTCCTTCATTTTTTTTGTTAAAGCCCTAATTCATCCTTAACAGAAAACCAGTCAGTTTGTGAGATATTTCATCCAGAATCTGTAATAGTCTGCTATCCAAAAAATAAACAGGTACAGGTAGTCCCATAAAGTAACAAAAAAGTGTAGACAGCCATTGTTTGCAGATACATTTATGCACCTTAGACGTAGAAGAACATGCTGTCCTGCTTCTCCACGTCTCCCCTGCCTACATACTAATTTTCTGCCTGTTGACTTCCAGCGTTCCTTGTATTAATTTAGATTAAGACTGCAGGCTGCTCAGCTGACCTAATATAATGAGTGTTTATATTAAGAGAAAATCTAACATTTATGCAGGTTTTTGCATTTTGAATATTTAGTCATTGATAAGCTTAGCTTTGGCCACTGTATCACCTCTGGCCTGTTCTAGTTAAAGTTTACCGTACCAATACTGAAGTGTACAGCACTGATTTTTCTGTCATAGACTATTAAAAAGAAATCACACTCAATTTCTACAGAGAGCATATGGCACTACGACGAATACTACCACTGTAGGGGATGTTTCCATTAGAAAGGCACACTTTTGTATTTATATTTATATAAAAAGAAGCTGAACAATTTTAATTCTGATGTTATGCATATGATAAAAATCATCTGGTCCTTAGCTATTCTCCAAATTAAAACTTCAGATGGATGAACAACTGACATGACATATTATACTGTGTCATCATTTTTTAACATAAATAAATGCAGAAGCAGTGTGTGAAAAACAGCCAGGTGCTGATTATCAAATGCACCACCTCTATAAAAGCAGATGTTTTGGAATTACGGTATTCTGAAGAATTGAATGCAATGTTCAGAGAAACTGCAAATAACCCAAGAGCTACATTTCAAACTACAGATCTCAGTTAGCATGTAAAATGTTAAGTTCATATTGGTATAGTCAGAAAAACACTGAACAAGTATGTTTAGGAGGAAAGCCAAGAGAAAGCTTCCTCTCTAAAAAGAACATGACAACACAACTTAGGTTCACCAATTTCCATCTGAAGAAACTACAAGATGTCTGGAACAATGAGACCAAGGTGGAGATGTTTGGTCATAATGCACAGCATCACACTGGGTGAAACCCAAACAGCATATCACAACAAACACCTCACACCAACTGTGAAGCACGGTGGTGGAGGGGTGATGATTTGGGCTGGTTTTGCAGCAGCACAAGCAAAGCGTAAACTCTTCTGTGTACCAAAATATTCTCAAACGTGAGGCCATTTCTATAGCTATGGCTTGGCTGACATTGAGTCACTGAACAGGACAATGATAAAAAAAATGTGGACAAACAAATATCAGTGAACTTTAAGGAACTGAAGCAACGCTGTAAAGAAGGGCGGTCCAAGAGTGGTTTCATCACAACAATGTAAGAGACTGATAATGTCAAACAGGAAATGATGACGTCAAGTTATTGTTGCTCAAAGTGGTTCTATAAGCTGATGAATCATAAGATATATTGTTGACACACTGCTTCTGCACTTTGTCTTAGTTTTTTGTTAAATAAAGAATGGACAAAATGTCACGTGTTGTTGTTGATTTTAGGTTGTATTTAAATCATTTTAAGATCTGAAGAGTACCCTAACCCTTTTTCTTATGTCCCAATATGTAAAACCTTAGACTTGAAACTTGGTTTACTTTCTTTTTAAAAAAACATAACAACTGTACACAATGTACACAGTGAGAGCTAAAGAAATACGAAGCTGATTTATCGGAACTGTACAACTGTGTAACTTAGGATCCATGTGAAAAAGACCTAATTTCCTTTAAATCTGTGTGTTCATCTATGGGAACATCCCTGAGTAGCTTTCTTTTATAATTACACTGCATCCAACAAATGAACTGCACACAACAGCACAACAAACAGATAACAGTGGACATAATCAGGCTCAATCGAGGAAGCAGGAAGTGAAGAGGAGAAAGAGAGGACAGGTGAGGAAGAGTACGTGCCTGTAGGTAGGGGGTAAGGGGGCAATGAGAGGTGTCATGCAGGTCATTTAAACGCTAAGGCTGAAGGAAGTGACTATGTCAGCATCACTCGTCTAAAACGTGGTGATGACCTTGCATTAACCGAAGAACCATTTCCATCCCGGGCATCTGTTTTTCTCTCTCATGGTGTTGAAACTTCAAGCTGGTTTTACCACACTAAGTGTTGTACGCTTGGAATTAACATTATTGTACCCTGTCTGTGTATGCTGTATGTGTGAAGCATGTAATGTGCTGCGATGGTGCTTACAGAGTTGTCATAAAAATACAACGGGTGAATGTGATGTATATAAAAATACAGAAATGAGACCTATTGTTTGTTGCCAACATAAAAAGAAAATTAGAGCATATGAAATATTTAGATTACAGTAGTACACTACACTCATGTACAGTTTTTCAAGGTACTTGGAAGGTTACCTTGGAATACTTGTAACAACTCTGTGGATTTAGGCTGTCTCGCTAACTTATGTCAATTTGGAAATCAGGACTTAAGTTTCTTATCACACCAAAGAATAGGAAATGAGTGCAAAGAAATGTAACACATTATAATATTTCTTTATATTTTCTCTTTCACTCCCAGGATGGATAAAGATCTTCAAAAGAGAAAAAAAAAGTTTATTTACATCCTGATTAAAATAAAATAAAATAAAATAAAATAAAATGAAATAAAATAAAATAAAATAAAATAAAAAGAATAGCCTCTTAAAGCCAAACGTGTAATAGCATGTACTTCAAAGCTTCATGCAGTTGTCAGATTAGGCTTGGCAGTCTTAGGGAATGAAATAGTGTTAAAAACAAATCCCTGCAGTGATAATTTGGATCAAAGAACGTAGTAAAACTGAACACAGTTGATCTGACAGTTGGTGAAAAAATTCACAATAATTAGTTTGTTCATTTAATCACTTTTAACAACATGCAGAATGGCTTTTAGAGTAAACTTTTCCCTTTAATTTATGCCAGCTCTGGACATTTCTAATTTAATGTGAGGTGCAAGTAGACTGCTAAGCCTATCAAAAATGTATTGCTACCATTTTTGATTATAATAAAAAATAAAAAGTTAAACAACAAAGGAAATAATTCAAAATCAATACCTTCTTTAAAAGTAAAAGAAAGACTAAAATGAAAGAATCAAATAGAGCTAAGAGGTAATGTAAGCTCAGCCTTAGTGTTTAAATGGGAGTCTCACCTGGAATGACAGAAATAGTTTTCAGTGCTCGGAGAACCCTGAACGTTCTCAGCGCCGAGACATTCCCAAGGTCCACAAACTCTGTTATATATCTGTAACAAGGTAGGATGACACACAGAACAGAGCCCCATGACACACAACACACACACACGATAACTACACGCACGTATGCGCAAGAACACGACACCAGCACCACCATCGAAGACCAGGAGGGACACCACGGTGAGAGCAAGAACACCTGTTCAACCAGTGGGAAGAGAACGCAGAGAGAAGAGGAGAGGAGAGGGAGTGGAACAAAACCACACCTAACATCAACCCCGTGGCTCGCCCACCCGCAAACACAAACACCTGGACTCTCTTACCTGGGATAACTGAAATTGTTTTCAAAGCCCTCAGAACCCTGAACGTACGCAGAGCTGACACATTGCCTAGGTTTACAAACTCTGTTATATACCTGCAAGGTGGATCAGATACAGTTACTCAGCAGCCATGCTGACCAGGGGAAAGAAAGAAAGAGGTTAATACAGACTATGTGAATAAGCATCATCAGCAACTGTGATGGAGTCATGTGGATTAGTCATTGTGTTGAAGTGTTTCATTTTAAAAATATCAACACAAATCACACCCAAAAATGCAAAATGCAACAGAAAAATATAAAATCCATGATTTATTTATCCAAATAATTAACTGGTAAGGAAAATTTGCTTGGTATAAACTGGATGTATGCAAATCAAGAAAATTTTGTTTTACCTTGTACTGTAAAATTTATATGTAATTAAATTACACTAAAGCGTTTTTGGGCATGAATATTATTTTGAGTGCATTACAATCAACTTTACTTACAACTTACAATCACTTTAACTGTGAATAAAGCGATAAATGGTTTCATTCTCTCAAATTAACTAACCCCTGTTGCCTTCACACATGCACGACTTGGCAAACAGGAAAAAGGAAAGAAATTCATAATCTATACCCAGGCAAGAGCAAACTGGCAATGAAAAAAGTGTTGATAAGAAACATGCCAGTGTGTAGAATCACAAATAAAACCCCAGTTTAACAATGTTCAAATCATTCTGAGCTTATATGAGTATTTAACATAAAATGTGCGTACTGTACTTTGTTACTATGACTGATAAATTGCACAAAAGTGTCAGATTAAAACTCATATAAGCAAACTGATGTTTGATTTTTTTTTTTAATTTGCCAGGGGGGTTAAAAGCATCCCAGGTAGGTGGGGTCTTTCAGACGTCACAGTGAGGGGAGCTTTAAGAATTTTTGAACCCTAAATTGAGAAGTGTATGGTATAATTTAGAGTTTCTATGCGAGGGACGAGGCTGAAAACCAGTACTGAATGGCCCCAAGCTTCTTGCCAGCAGGTGGGAATGCATCAAGATCAGACTAATAATTCTGCAGTGGAAATCATTAAATGGGCTCAGGAGCACTTCTGAAAACCTTAACAAAACCTAAAATTTATCAGTGCATAAACAAATGCATTTTAATACCATATTATCAACAGCAAAATGCATCCAGAAACTCACTGAGCTCATTTAAGATGGGCCAGAACAAAATAGCTCAGAAACTAAAGAAGTATGACGGCTGAATAGAAAATGATCAAATAAGGAGCTTATTTCTAAAATGAATGCAGGTACTGTGCTATGAAGTATGAGTACAATATGCCAGAAACTTTCATATGGTAAACATGTTAATGTTTCAACTTTTTAGAAAAGTATTGCTGGCATCAGCAGTTAAATTTAAGTTTAGGACCTTTCCCATACCACTTTAAATACGTTATTATGTTAGCTCAGGAAAAAGAGAATAAGATAAAACTAAAGAAAACTAAGGAAAAGAGACTGTCCTTATGTGTTTATTATCAATACGTATGGCAGACTGAAAACTTTTAGGACCCATCCCAACTGAAGTTAAGTCAATTCAATCATTTTAAACGCCTTATAACAGAAAATTTGTTTTTAAGAAGTTTCGAGACTTTTGAAGGATGCACAAACACCCTGATCTGATTCCAATCTTTCAACTTCTCAAAGTCGCAGTTGTTGGCTGTTCTATGATCAATAAAATATAAACTTTAAATACAAATATAATCTGAGTCAAGATTGCAAAAGAAGACTCAGACAGTGCATATTTATCTGTGCCGTTTTCAAGCTGCGAGTTTTATCTTTCATATGGGAGAAGTCGTATTTTTGTTGATTACAAATCAATGTGTTCTGAAGTACTTACGCCATTGAAATGACCATGAAGTCTAGCCAGTTCCAAGGGTCTCTGAGAAAGGTGAACCCGTCGATGGCAAAACCTCGGGCAACAATTTTTGTGAGTGACTCAAACGTATAGATACCTGTAAAGGTATACCTTTCAAGGACAAAAAAAAGAAGAGGACAAAAAAGGTGAGGAGAACATCAAATGAGGATATGACTGCTGAGGAGAAGTATGGAGGTGGACTTACTCTACTTGCTTGGACCACTCCGGGGGATCGCTGAATGTCATGAATATGCAGTTGGTCAAAATCGTACACATGATGATCATGCTGAATAGCGTGAGAACACAGTTAAGGAAAGACTGAACAGTTGCGTCCATAATAACTGAAATATGGCTTTAACATTAAAGACAAACTTAAAGAAGAGCAGTCAGCAGGGACATTTAGTCCTTATAGTTCATTAAAATAACTTACAATGAGCTGGCCACTTCAACAGCAAACAGAAAAAATGTTTTCATTCACTATAAGGCAAACAAATCAAATAACTTGAAAGGATATGAATGTATCAAAATTTTAATAGCTATTCGCCTAAATAGATTAAAAGGACTTATGATGTACAAGGAGGGCGTGGCACTGAAGCGGAAGAGTGTTTTCCCCTTGTTTAAGACTATAAACGTCTGAAAAAGAGAGAGAGACAGAGATAGTGAGACAGACAAACCCTACAAACACTTCTATGTCAAATATTCAGTAAACAGTCTGAAGACCTTCATATTATCTTATTGAAAGTATGATGATAGAGCTTACTGAGCTGACCTCTGAATACACTGGTTTCTTCTGTATCTACAAGGCTGATTGTAATACTGGAGTTTATACTGTGCTTCCTGCTTATTGGTTTGTGACTATACGTATTTGGAAATAATTACCCTGCAATGATCTAAGTATACAGGTTAAAAACGGTAATAAAGAGATAAAGGTACATAGAAAGCAGCAGTAAGAGTCTCTACTGACATGGGTGATCATTCACCCAGGAATCAGGGTTACAGTTCTGTCCTTCTTACATCAGACTGGGACTTTGCCCTGGCCAGCTTTCCCCCTGATAAAAGCTTTGAGCAGCTTCAGGATCAGCAGACAGGCACATGGGAAACTCTCCTTTTCGTGGCCAAATGTCTCTCTTCATCCCAAGTTTAAAGCTCTTACTGGAAGGAGATGGCAAATGCTGTCATCGATCAGGGCAGATCTGCTGACTCTAGGCTCTCAACGACTGCTCCGGTCCCCACCCATAAACAGCACCGGGCCAAGTGGGGCTGGGCACTGGGGTGAGACAGCATTGTGTGTTTGTTTGTGGACGTTTGTGGATGTTTGAGCCCAGTGTTGGACAAAACTATGGGAGGTGACAGTAAGAGGAATTATTTGCAAACAAACACAGGGATACTGTGCATTCATAGCTGCAGCTGCTGCAAGCACTTGTTCTTTTTTCCTGTATCTACATGCAATACAGTTTAGAGATGGTTCACTGACAATTTATAAATGTGTTGTTTGGATGTAAATGTAAGTGAGTTATGAATGTGGACGCTGCCTGGATATTTGTCTTTGTTCACAACAGCCTCTTCTGCGTCTTTATGACATCACTGACAATATCAGCTGCCACTATATGGAGAAAACTGATCATGTTCTTTGTTATGCCCTCACTGAAGAACAGCAATTCTATCCTCTTAGTTCAAAAGCTAATCATTTATATCGCAGTGAGCTTGCATTCATAAAATGTTATGGATGGATATCAATTATCAGTTAGCTCAGTTCATTGAGCTAATCGATATGGAAATAATAATAGTAACAGTAATGATAAGAAGAAGAAGACGAAAAGGACGAGGAATCCTTGTACTTCTGTAGTGATAACCCATATGATAGATGCATTTGGTCTTTAGTAACCACATCACAAATACACACACCGTGAGTTTGGGATATCCACCAGGGGGAAAGAAACAAGGAGGCGACTCAAAGTGTCCTGAATCAAGTGGTGTCCAGAAAACTAATTAAATCAAAAATAGTTCCCTTAGTCTGGCTAAAGACAAAATGTATCCTCTAGATCAGACAACTCCTTACTCTTCCCCTCCTTTTCCCTTCCCTGCTGCTTTTTGTCCATAGATCATAACCACTACTCAAAATATCCTCTTACTTTCTTTTTTTTTTTTTGAAAAATAAAAAGGATTATCTACTTAATGACCACAGAAAAAAGAGGAAATCACAGACTTGTCCAAGTCTTGTCCAAAGGGTAAATCTCTCCCAGAGGTCAAGTGAAGGTTTTCGCTCACCAATACAGCATTGGGATGGAAGAACAGGAATATCTCATTAGCAGCATATGCCCACTGTGCAAGACTATGATAGGCTAATCAATGTCAAGGATATTGCGATAGATAAGTCATATGGGTTTACTGATGCTTTTAAAAACCTGAGTCATCATAAAACCTGAGTCTCTATTGTATAGTAATCCATATTGTAGTATGGTATATCTTTACCCATCCCGTTTGCTAAGAATACAGGGTGGAAAGGTGCTGCAATTTATTGAAGCATGAACAAGCAAACATCGAAATATAGTCTATAAGGCAAAAACAGAGCTTGTACAATTTGCCAAGCCTTTTTTGTAATTTAAGCAGTCTTCAGGAATAGTTCTCCAGGCTTCCTCGAGGACATTCAATGCTCGTCTGTGGATGTTGACTGTCTTATTATGTTCTTTGTCAAGATGATCCCACACTCCTTCGGTAATTTTGAGGTCCGAGCTCTGGGGAGGTCAATCCATGAGTGATAGTTTTCTACTGTGTGTGTCTCATTATCTATTCATGTTTTTAATGCACTAGCAGTGTGTCTGTGATTATTTTCAAAGGACTGGACTGAAAATGACAGAAAAGGCAGATGGTATCCACAAAAAAAACCAAAACTACAAGAACGTCTGGCTCCTTAGCAGCACAGAAAAGAGGAGTGGATCAAGATTTTTTCACAGTACTCCAGGTCACCCTCTGCTGCATTGGGAATGCAGAAACTTCCGTAGACTCAATTGTAAAGGCTTTCTAACTACTTTATGAATTGTCTCAGCCTGGAGACAGAAAAATCTACTGTTGACGCAAACTTGGCATGATTACTACAAGGTTCGCAAATGTCAGGCAGTTTCCTTAATTGATCATATAATCAATGAATCGCTGAACCTTATATATAGTGAATGAATGAATTCTTTTAGTAAACGTGTCATTTTTACAGGCTATTTTTGCACATCCTAAGTCATATTCTTAAAAAAAAAAAGTCGAACTAACGTATGAGTAAAAACATATGAGTAAAAAAAAAGGACAGTCCAACTTTTGTTCCTGATCCCAAAAATGGGAGCAAATCTTTGTGGTCAGATATAAATTATAAGAGTATTTTGTAAACTGGAATTCACTTTTCACAGTTTTTAAAGAATAAAACTAGATGGAAGGACCTGCACAAGAAAACAGGCACACACGTGAAGCATGCCATCGTTAGCAGCCACCATCCTGAGTCCAACCAATGAAATCAGCAGCTGAGTGAATGTGTGAAGGATAACTTTGACTGTTTAAATTCTTCAAAGCGCCTAACTGACAGAACAATTTTCCCTGGTTTAATTAATTTCTTGAACAAACTCTGTAAAGTAGGATCACAGACAGTGAATCAGTTCATCAATATGAAATTAAGGTTTTAGCCTTCACAAAGCATTCCAGCGGGATGAAAATATTTAACATGTAGTGAACGAGTGGTTCAATTGCATCTCTTCAAATGGATAAACATACAATCAAATAGAGTGGCTATAGTAGATAAGTACCAAACAAATGACTGTGCGGCACATAATGATTACTGCAGTCATTCACACAAAGTGCATGAAGGTACAGTGCATACGCTTATCACAATAGCACTGATCTATATTGCTATAAACAAATGAATATGCACACCTTTAAATGCACGACTCAGCAGGTCGGGCTTCATTCTACCAAGCCACCTTTGCTGCAAAGCTGTGGAAATGATAATAACTCTCAACAAAGCACATGCAAGAATCAGGAGACAGAATGCAGCTACAATGGCAGTCTACTTGCAGATGTGCTTGTGTTTGCATGGAGCGGACACATGGAGGTACGGGACACAAGCAAAGAGAGCCAAAGAGAGACAGATAAGAGGATGGAGGGGGAGTGATGCAGAACAGAAAGCCAAAGAGCTGCAGAGATGAGAGAGCCAAACCTGAGATGGATGGGTAGATGGAGGGAGGAGGAGGAGTAGGAGGAATTGGTAGGCATGCAGCAGAGAGAGAAACTTAGAGATGAGAAGAGGACGAAAGAGAAACAAAGAAAGCTCAATGAAATCTTAAAGGGGAGATTATAGTAAGTAAGTCGCAGGGAAGAGGTGGTTTATTTCTCTTAATTACTTCTTTATGAAACTGACAACAATTAAGTCTTTGTGATCAGCACATGTATTAGAAGATGGACATAAAAAATGTATAAAGCAGATCAAACAAAAATGCACAAACGATTACATTAGAATCATTTATAACCCAAACCAGACAAACATGCAGTTTTTTACCCTTTTAAGATGCTGACCAAACAATAAAGTGGCAAAGTAGATATTATTTCTGTCGTGATCTGGTACACTTTTGCAAGCGAGAACGGTCAAAAACCCAATCTGTAAAGTGTACCTGGTATGGACAAAGTCAATCTAGAATAAATTTATGGAAAAGTAAAAGTATTGTTAGACTTGACAAAGTATTATTTCCATAGCACTTCCTTTATGGCAAACCAGCATCACGAGACATGTTAATTAATTACTAAGTGTCAGCAAATATAGCTCATTCGCTGCCGTCGAAACTCAGTGGACAGACGGTCGCATCTAAATATGAATGACTCAAAGCTAATTCACCTGTATCAGAAAAACTGCGTCATCCCACTTCCTTACCCATATGCTGTGCTGCAAACAAAAACCAAACACTTTCCACCCCTTACCCTACCTTCCCTCTTAATACCAACCTGGCTAGCAGTGAAAGCACATTCAACCCCCCTCCCCTCCCTCTATCCGTTCCTCACTCAGCTCAGAACAGGAGGATGCTGTGTCATCAGAGACTGAGGACTCAGACAGAGCACTAAAGCCTGGGCTTCATTCTAATTTACTACACCGCGAAAGAAAAGAACATGCTAGAGAGGAGGCAGCGGAAAGGAGAGGAGAAAGGGGAGTAAAGGAGATAGACAAACACACTGACAGAGATGATGGGATAGGGACATAATGTAATGGTGTGTGCAGTGCTACATGCTGAGCTTCAGAAGCAACCGCTCTTTTCGCTGTGAGCTCCCCTTGTGCACCCACTAGCAGTTGCTGCCCTGCACAAGCCTGTGCAGACTGGTAGACTGGGTGCTGCTAGAATACGACAGTTACAGAAATGCCACATACAGAAAGCACATCAAGCTTTCAAACTAACAAAACCAGAGCTTCTTTTTCTCCACACAGTACCACTTTAACACTGCATTAAAGTGCTGTGATCAGGTTTCCTGCAGCTGCAGCTGATGGTAACACACACGCAAACACACATGAACGCGCTCAGACACACTCATTGACACACAGCGCAGCGGTGAGCGATGGTGGGTTGAGCAGAGGAGACGAGCAGCCCGAAAAGGTGATTGCAGAAACAGGGGGGGGGAGTAAGAGGAACTAACTAACTAGAGTAAATTCCATGGTTATGATCAAAGTTAAATACATGAGTGGATTAGGCAGTTCACTGGTACGAAAGATGGTATGATGTTGCTAATTCACCACATAATTAGCTGCGATAAGGGAAGCAAATCGTGACTGAGCAGAATAAAGAGAAATCAAAACCTGTATTGATATGTTCAGAAACACATACTGTATGCAGGAATCAGTGAAGCCGAAGATGGATGGAAGTGTAAAAGTTTAGCACCCATACCTTATTTACCTAATTTAGTGTAAATGTGTTCTTCAGCCATGCAGCATAGTCACAGCTGCACCAACAGAGCTGCTCAGAGGATTAAAAAACAAACAAACTAAGGACTGTGGCTGTAAGTCGCCAGTGAGGCATTTTTATATTTCTGAGTGATCTTATTTAGCTTATGCATGTTGACACAGCACATAAGTGTACCTGCAGCAATTATACGGTATTATATTAACTTTTGTACCAACAGAAGAAATATAAGTCTAAAAGACCTCTCGCATGATATTCTGGTCAAAGACCATGTGGAAATACTATGCTATGCTACTTCGTTTGAAGCAGAACCCTGTATACTGATAATGTAGATGTTATCATGTCATCATAACCATTTTAAAGAATACTTCCGCCATGTACCGCAAATCATCTGGACAGTAAGAGCATATAAATACACAGGGGGTTGATTATCATTACACTACTGTTTAAAAGAAAACTCTGCAGGAAGATTTAGATCAATCTGAAAAATTATTCTTGGCCTTTGTAAACATGAAGCAATTATTTTAAGAAAATAGCAAATGAAATATATAAAGACAAATGTTTATTTATTCAAATAATAAATCATTATCAGAAAACATAACAGCTAACGAACAGCTTAACATAAACTGAATCAAGTAAATTTCATTTGACCAGATTTCATTAAATTTAATGTTTCATGTAACAAAATGACATTTTTACACTTTTTGACTTTTTTTTTTTTAAGAATGCTGAATATTCCAACTGAATATCCCTGATTCAGTAGTGTGTGTGTGTATGTATATATATATATATATATATATATAAAAAAACACCCAGCACGCCCCTGCGGGCGGTTTATCCTTCAAGCTCGGGTCCTCTACCAGAGGCCTGGGAGCTTGAGGGTCCTGCGCAGTATCTTAGCTGTTCCCAGGACTGCGCTCTTCTGGACAGAGATCTCCGATGTTATTCCCGGGATCTGCTGGAGCCACTCGCCTAGCTTGGGAGTCACCGCACCTAGTGCTCCGATTACCACGGGGACCACCGTTACCTTCACCCTCCACATCCTCTCGAGCTCTTCTCTGAGCCCTTGGTATTTCTCCAGCTTCTCGTGTTCCTTCTTCCTGATATTGCTGTCATTCGGAACCGCTACATCGATCACTACGGCCGTCTTCTTCTGTTTGTCTACCACCACTATGTCCGGTTGGTTAGCCACCACCATTTTGTCCGTCTGTATCTGGAAGTCCCACAGGATCTTAGCTCGGTCATTCTCCACCACCCTTGGGGGCATCTCCCATTTTGACCTCGGGACTTCTAGGTTATACTCGGCACAGATGTTCCTGTACACTATGCCGGCCACTTGGTTATGGCGTTCCATGTATGCCTTGCCTGCTAGCATCTTGCACCCTGCTGTTATGTGCTGGATTGTCTCTGGGGCATATATATATATATATATATATATATATATATATATATATATATATATATATATATATATATATATATATATATATATATATATATATATATATATATATATACACACACTACTGAATCAGGGCTTTGGCTCAATAGATAAGAAAAGGCACATGTACTTAATAGTTCCATCCAGGCTACGAGGAAGTGCTTCTCGTTGAGATCACGAGTCTTGCTGACTGGGCTTCTGGCGTCTACAGAGCCCACAGATTCTCTTACACATTATCCCTGCTACCACACTGGAGACTGGCTACTCCCCACCTATACACAGCTGAAAGTACTATTGCACACTCCAGCCTTTTTCTCTCCACTCCCTGTCCTCTTCTGCCATCTTCTGCCTTCCACTACTCATTCCTCTTTTCCTAGTATGGAGTGACAGGAATCTCAGCGCCGTGGGTCTCATTAATAAGAAATACATGATTTGGGGGGGAAATATGAGTTTGGAGTTTGGTACAAACGCTGCGTAACAATGATTTTGAGAGAACACTGAGAAAACCTTTGATTTTTTCTGGTTTATCTATTTTAAAATTAAAGAAATGTACTGTTTAACACTAAAACTCAAAAAAGAAATCACACACATATGCTGCGCTGATAAACACAATCCAGTTAGATCGTTTTTTCTCCTCCGCCATCCTGACAGAGCACTTGTTATGTGGGAGTTTGCTTTGTCGTAACAGAATTCAGTTCACAATAGCACTGAAACATGAAGGCAAATTTGTCGTCCCCTCCAGCTGTTACATCATCTTTATTATGCATTAACACATATTATTAATCAACCCTGCAGAAACCCGAGACTAACCGCTGCCCAAGAACTGCATTCCACAGCAGCCCTGCAGTGTTGCACGAGCCAAATGTCCTTCTTCCTCAGCTTTGCTTTCATTGTACAAGTGTAGTAAAAAAAAACATATATGTAAACTCACAGATATTTTATATTATCAAAGCACACTCTAATGACTGCCTCGAAGCCCCAGTACCATGACTAAAAAATAGTTTTGAAAAGCACTTGATTGCCTCAAGGTCATCTTTGTTATCTCTAGCTCTGTGGTAACAATAATTTGATTTTTCTGCTTGAAGTGATATGAGATCTAAATTTGTTGTTCATTTCAAATCACCTAATGTGTTAAGTTTACAGTGATGGCAGTTGCCCATCAGGGGGTTCAGGACAATGGTTTAATACTATTCAGAGAATTCAAGAGAGTTGGAATCCTTAAACTTGATTTAATATATGTAGTGTTTGTCTGGTAAGAAGAGGACATTTGTTTAGTGGAGTAAGGCTGTATAACAACTTACTTTCTGATTCAGGTAGAACGGGTCCAAATCCTCCAGTGGTGTGGCCACCATTCCATCAGGGATATCGCCGTAGATGAACGGCAGGCTCTTCCCAGCCTCCAGGTCACTGTTGGGCTTGGGCTCATTTTCGTCGGATGTGTCGCGGTGACTGCTGTCTGATCTTGGCTTGGGCGGCTTCTTGTTCTTCTCTTCTTTGATGCGTTTCTCGATATTAGCGAGTGACTCCGGGGTGAATTTCTTGAAGCTGTCAGGTCCTGGGGGTGCAAGAAGGGGTGCGGCCATGTTTTCATCCTGCAGCTATTTCCTCTTTATTTGTTTTCCATCCCAGACATCCAGCTCTGATAGGAAGACAACGATAAAGGGTGGAAGAGTGAGAACAGATACTCAACAAAGAGAAAAAGAGGGTTAAAAGACATAAAAAGTGCAAGCATCTAACCATCAGCCTTAATGACTGAGGCACACAGACAGCATTGAATTCCCTTTTGTTCTCACCTCTGTGACCCCAACTTTACATAACAAGGAGACGTGTCAAGTTTTCTCTTCTTGAGTTTATGCACTGTACGTCTGATAGCCTCTCCTTCAAAATATATCTGACATTAAATTCTGCATTTACTTTACATTTTATTTGCAGCTACACAGCGCCTAAAGTAGTGAAGAATAAAATGAAAAACCATAATGTGAAAGTGGTAGCTCTCACTAGAAGAGATATCCAACTCTGCAGCAGCATATGTGCAGCTTTCAGCTATGGAAATGATATACCCAGATATGGAAAAACTAAGCTATGGTGGAGTTCAAACAGCTCTTGCTGCTAGTAGAAATGTTAAGTGCACACAGGCAAATTCAGCCCTCTTCAGTGCAAAACAAACACACAAGCCAGAAAGCACCAGACATTTCTCATTTCAGTAAAGTCAGACATGAGAACACTGTCACCAAAAGAACTTAATAAACTTAATGCGAGTCAGGGTGGGGTTTCATCCATGATGATAATGTAAATATTCACTGTGCATGATGAGCTGGCTTTAAAATACATTTAGCTTGCCCATAAATCACAGTTTTTGTGATTCAGTGTGACAAATTCATCCACCTGACCCCTACTGTGATACACTTTACAAATGCCACATTCCTGGTATCCGACATCCTGTAACAACAGTTAAATGATTGATTAACTTTATTAATTACTGATTTATAATCGTTTAACATTCTTAGGCACAGAACCGTTTCACACAGTAATGCATAAATGATTTTATGAATTGGTCACTGTTATTTAGCCTCTCATACTCTGACTCATTGCTTAAAAGTAAGGTTATAATACTGTCTTCATGCACCCTGAATAGATAGATTTCAGTCCCCAGATGGCTGTGCATGCTCTATAATACACTGTATTAAACAGTCAAGTCAAAAATTCAAACATGAGTGTGTGCAAAACATTTAGGGGAACAATGGCAAGGTTACAGACCTGGGTATAAATCAAAAACGAACTCAAAAGCAATCCACAGCAGAGAGAGATCCGGCAACCCGGTATCTGAGTATATGTTGGAAAAAAAGAAGGGGAACGAAGTCCGATTTAAGTAACCCAACCACGGCACAACCTCCAAGTCTCCTTCCACCAACGCTACATCAATTGATCCGTCAAGGTGATTCAAACCAGGATGCAATAGCATGACCAGCAGTTCGTGTGCACTCACAGGTAAAGCTGGGACAAATCTAAAAAAAACAAAAAAAAACAAACAAAACAGGCAGTAAAACTGCTCGAAATTTTGCAGATGTCGTTTTTATGATTTCCAGCAAAACTTAAAGGATAACATGAAAAACATTTTTAAAAAGTGCAAAAATAGGACTTTTTCTCGAATTAAAAGCGCCGCTCGGGTCACTCTTACATAATTTGCAGTGAATGCTACCGCACACAGCCGGAGCTAAATTCCGCAGAGCCAACCCGGTCTCGGTTTGATTAAAATCCGCTCAAAGTGAAAATAAGGAATGGATGATAGAAAAGCCCCAAAACTCCGAGAGCCTCAGTTGCCTCCCATTGAAAAAGAGCCGTGACGCTGCGCCCTCTGCGCATAGGAAAGGCATCCAGGCGCACAGCGGCCGCACTCCCGGTGAAGAAAAGAGAAGCTTTTGATTCGGCTCTCTCTCTCTCTCTGATGATGACCTGACATGTGATGAAGCTATCAGGACACCGCGGAGACAACTGTGCTCCAGAGTAGGAGGCGTACGGGGCTCTTGCATCAGAGTCACATGGATCGGACAGAACTTCATCCTTCATTTCCTGCAGCGAAGTCTAAACGTTGCCAGCCTCTAAATGCCATCAAAACGAAAGCGTTGCTGAGAAAATAAGCTGCTTGCCAAATATGAAAGGGGGCTCAAGTAACCCCAACTCATATCATATACGGGGATGACAGAGCTGACTCTATTTCAGGTAGGCCCGAAGTTTTGATGTCCTGAGTGGGAATTTGATGAGTTGATTATTCATCTGAACCCGTTTGTCCTCAGAGAACAGACGAGGAAAGAGAAACAATTATTACAGAGCTCTTCCCTTCAGGGAGCTGTGCGGTAAAACTGAACACAAATCAAGCACACATCTTCCTATTTCTTAGAGAACTTCTACCCTTTGTGGGATTAAGACCACCCACTCCCTCTTTAATATTCTACGTCTTGCCATGAAAGTGGCCTGGTGATGCTGATATGTAGCCTGTGCAGTCCAGGGTAAAGTCCACTGTTACTGAGGCGCGCCGTTGTTCTATAGGGCCATAGCCTAAAATACTGCAGTGTGGTTTACTGCTGCTATATGGGCTCTGACTCTAGTAGGTCAGTTAAATGCACAAGCTACATCCCGAATACTCATTTCTGGACCGACAAAAACACACACGAAGTCAGCACAACCCAGTTCGCCCAACAGAAAGTGAAATTGGGCTTTTTGCAGAAAATAAACGAAACTAAAATGGCCTTAATGTTACAGCTTAGCCACCGCACCCGTATCTATAGACCTCGGAGATCTATAGACTCCTTGTGATGCAGGTTTACAGAGTACCACCACCGCGGGAAATACTGCACGAAAAGACTAGAAAGGGGTGTCGTGGTCCCCTTTGAGGACTGCCAAACTACAGACGCACCTACCTCTTCCTGCAATACAGTCTCCAAAGAGACTGAAAGAGGGAGGGGGGCACAGAGGTGGAGTGTGGGGGTGGCAGAGGAGGGGGTAAAACTATCAGTTAGCCTAGAAAATAATGGCACAAAGCTGGAAATGCTGGGAGGATGATTTTTTGCCAGGGGCGCATTATTCGCGTAGCCATTGAGAGCACACACCATAGTTGCTGTAGCCACTGACAGAAGTTTGACATGATCTCACTTATATGCGTAGGCTGTGTTTTACATCCCGACACACTGAAATGTCATAGCCTATTATCCAGCGGCGGGCCAACTCCCTTAACAACCTCCCGTCTCCCCTTTTTCTACCACGTCGCATTTCGATGGCTGTTTTTCATTCCATAAATCACATCTTGGCTACTTCTGCCTGCCGCCCCGCTTACATATTAGTCCATGTACTGGCAAGGAGCCCTCCACAGACGCTGGGAAAAGATGCTGAGAGAGGGACCGCTCTGCGGCACTGGGATGCAGTCAGTCGACAAAGTAAGACCGAGATCCATCCCGTGACGTGAAATAAAAGACAAAGCAGAAAAAATAAGGTCTACTTACTTTTTCTCGCATTAACAGAAATCCAGACAGCTGTCACCGAACTGCAGATGTGAGAAAGAGCCGGGAGTAAATGCGGCTGTCGCCATATTGTTGCTGCTATCTTCCTTCCCAGTGCGTGCGGCTACCCTGCATAATTGATGACTCTCAGCAAATTGTTGGGGAGTGTCGGTAAATGCCTCTGGTTTCAATAACGGACGAGAGACCGCAGCGTCGTAAGGAAATGTATTTTTTATTTATTTTTTATTTATTTTTTTTATTTAAAAAAAAAAGGACAGTGTACGCTACTCGTGTAAGATAACTCGTTCGTGTTCTGGTTGGGATTTGTAAGCAGTTAGCAAAATACCTTAATCTTTAATTTTTGCAAATTAATAAACCAAACCAAAAAACAAATAATTTGTTTAATATTACTTTAATGCTTAGATTGCATAGAATTTGCATTCAATACAACTGATTTGTAGAATTAAGTTTAACACGAAATTTGTCACACCTTGTGTCATAAATAAGCAGATACAAAACCAGAATTGCTATTTTTTTATAAGTTCCTTTCTGGAAAAGCACAGCATCACTGTAAATACAGTCATGTGAGAAAGAAAGTTTGAGTCTGTGCAGTCCTGTGAAGAACTAAGTACATCCCATGATTAAGGAGCTTGTAACATTGGGGTGACAGGATGAAGCATGCAATACAGTTGAAAGAAGACAAAATATAAGGTATATACCAGCAGTGGTATATAATAGCCCTGCTCCAAAATGTTGGGTTGTTTTGTAATATGTTGTAATATGTAAGTAAAGATAGAATGCAGTGCTCTGAAAATCTCATAAATCCACATTTTGTTCACATCAGAACAGAGAAAATACACCACGTGTTTAAACTGAAACATTTTAACATTTCATGAGAAATATTACCTCAGCTCAATATTAGCTTGGAATTTGATGGCAGCATTTGCATCTAATTATTCTAACTGGAAAAGCACAGCATCACTGTAAATACAGTCACGTGAAAAAAAAAGTTTGAGTCTGTGCAGTGGCAACTGCTGGCAACTGCTCAGTAACATGATTTGGTAAATAAAAGAGCATCTTAGCATGTTAAAGATGAGCACAACTGTCTACAAATTGTGGAGCAATTTAAGAATAATCTTCTTCAAACATTGTGAACATTTTGAATATCTTATCGTCTATAACACATAATATTGACAAAAGATTCCGAGAATCTGGAGAAATCTCCTTGCACAAAAACACAAGGCCAAAAATCAATATTGGATGCCCATAATCTCCAGGCCCTCAGACAGTACAAGAAGGCATGATCCTGCCATTGAAATCACTGCACAGCCTCAAGAACACATCCAGAAATCACTGTGACCACAGTTTGCTGTCTCATCCACAAATGCAGGCTAAAGCTTCACCGTGTAAGGAAGAAACCATAAGTGAACATGACACAGAAATGCCATAATTTTCTCTGGACCAAAGCTAATTTAAAAAGGACTGATGTGAGGTGTAAAACTGTTCCTTGGTAAGACAAATCAAAACTTGAAAATCTCCTTTGGAGAAACTGAAGACGAGAGAGGAGAGAAGAGAGGAGGACTATCCAGTTTGTTGTCAGCATTAAGTTCGAAAAGCCTGAATCTCTGATAGTATGAAAGTGCTTTAGTGCCTTTGGAATTGGCATCTTTCAAATGTGGAAAGGTGCCATCAATGCAGACAGGTATATGCAGGTTTTAGAGCAACATATGCTCCCTCCCAGATGTTGCGTTTTACATGCAAGATCTTGCATATTTCAGCAAGGCAATGCTAAATCACATAATGCAGCTATTGCAACAGCATGGCTTTGTAATAGGAGAGTCCGGGTGATGAATTGGCCTGCCTGCAGCGCAGACCTTTCACCAACTGAAAACATCTGGTGTGTCATGAAATTGAATATACAACAAAGAAGAACCAGGACTGTTGAGCAGATGAAATCCTTTATCAGATAAGAATTGGACAACATTCTGTAAAGTGAGTGCTGATAATGCATAGTTTGTTGACCAGAGGGCAGCTTGCCTGTTGGCAATGTGTGTTTGAAATGCCACAAACACAACGATCAGTTGATCCAAGCAGAGTTGGGCAGAGAATAAACAAGAAGTCTGCAACTTGTTATAACTATAAAACAAGTTTATTCTTAAACTCTCTCTCTCTCCATATATATATATATATATATATATATATATATATATACAGCAGGGTGCAAGATGCTAGCAGGCAAGGCATACATGGAACGCCATAACCAAGTGGCCGGCATAGTGTACAGGAACATCTGTGCCGAGTATAATCTGGAAGTCCCGAGGTCAAAATGGGAGATGCCCCCAAGGGTGGTGGAGAATGACCGAGCTAAGATCCTGTGGGACTTCCAGATACAGACGGACAAAATGGTGGTGGCTAACCAACCGGACATAGTGGTGGTAGACAAACAGAAGAAGACGGCCGTAGTGATCGATGTAGCGGTTCCGAATGACAGCAATATCAGGAAGAAGGAACACGAGAAGCTGGAGAAATACCAAGGGCTCAGAGAAGAGCTCGAGAGGATGTGGAGGGTGAAGGTAACGGTGGTCCCCGTGGTAATCGGAGCACTAGGTGCGGTGACTCCCAAGCTAGGCGAGTGGCTCCAGCAGATCCCGGGAATAACATCGGAGATCTCTGTCCAGAAGAGCGCAGTCCTGGGAACAGCTAAGATACTGCGCAGGACCCTCAAGCTCCCAGGCCTCTGGTAGAGGACCCGAGCTTGAAGGATAAACCGCCCGCAGGGGCGTGCTGGGTGTTTTATATACATATATTTTTTTATATATATATTTATATATATATATATATATATATATATATATATATATATAGATATTTAAAAAAAAAACACCCAGCACGCCCCTGCGGGCGGTTTATCCTTCAAGCTCGGGTCCTCTACCAGAGGCCTGGGAGCTTGAGGGTCCTGCGCAGTATCTTAGCTGTTCCCAGGACTGCGCTCTTCTGGACAGAGATCTCCGATGTTGTTCCCGGGATCTGCTGGAGCCACTCGCCTAGCTTGGGAGTCACCGCACCTAGTGCTCCGATTACCACGGGGACCACCGTTACCTTCACCCTCCACATCCTCTCGAGCTCTTCTCTGAGCCCTTGGTATTTCTCCAGCTTCTCGTGTTCCTTCTTCCTGATATTGCTGTCATTCGGAACCGCTACATCGATCACTACGGCCGTCTTCTTCTGTTTGTCTACCACCACTATGTCCGGTTGGTTAGCCACCACCATTTTGTCCGTCTGTATCTGGAAGTCCCACAGGATCTTAGCTCGGTCATTCTCCACCACCCTTGGGGGCATCTCCCATTTTGACCTCGGGACTTCCAGATTATACTCGGCACAGATGTTCCTGTACACTATGCCGGCCACTTGGTTATGGCGTTCCATGTATGCCTTGCCTGCTAGCATCTTGCACCCTGCTGTTATATGCTGGATTGTCTCTGGGGCATCTTTACACAGCCTGCACCTGGGGTCTTGCCTGGTGTGATAGACCCCAGCCTCTATGGATCTTGTGCTCAGAGCTTGTTCTTGTGCTGCCATGATTAGTGCCTCTGTGCTGTCTTTCAGTCCAGCTTTGTCCAGCCACTGGTAGGATTTCTGGATATCAGCCACCTCCTCTATCTGCCGGTGGTACATACCGTGCAGGGGCCTGTCCTTCCATGATGGTTCCTCGTCTCCCTCCTCTTTCTTGGGTTTCTGCTGCCTGAGGTATTCATTGAGCACTCGGTCAGTTGGGGCCATCTTCCCAATGTATTCTTGGATGGTCGTTGTCTCATCCTGGACTGTGGTGCTGACACTCACCAGTCCCTGGCCCCCTTCCTTCCGCTTAGCGTACAGCCTCAGGGTGCTGGACTTGGGGTGAAACCCTCCATGCATGGTAAGGAGCTTTCTTGTCTTTATGTCAGTGGCTTCTGTCTCCTCCTTTGGCCAGCCTATTACCCCAGCAGGGTACCTGATCACGGGCAGGGCGTACGTGTTGATGGCCCGGATCTTGTTCTTACCATTCAGCTGACTCCTCAGGACTTGCCTGACCCTCTGCAGGTACTTGGTGGTTGCAGCTTTTCTAGCGGCCTCTTCATGGTTCCCATTCGCCTGCGGGATCCCCAGGTACTTGTAACTGTCCTCTATGTCTGCAATGTTGCCTTCTGGTAGTTCAATCCCCTCAGTTCTGACTACCTTCCCTCTCTTTGATACCATCCGACTACACTTCTCCAGTCCGAACGACATTCCAATGTCATTGCTGTATAGCCTGGTAGTGTGGATCAGTGAATCGATGTCTCGTTCACTCTTGGCATACAGCTTGATGTCATCCATGTACAGGAGGTGGCTGACAACTGCTCCGTTCCGTAGTCGGTATCCGTAGCCAGTCTTGTTAATGATCTCACTGAGGGGGTTCAGGCCTATGCAGAACAGCAGTGGGGACAGAGCATCTCCTTGGTAGATCCCGCACTTGATGGTGACTTGTGCTATGGGCTTGGAGTTGGCCTCTAGTGTTGTACACCATATCCCCATTGAGTTCCTGATGAAGGCTCTTAGGGTCCCATTGATCTTGTACAATTCTAGGCATTCCAGTATCCAGCTGTGGGGCATTGAGTCATAGGCCTTCTTGTAATCAATCCAGGCAGTGCACAGGTTGGTCAGTCTGGTCTTGCAGTCTCGGCTGATTGTTCTGTCTACCAGTAGCTGGTGTTTTGCGCCTCTGGTATTCTTGCCAATTCCTTTCTGTGTCCCGCTCATGTATTGACCCATGTGCCTGTTCATCTTAGCCGATATGATGCCTGACAGGAGCTTCCATGTAGTACTGAGGCAGGTTATTGGTCGGTAGTTGGAGGGGACCGGTCCCTTCTTGGGGTCCTTGGGGATCAGGACCGTCCGGCCTTCAGTTAGCCATTCCGGGTGTCTCTCGTTAACTAGCAGCTGGTTCATTTGTGCTGCCAGACGCTCGTGGAGTGCAGTCAGCTTCTTCAGCCAGTAGGCGCGAACCATGTTGGGCCCTGGTGCTGTCCAACTCTTCATACTGGAGACCCTTTCTTGGATATCTGCCACTGTGATGGTTACTGGACCCTGTTCAGGGAGGTCGCTGTGGTCTGCCCTCAGATCCTCTAGCCACTGAGCATTGCCGTTATGGGTTGCATCCTTCTCCCATATGCTCTTCCAGTATTGCTCCGTCTCCAGCCTTGGTGGTGCTGTTCTCTTATTGTTCCCTTGCCACTGAGAGTACACCTTTGCTGGTTCTGTGGATATATATATATATACATATATATATACATATATATATATATATATATATATATATATATATATATATATATATATATATATATATATATATATATATATATATATATATATATATATATATATATATATATATGGAGAAATACCAAGGGCTCAGAGAAGAGCTCGAGAGGATGTGGAGGGTGAAGGTAACGGTGGTCCCCGTGGTGATCGGAACACTAGGTGCGGTGACTCCCAAGCTAGGCGAGTGGCTCCAGCAGATCCCGGGAACAACATCGGAGATCTCTGTCCAGAAGAGCGCAGTCCTGGGAACAGCTAAGATACTGCGCAGGACCCTCAAGCTCCCAGGCCTCTGGTAGAGGACCCGAGCTTGAAGGATAAACCGCCCGCAGGGGCGTGCTGGGTGTAAAAAAAAAAAAAAAGTATATCTATATATATATATATATATATATATATATATATATAGTGGGGCAAAAAAGTATTTAGTCAGCCACCGATTGTGCAAGTTCCCCCACCTAAAATGATGACAGAGGTCAGTAATTTGCACCAGAGGTACACTTCAACTGTGAGAGACAGAATGTGAAAAAAAAAATCCATGAATTCACATGGTAGGATTTGTAAAGAATTTATTCGTAAATTAGGGTGGAAAATAAGTATTTGGTCACCTCAAACAAGGAAAATCTCTGGCTCTCACAGACCTGTAACGTCTTCTGTAAGAAGCTTTTCTGTCCCCCAGTCGTTACCTGTATGAATGGCACCTGTTTGAACTCATCATCTGTATAAAAGACACCTGTCCACAGCCTCAAACAGTCAGACTCCAAACTCCGCCATGGCCAAGACCAAAGAGCTTTCGAAGGACACCAGGAAAAGTATTGTAGACCTGCACCAGACTGGGAAGAGTGAATCTACAATAGGCAAGCAGCTTGGTGTGAAAAAATCAACTGTGGGAGCAATCATCAGAAAATGGAAGACATACAAGACCACTGATAATCTCCCTCGATCTGGGGCTCCACGCAAGATCTCATCCCGTGGGGTCAAAATGATCATGAGAACGGTGAGCAAAGATCCCAGAACCACACGGGGGGACCTGGTGAATGACCTGCAGAGAGCTGGGACCAAAGTAACAAAGGTCACCATCAGTAACACACTACAACGGCAGGGAATCAAATCCCGCAGTGCCAGACGTGTTCCGCTGCTGAAGCCAGTGCATGTCCAGGCCAGTCTGAAGTTTGCCAGAGAGCACATGGATGATACAGCAGAGGATTGGGAGAATGTCATGTGGTCAGATGAAACCAAAGTAGAACTTTTTGGTATAAACTCAACTCGTCGTGTTTGGAGGAAGAAGAATACTGAGTTGCATCCCAAGAACACCATACCTACTGTGAAGCATGGGGGTGGAAACATCATGCTATGGGGCTGTTTTTCTGCCAAGGGGACAGGACGACTGATCCGTGTTAAGGACAGAATAAATGGGACCATGTATCGTGAGATTTTGAGCCAAAACCTCCTTCCATCAGTGAGAACTTTGAAGATGAAACGAGGCTGGGTCTTCCAACATGACAATGATCCAAAACACACCGCCCGGGCAACAAAGGAGTGGCTCCGTAAGAAGCATTTGAAAGTCCTGGAGTGGCCTAGCCAGTCTCCAGACCTCAACCCCATAGAAAATCTGTGGCGGGAGTTGAAAGTCCGTGTTGCTCGGCGACAGCCCCAAAACATCACTGCTCTCGAGAAGATCTGCATGGAGGAATGGGCCAAAATACCAGCTACTGTGTGTGCAAACCTGGTAAAGACCTATAGTAAACGTTTGACCTCTGTTATTGCCAACAAAGGTTATGTTACAAAGTATTGAGTTGTATTTTTGTTATTGACCAAATACTTATTTTCCACCCTGATTTACGAATAAATTCTTTACAAATCCTACCATGTGGATTCATGGATTTTTTTTTCACATTCTGTCTCTCACAGTTGAAGTGTACCTCTGGTGCAAATTACTGACCTCTGTCATCATTTTAGGTGGGGGAACTTGCACAATCGGTGGCTGACTAAATACTTTTTTGCCCCACTGTATATATATATATATATATATATATATATATATATATATATATATATATATATATATATATATATATATATATATATATAGAGAGAGAGAGAGAGAGAGAGAGAGATGTGTGTGTGTGTGTGTGTGTGTGTGTGTGTGTGTGTGTGTGTGTGTGTGTGTGTGTGTGTGTGTGTGTGTGTGTGTGTGTGTGTGTGTGATTCTCACACATATAATGTGTACAACATAAACAGACTAGCATCAATCTTGTTACAGCTGTTCAAAACTGGAACAACCACCTCCGAGCTAACAGCTTTAAAGCTCAACTTTCTATTGGATGTAATCATTTCAAAATTCTATGTGCACAGTTATCTGATGGAGAACCTCAACGAAGCTCCCAAACCTTGTAACAAGCAGTAAAATTAACTGTAAACCATGCTGTTTAGAGTTCCAAGAATTGTTTCAAGACTTGATTAATTTAAAACACTGGGTTTGAGCTTTTGGAGCCCCATAGCAGGCTAACCAAAAATCACCAGCACTGTGAAATAAATTTGATGATTAAGGTTTTACTTAAACACAATAATACACTGTTTTGTTTATGAAATTGTCAAAAATGACTGGAAATTGTGCAATTTATGTTAAATATAGAAAACAGACTTACTGTCTTTACTGCACATGGACCTCACATGGTTAAGTGTGCCGTCATTCCCCTATGAGACTTTTTTTTTTTTTTTTAAAACACACAACCCTGTAGATTACAAAATTCTTACCTGTAACTTGCTTTCAGCCACAAATGTTTTGCAATATGTTGTCTATATTCCTCACCCTTCAAATCACAGTGTTGGGGGAGTTTATGAAGGAAGTGTCGTGAGCTAACAATGTCTCCATCTAGTGGAGCATTAAAGAACTGCAGTTTAATGTCTATTGGAAATAAGTGAGCCATTTAAAAAACTCTAAGCATGGGATATAGATGTCCCGAGTAAATTATTTGTATAGTGTACTGTAGACGAGACAGAGACATCCACCAGATTGTCTTAGAAGCTCTTCTCAAGTTACATGTGAACAGCAACACATTCTGCTACCAGAATGTATAAAACTCCAAACATGGAGTTTTATACATGTCTTCACTTGCTGAAAAACTGGATGAATAATAAAAACATCCGCAAATACGGGCAGCACGGTGGCACGGTGGTTAGCACTGTTGCCGCACAGCAAGAAGGTCCTGAGTTCAATTCCACCATCAGGCCGGGGTCTTTCTGTGTGGAGTTTGCATGTTCTCCCCGTGTTTGCGTGGGTTCCCTCCGGGTACTCCGGCTTCCTCCCACTGTCCAAAGACATGCAGCTTGTGGGGATAGGTTAATTGGATAATCCAAATTGCCACTAGGTGTGAATGTGCGAGTGAATGAGAGTGCGAATGGTTGTCTGTCCCTGTGTGTTGGCCCTGCGACAGACTGGCGACCAGTACAGGGTGTACCCCGCCTCTCGCCCTATGACAGCTGGGATAGGCTCCAGTGCCCCCCGTGACCCTGAAAAGGATAAGCGGAAGCGAATGGATGGATGGATCCGCAAATACACCATCTGTGCTGTTCCCCAAAATAATCACATTATTAATAACAAATTAAATTAAAGCTGCAAGCAGCGTTATGAGGGCCCTCGCACCCCCGGCGCGTCGGGCCACGCCCAACACCTGAAACCAGCACCTCCGATCTGATGTCACATTGATGGAATTCATGCATTTAACATCCAGCTAACATTTCATCTCATTCAATCATGATTATAGTCCTCCCACTAGGTGGTGCTCTAACCATTACTGACAAATGGCATATCAAACATTTCCGAGCTCGACTCTCATCACACCTGCGACCTTTGGGAGAGATTGGACATTGTGTTTTGGAGTGACAGCAGATTACTGCTTTTTGGCGAGTGATTGAAACTCCACGTGTCGCCATGACCACCCCGTTTCCCTGAACGTAAAAAGCTTCGCAATTCAACATCAAAAAGGTCTTTAGATTCCACACACTGGAGAATTGTTCAATCTGATGAAATCCCTTGGAGGAGTTCGTCAAAGTATGAGGCCTGAAAAGAGGGGAAAATGTCGATAAAATTACACATTAATTTTAAAATGGCTGACTTCCTGTTGGATTTGGGATATTGCTCCAAGAGAATTTTTTGTACATCTTGATATCTTCCATAAGCTTACCAGGTTTCAGACTCATAGATAAAACACAGAGCAGGGGCTGATGTTTTGACATTTTTTAGGGGGCACTGTGGAGCCATTTTACCATTTTCCTTAAAAATGATCACATAACAAGAAAGCCTTCATCACATTGGAGGTGTGTGCCAAATTTCAAGACTTTTTAAACTTTCCAAGCCCCTCAAAAGCAACTTTATTTTTCATGGTGAACCGCGTTGCCACCAGGGTGCGCTGTTCAGTTTAAAGTCACAATTTTCGCACTGAAGCATCATGAAGGACTGATGGTGATATTCACCACTTTTGAGGTGGCCATGATGAACCTGTGAAAATCAGTACAACAAAATTAAAGCCACGATATTTCCTGTTGCCACTAGGTGGCGCTCTGCATATTCCTGACAATGGGCACATCAATCTGTTCAGGGCGGGTCTGACATCATGCCTGTGAAGTCTGGTACTGATCAAACTGGATTTAAGTGAGTTATACTAATTTGTTTCTTCATGGCGAGACATCAAAGTTCGCCATGCTTTCGGGGTCACACCCTTTGGCGAAAAGTCACCGTTTTCTCTGTAACCCAAGACCAACTCCTTAAGGCTTTCCTGGAGAAATTTGAGGCTGCAGATGTCGCCCATCACAATACCGTACCCCAAAGTGTAAAACATGACATTTCCTGTTCCCACTAGGTGGCGCTGTCCCTGATGTCAAATATGGAGCCTTATCATATGTGTGCTCTTTGGTCCAAATCGGACAATGTATGACAGAATGAGAGGCAATAAGATTTTCATGGCGAGTCATCGAAATTCGCCGTGGCGCCACGGCCTCACCGTCAGGGGCGGAGCGGGGGGGTGGCTTACGGGGCTTAAGCCCGGGTTGTTTTGTCAGAAGCCCGGGGTATTTTGGAGTGTAATTTTTTCATAGTTAGATGTCTGGCTGACAACTGTATAAAACAAAAAGTACACACAATATTCGAAGCACATAGTGCACACTGTGGGAATTTACGACTGTGCGTGAATCCCCCCCTGATATTGGTATGATCCAAGCTCAGGCACTAAGCGACTGAGCGAGGGGGCGGGGCAGCTGCTGCCCGTGAGTGCGCTGTTGGAGAGACGGAGCCAGCCATACTAAGGAGAGCTTAAGTTTGACCAGGTACCAAAGCAAATCATTCGTACCGTACAAATAATGTAAATATGACGGTGCATCACGAAAGATTGATATGAAACTGATCACTTGACCAATATTACGTTACTTGCTCTTCAAGTGAATCAACAAATGGCGAAATGAAAAGCCGAACAAATGCTATTTTTTTTTTAGAGTCTTAGCTTACGTGTGTTTATTTCATATTCTCAGTTCTTACCCTCCCCGACTAAATCGGTTTCAGTTATGCACTGAAATATAAGAATGGACATTCGAGGGTTCTTTCAAAGAAAAAACTCAGGTAAATGTTATTTTATATATTATGCTTTGTATGTTGTTCAGTATATTTCTATGCAAAACAAGAGGGATTTCAGTACACAGCAGGATGTTCACATTTGTAACCAGATATTTACACTTTAGGGAGAAAACATAAAACATTTTTACTGTACAACATCAATTTAGAGTAAACTTTTGTTTTAGATAAATATTGAAATATCTTTTGAATTAGTTAAATTTCAGAATAAAGAGAGACAGAGCTATTTTTATCACTTTCATCAAATTTAGGAGTACATGTACACTAAATTTATTGTTAATTAATAAGAAAACTCCAGACGATTCCATTCTGAGCTGAAGAAGCTTCTGATAGGTTAGTAGAGTCCATGTGAGTAAATTGGTGGCACAGCTGTGGATGCATATAAGGCAAAACACAGAGCCTGTTTCTTTGACATGGGAAAATCAAGAGATATCAACCAAAACACCAGGAAAAGAACTGTGGAGCTCCATAAATGTGGCTCAAGTTTGAATACAATTTGGTTCCATTTGCAATTAAGAAATACAGATAGTTTCTCTCTTTACTCTTAAAGTTAACAAATATGTTTTTATATTTATCAATCTAAAAAAATAAACATTTAGTCTGATTTGATGTTACAGTTAAAAAAGTGTTTTTATCTGAAGAGTAAATATCTGGTTTCAACTGTATATTTGATGATTGTCAGCACAAAGAGGGAGAGAGAGGAGAACGAGGACAGAACAGATGAACAAGAGCAGGTGAGACACACATGTTAGTCAAATGGTTGTTTACCAAAAGTATCACCGTATCATAGGTCCTCATGTATCTCGTACCTAGTGTTTCTTTTTAGGTTTGTTATTTTTCAAATTCTGTATTTATTAAGTTCTGCAGGCTTGTTTGCACAACAAGGCCAAAATAATTATATAAACTTTTCTCAATCTAAATAGTGGACTTTGGTAGAATTAAAAAATAAGTGTAGTGCAGGTCTATGATGATTTTTAGTGCTACTATCATCTAGTTCTGATTGTGGTTCTGTCTTGGTTAAGTCCTCAGTAGTCCTGATTTTGAACTGTTGTAGTCCTGTTTTAATTCTGGATCAGTTCTGGGTCTGGTTGAATTGGGGTTTAGTCCTCGTGTCTTGATGCAGCCCTGACCTTGTTCTGCCTTGCTGCTTAATTAAAAAACTAGTTTAAGGTGTCCTGCACATGTGATATATATTTTTCCCTATATGAAGTCATTCTTTTTTGAACAGAGCCTATTAATCTTTCAGTCATTTCTACACCCCCCCCCCCCCAAAAAAAAAAAAAAAAATCCCACATGCATACTACTCTTTGGGCTAAGCCCCGGGTGTTTCAAATGTCTGGCTCCGCCTCTGCTCACCGTATCCCGAAAACTCCAAAGCTCCGCAATTTAACATGGCCCAGGTGTGTAGTTGACACTGACCAAAAATGAAGCTTATACAACCAAATCCCAAGGAGGAGTTCGCAAAAGTTCGAGGCATGGAAATAGCAAAATTAGTGCTAAAATGTCACCTTCACTTCTAAATTGCGGACTTCCTGTTGGGTTTGCGTCAGTGGGCCAATTGACTTTTTTGTTCGTCTTGGTATGATACACATGTGTGCCAGATTTCATGTATGTAGCTCAAACGATGTGTTCGTAGGGCTGCATTTAACAAGGCATAGGTGGCGCCATTTCCCAGTGCTCATATGTAAAACCATTAAAATACGAAATTTTTCACCAGACCTGGCATGTGTGCAAAATTTCATGAGTTTTTGAGCATGTTAAAGCCCTCAAAAAGGCAATTCATTTCAATGAAAAAAAATAAATAAATAAAAAAATAATAATAATAATAATAATAAACGGAGCAGATACAATAGGGCCTTCGCACTTTTAGTGCTCGGGCCCTAATAATTTTAGTCTATGACAGATTTTGCTTTTAGTGACAAACAGGCCAAAAATGAAACATTGACTAAATTCTTCACTTCTGGCTCTTTTTGATTGATGTTTTCATTTATGAACCTGTAAGTGTATTGTTTGGTTCAGTACCATGACTCTTTTCAGTGTAAACCACACAACATGGGAGTTTATGTGATTGAAAAACCTAGAGACAAATTTTTGCCATATAAAATGCACCTGTTAAAAAACTGAAGCAGCTGTAAGGTTTTAAACATTAGGACATTTTTTTTTTTAAAAGAAGAAGAATCAGGTCCATGGCAGGTTCTCAAATTGTTTAAACACATCAAATGAATAGATGAACAACAATACATGAACTATTTTACAGTGTCATTATTAGAAACAGTGTTTGGAAAAACTAGGTACATGTCATGACTCAGTAGCTTGTAGAACCACCTTTAGAGGAAATATCTTGAAACAATCATTGTCCTGTATAACTTTATCAGGTTCTCACATTGTTGTAGGGGAATTTTGGCCCTCTACTCTTTACAGTATTGCTTTAGTTCAATAAGGTGTGTAGGTGTTTTTTAGGCACAGCCCTTTTAATGTCCTGCAGCATTTCAATCTGGTTGAGGTCTGGAATTTAACTGGGACATTATGTCACCTTGAGTTCTTTCTTGTTCAGCTGATTTGCCCTCACATTTGACTCTAGAATACATTGATACACACAGAAGTTCATGCTCATTTCAGTGACTATAAGGTGCCCAGGTGCAAAACAAGCCCAAATCATCATCCCTGGGCCACCATCTTGACAGCTGGTTGATGAAATCTGAAAAAAAGGATGTACACACAACCAAATTATCTTTATTAGTTTTATTTACCTTTGCAAAGGGGTTAAAGAAGCGTATTGAAATCATGCCATTGTGTTTTTTGACAAAGAAGAATTACAAAAATAAAGACATTTATAGCTCTACAGTTGTGATATAGTAGTTGACAGTTATAGTAGCCATTGACAATTTCAGTATTTGGTTGGTTTCTGGTACAGACCTGGCTTTTAAGTTCAAGCTTCAAATTTTCATTAGGGTTGAGGTCGAGGCTTTGCTCCAGACCAACAAACTGCCAAAACTGTTTCCATGGGTGTCCACACTTATTGATGACATGTTAATCGAATGCATTTGATTAGCAGCACCTGGCTGCTATTTACCTTCTTAATTCCTCTTATTGGAAACAAAAAGGGTGCTATTATTAAATAAATAATGAGACAATGTAATATGTCATGTGCTTTTGGTCATCTGAGGTTGTATTTTAGGCTAATCTGCTAGTTTCACATGGTGGACTCTACTATGGGGCTATTATTCTAGCAAAATTATTTGTGTGTGTGCATTTTGATCTCTGTGTGGATTTGTGTGTGTGTGTGTATTCTGATTCATGTATGTGTGATCAGAAATGTGCAAATATATTTGTAAATCTTTACAGAGATTTGTTCATGTGTAATTTGGAATGTGTGTGTAACCAGATTTGCAAATGTGAAATTAAATCTGTAACCATGCATAGATGGTTTTACTCTAAGCACTGAAAATACAGACAAATCTTCTTCATCTTTGTCTTCTTGTCCATTTAGAGGTCACCATAGCAGATCATCTGCTCCATATCACCCTCTCTCCCCTCTGCATGTTCTCCTTCATTACATCCATAAAACTTGTCTGTGGTCTTCCTCTTTTCCTCCTCCAAACCATATATTAGATCTCACCTTGCAAACTTTCCTTTTTGCTCTTGCCACTATCTGTCTTTCTGTCACAAGTCACCCCTAACACTTGTCTCCATCCACACCATCCTACACTTTCTTCTTCACTTGTCTCCTGAATTGTCCATTTCTTTCGATGATTGACCCCAGTTATTCAAACCTGTCCAGGCTCTCTTCCACCTACTCCCTACTTCCACTACAGATCAATATCATCTGCAAACATCATACTCTATGGAGACGCCTGCCTGACCTCATCTCTCAGCATGTCTATTACGAGCGCAAGGGGCTCAGGGCCGACCCCGATGTAATTGGTGAAATACTCTATATAGCTGGGAGGGCATGGTGGTTTCCCCTCATAGTTTGGGGGAAAAGACCATGGATGTCTTTCACCACTCTCTCCATTGGGGTACCCTGCAGGAAACCATTGAAGATGGACATCACCTGGAGCACCATCTCCCACAGGTCGGTGGTATGAGCAACTGCCATTTCTTTTCTCCTGTGGGTGGCTCTCACCAGCATTACACTAACATAAACAATCAAACACCAACCAGAGTCCCTTTGGAGCTTGAGACACCATGGTAATCTCACACAAATACCAGTTTGACGTGAACATCATCTTCATGTATCCGCCTCCACTCTGCTGCATCCATAGCAGTAAGCTTTTGGCTGATGTCTCTTCAAAAAAACCTGCAATGTTCAAGAGCTCCTGATCCAACACTGCTGACATCCATATCGAGACCAAAAGGAAGAAGGGCTCAA
This sequence comes from Rhamphochromis sp. 'chilingali', assembly GCF_963969265.1. Lineage (NCBI taxonomy): Eukaryota > Metazoa > Chordata > Actinopteri > Cichliformes > Cichlidae > Rhamphochromis > Rhamphochromis sp. 'chilingali'. Next base: position 17,777,270 of record NC_137936.1, read on the forward strand.
GTGAGTAAAGCACTGGGACCTCCACTAAGTCATCTGTAGTGAAGTGAAACCTTAAAGAGATTTTTTTGCTTCCTTCAAACTATAGAAAGCTTGTAAGGGGTTTCTCTTCCACTGTTGTTCTTTGATCTACTTACTATAGAAAGGAGCACAGTTTTTGTGTACAGAAACCCCTCTTTAAGTCCTGAATACATCTGAGGGTGGGCCAATCCCTTCCACATTCTACGGAGCTTACAGCATCAGTGCCTTAGCCTGTGGCCTACTAACATGGCCTTATGTCACATGAAGCACCATTTATGTAGATGTTTTTGCCTTCCTGCCTTCATCCTGGCCAGTACAAATCCAAAGGCTTCAAAAGCACCATTGAAAGATGCACTGTGCGCAAGAATGTCATGAAGAGACCACAAGCTAAGCCACTCTGACTGGAAGTGGCCATGTGAGCTTAGGTGCATTCCTTCAGTACCATTAGCCTGGACTTAAAATTGAAACTGCGAATAAAAGGCTTCCCAGTCAGCCTTGACATTATATGTCAGAATTTTCACATTAGCATGGAGGCTTTCCTGGTGCACATGTGCAGTTCTGTCCACATCTCCAGTGTCTGCTGGTTTCACCTAAAAGGCACACCGGGCACAAGAGCGATAGAGCCTGCAAAGCCAGCTTCAGTAGCCATTTTTGCAGTCACTTATCTGACCTGCTCTCTGCTCTTTAACCCTTCAGTCTTCGGCTAAGCCAAAATGTTCTTGATTTTCCACATCAACTTCCTGCTTAATCTTAGAGCAGTCCACCAGAAGTTTTTTTTTCTTTTAACTTTTGACATCAATTGAATCTTCCCTCTTTGTGAACATAGTGGATTAGACAATATACAGTTCTGCTCGCCATTTAAATTAAGTTTTTCATTTAATATATGCAGTTCAATTTCATGTCAACCTTCATAGTAATTGTGTTGCAAGTTACGTAGTAAATGTAGTTTAGTACTAAATGGTTAAAAAAAAAAAGATTGTTATAAAATATGGATTTTACCAGAGAGAAAAATAATTGATTTGGAACTGGTTTTACTAACTAGTAGAATTTGTGTTTATTGTGATTATTAATAGCTTTTATAGTAATTGTTTTCTTGCTTGTTTTGCAGCCTTCCCCTATGTTTCTTTCAGTATAAAGGTTCTGCATTTATATGTGTGTCTAACTCTGTATTTGTTAGTTAGCTTTTGGTAATGGTTACTCTGTGTCTCATGTTAGGTTATATACCTTTGTCCTGTTTTCAGAGAGAGAGAGGGACCTAATTTTGGTTTGTCATGTTGTCTCTCTTAGTTGTGTATTCTTGCATTTCCTGTATTTGTTTGTTTGTTTCCTGGTGCTGCACTTTGCTTTTGAACTGTTATTTTTTTTATTTATCAGCATTGGAGGCTGTAAATATTTTGCTCCTGCATGTGGGTCCATAAAACTTTGTTAGTTATTATAATTTGTAATTTACATGTTAAATCTTTGTCGTGCAGGGTGGAGCCCTCTTCTCCTTAGAGCACGTGGCTGGTGACACCTCGACTTGGACATACTTCTTTCAGCACATTCTCAAGTCTGTGTTGTTCTACTTTGGTGATGGATGTGAGATCAGCCGGGAAACATAGAATTATGTGAAGGAAGCCAATGTCTCTGATCTCAAACTAAGACACATTGAGGCGCCGCTCAGAATACATTGAACTTTAACTCACTTTCCTCTCCTTTGTCATGTGACCAGCAGAGATAAAAAGTGCCGGTCAACTTAGAGTGATCCTTTAGTGTTGTAAAAAGAAAAGATAAACACTAAAAAGACACAAACGGTGTATAATACTGATTTTGTATCCAGCTAAAGTGACAAATGTATTTTGGTGTTTGTTATTCTGTTCCTCATCTTCAGAGACTCTTGCCTATGAAGTTACTAAAATAAATAATGACCCAGTGTAGTCCATCATGTGCTGTTCATTCATCTGAGATTGTATTTTATAACCTGGTCAGTTTTCATAGTAAAACATCAGAATTTAACTGAAGAAGCATCTTAGATGAGGGGTGAAAGACTGCAATGACCTGGATGAGCGAGAACCTTTACAGACTATTGAAAAGGGGATAAACTCTTTTTCTTTCTTTTTTTTGACATGACTCGACAATTTTTGAGAAGGAAAAAAATGATCTTATAAAAACGTGATAAAGGATGGGTGGTCAAAAACATGATTCCACCATAATGGATATGCCCATGTCCATTAAAGTTTCACTGATATATCAGTAGTCTGATATATTGTCTGAGACTGGCCTGTTACCAGTGAATTACACTGTACTGATATGCAGTAATATTGAAATATGAGCAGGTTAACTTCAGCACTACCGCCACCTACATAATTTTATTAGTGCCCGCCTTAGATTCATATCAGTATTAGGGTTGGGTTCTGATGACTGTTTCCTGCATGCTTGCAGCTACTGTTTGTAACCTGATAGCTTTTTTTATGTAGACTTTTATTTAGAAAAGCGTGACACACTTCCCGTCTGACCTCCTATCTCGCGATCATTCGCTGCTGTTTACGCGGCTTAGCTGCACGACAGTCGTGCTCCACAAAAATGACTTCTGTAATGAGATTTCTGAGCTCTATAGTAAATATATTATGCATTCCACTTCACCTGATTCACGCCGTCGGCCTGTCCGGAATATACAAGCGTATTTTCCCAATTTGTATAAATCGGATGGCGAAATCGTACAATAAGAAGATGCACGATAAAAAGAAGGATTTGTTTTGCGTTTTGCCAGAGTTCAAGAAGGCTGGCGGGCAGCTCACAATTTTGGAGATTGGCTGCGGCACAGGTGCAAATTTTGAGTTTTATCCGCCTGGTAGCAGATTGATCTGTACCGACCCCAACCCGCACTTTGAGAAATATCTGACAGAAACTATGGCCAAGAACGATCACCTGAGATATGAGAGATTTGTGGTGGCGTCGGGGGAGGACCTGAGGGCAGTGGAGGACGACTCGATAGATGTTGTAGTCTGTACCCTGGTGCTCTGCTCTGTGGACGACGTGAGCCAAACCCTGCGAGAGGCACACCGCATACTGCGACCAGTGAGTGGGCTTTGCAGCAATTACTTCAGACTGAATCGAGTCCATATTAAACACTGATTGGCAGCCATGCTGTTTATGTTATTATTTGTGCTGCTTCTCTTGGGGGAGAAGAAGACGCTTCGTATCCTAAGAGTCTGTCGTTGTCTAGAGTCAATATATTTTCATGAAAGTTATAATTGTCGAAGTGTTCTCTATCGCTTTAACAATTGTGAGCTTTAGGACACGTGATCGTGATAAGCGGGTACTGCCACCTTCTCTTGGTGGATTTTACTGCCTTCCAGCTGTGGTTCTGCATCAATCAGTAAAAGTTGAAGAGTCATCAAGAAAACAACTGCAGTGTTCACGCTTTAAAAAGTTTATCATCATTTTCTGTTTGATTGTACAACATAAACATTACTTAAATTTATTAGAGACCACCTGTTATATCCAACAGCAATACTGAAATCAGTTCTTAGTTTCCAATATCAGTCCAATAGGCACTAAGTCACTAGATGGACAGTAATAGCACTTTGTACCATGCACCTTTTTAATCTGTCTCCAGTTTAAGGCATTTAGGTCTGTTTTATGGGATTCCATATTAATTTAAAGCAATATTAATTAAATTATTAGATCATTATAGTGCATATATTTCTTAAGAATATTGTTTTATACATTACATTTTTAATTTATTGGATATGTGTGAAAAGCAATTTTCCTTGATCAAGAGGAAGACGCCCAATTTCCATGGATGTGTCAGATGCAGTGAGGTATTTTGTTTAACATAAAAAGCGATTTCCTGCATTTTGCAAGAAACGAATGCCAAAAACTGATTGCACCTTTGATCTCATGACAGGAATGTTGTTTCAGGCTGAGAATGACTTGGAGTAATTAATTAGAGATATGTTTGACAGGCCAACAAGTCATTTACACACAGTTTAAATACTGGCAAAGTGACTTTTACATGTATTTTACAAAAGTTCTTTACTTTAACAGTAAATAACTGTATTTTGGCATCTTATTAAAAAACAAATTGATGTTGTTGACCATTTTATCTATGTATTTATTTATTTTAACACAGTTTTTTTTCTCCTCCTCTTACCTCATGTAGTGTATTTTCGTTGTTTTTCCTATCAGCCTACCTTTCTGACATGTCTCCCCAATGTGATGTTTGTGTAAAGTTGGTCAGAAGGTTCCTTTGTGAGTGCGCATGCGCCATTAGCGTGCTGCCTGCTGTAACCCCTAATTTCCCTCGGGATGAATAAAGTATTCTGATTCTGATTCTAAATTTGAAGAGTTCCTGGATTAGAACAATAATTGCATTTAGCATTGAAAATAACATTTTGATTAAAGAGTTTGTACTAGTGGATTAACCATTACAGAAAGATTAAACCAGTGATTTTGGTAGTTGCTAGTATTGTTAATTTAGGCACTTGTGGCACTTGTAGGAGGTTAAAAATGTACACATCCCATTGAGACATGCTACAACATATAAAACAACACTGGTTAGAAGTTCTTGAATGGTAGGCTAAAACTCCTTATTGTTAAAATCCTGCATAAACATTTCACAAGGGTAATACTGGCAGCCATATTTTTCACATTACTACAAAGCATTGTGTGTCCAATGTAGGCTGTAAATTTCACTTCATGCTTGTATTAATAATTTTTTGAACAGGAAAAATAAGTTTAATGCTTGTAAGTACGGTGCTGTGAAAAAGTATTTGCCCTGCCTGAATCCTTATGTTTTTGCATATTTCTCACACTTACATGTTTGAAATCATTGAACAATTCATCAAAAATGTAATACTGGGCAAAGGTCATCCAAGTAAATGCAAAATGCAGTTTTTAAATGATGATTTCATTTATTAAGGGTTAAAAAGTTATCCAAACCTACCTGGCCCTATATGAAAAAGTAATCACTCCCTAAACCTGGTAACTGGTTTTTCCACCCTTGACAACAAGAACTGTTATCAAGTGTTTGTGATAACTGGAATCAGTCTTTCACATGTCTGTGGAGGAATTCTAGGCAACTCTTGTGTTTTAATTCAGCTACACTGAAGGGTTTTTGAGCATGAATGGCTGTTTATGGCTATGTCAAAGGATCTCAAACTTATTTCACTCTAGACTTTGGCTAGGCCACGCCAAAACCATCATTTCTTTTTTTTGAGCCATTCAGAGGTGGACTTGCTAGTGTTTCGGATTATCGTCCTGCTGCATAATCCAAATAACCTTGAGATTTAGGACATGAATTGATGGCCGCACAGTCTTAGGGATCTTTTTCAGTAAACAAATTTCTCAGTCTTTAGATGATGTTCTGTTTTTTGTTTTTTTTCTGTCCTCCTGGATGAGACATTGATGTTTTCTTCGAGTGATTTTGGTAGGCTGGCCACAGATACAAAAGCTCACCACTGTTTTGGTTGGTTGTGTTTTTTTGTTGGGGATGTATTTTTTCTGTTTATCAATTTGTGTGTTCTGTAGTAGATCTTAAGACGAAATGAGCGCCTACGTGTTTGCCAGTTAAACTATTAATTTACCACTCATTACCCAATATTGACACACTTTATAGTTTACATGTTAAATCTTTGTCGTGCAGGGTGGAGCCTTCTTCTTCTTAGAGCACGTAGCTGGTGACACCTCGACTTGGACGTACTTCTTTCAGCACGTTCTCCAGCCTTTGTGGTACTACTTCGGTGACGGATGTTGGATCGTCCGGGAAACATGGAAATATGTGGAGGACGCCGGATTCTCTGATCTCAAACTAAGACACATTGAAGCGCCACTCTTCTTCATAATAAAACCTCACATCTCGGGCTATGCTGTCAAATAAATTCAGTCTGATTGTCTTTTTAGGGAGCCCCCCACCCCCTTCCAAAACACACAGACACACACAACCAGCTTCTGAATACGCTGAGCATTAACTGCCTTTTTCCTCTCCTATCATGTGACCACCAGTAATAGAAACCACCAGTCACCTTAATACTATTTTTTTATTAGAGTGAGCCATTAGTGTTGTACAAAAAAGATGAACACTAAAAAGACAACCTTACATAGACAGCACACAACTCTAATTTTGAATCCAGCTAAAGTGACAAATACATTGTGGTGTTTCATCCTCCATTCCTCATTCCCAAATTGCTTGCCGGGAAAAAAATTGTCTTAGTGTTTGTGAGCTATGGGGATTGATTCGTACCTTTTGTGATTAAAATCAGATAAAATTTATATTTTTTGCTGTTATTTAGGTGACTGTGTCAAAACAGCAGCAATTAAAAGTCTTTATCCCACTGAGTTTGTTTTCTTTCAAAGATTGGGAGGAACTTGGTGTTGCTTTCACTCTCATGTAGGCTGCACTGCATTTCCAGCACCTCCTGGTGTCAATGAGAGGCGTTGGTCACGTGTTAAAGATTATAATCTTTTGAGCTTCTTAAATCGTTCATCTTCAGGTGCCACAGCAAAGTTTCAGGTAAGCTCGGTGAGAAATGAAGGTTTGTCTAATGAAATTATGCAGACTGCTTTGTTCAGCCTTGAGTCTGCCCTTGCACGCAATGCAGGTCATAGGGCTGCGTGGCATGTACAAACGCCTTTTTCCCTTGCTCGCCTACAATGTGACATTTTCATACAACGACAAAATGCACAGAGTCAAGAGGGAGCTTTTCCGAAACATGGCCAAATTTGCAGATACCGATGGCACCCTCCGCCTGCTGGAGATCGGGTGCGGCAGCGGAGCTAACTTCAAGTTTTACCCTCACGGCTGCACGGTGATCTGCACTGACCCCAACCCGCACTTCGAGAAGTACCTGCGGATGAGCATGGACGCAAACCAGCATCTGACTTACGACAAGTTTATGTGCGTCTCCGGGGAGGACATGCGGGGAGTACGGGACGGCTCTGCGGACGTTGTTGTCTGCACCTTAGTCCTGTGCTCTGTCAGCAATGTGCAGCAGGTCCTGCAGGAGGCCCGGCGCGTTCTCAGAACAGTAAGTAACGTCTCGGTGCTGCCTTCAGGCTCAGTAGGATTTATTTTATTTGCTGCTAACGCGCATGAATGGCATTGTAGTCGGTTACATGAGGTCGGCTAGTAAATTCATTATGTGGCATTAAACACACTCGGTGTGTTATTACCACCATTTCCCGGCTTCTTGTAGAGCAGTGGACAACATATCCAATTTAACTGAGTCTTATTTACATCGCGTTACATCAGAACAACAACCTACTCTCAACATGCTTTACATCAGATGAGCCCCAGGCACTTGGCAACAGTGAGAAGGAAAAACTCCCTTTTAACAGGAGGAAACCTCTGGCAAAACCAGGTTCAGGGAGGAACAGCCATCTGCCACAACGGGTTGGGGTAATTTTAACCCAGAAATCATCTTATGCAATGAATCTGGTTAAAATATATCACCAGCTGCTTAAAAAGTATTTGGCCCCAACTTCCGCCAATATGAAAAGCTAGGGCTAGAGACTGGGTAAATATCTGTAGCTCTAGAAGCCCTTCTTCCAGAAGTACTCAACATGTAGTATAGTCAGTGGCATCTCAAGTGATGAAATGAAATGAAGCCATTCTACAAAGTATTAGACTGGTTTCTCTGTGAAGTATCTACTTATGCAGATTTTGCATCATCTGTGGTTGACCCACTGAAGGTGATATTTTACCTGAACCTCACACGTCTTGCATGGCATTTGAACAACTCTGTTAAATATTTTAAGTTAAAATATGCAAAAGACCGCACTTTTAAAGTAGACTTCTTTTTCCCTTTATGCTTGTCAAGAATATTTTTTACTGTTAGCAAATCCTAAAATATCTGATAGATGTATGACTCCAATGGAGTCCAATGGTTATACTGGAATCGCCACACCCCTTCTTTGTCACACTTCATCTAGTTTGAACCAGTATCAGCCAGAAAGTCAGCCCCAGTGTATGTATAACCAGCATTACACAACCACACATGAACACAATGTAATCTTTTTTGCTGACTGTGTTTCAGGGTGGCGCCTTCTACTTTTTGGAACATGTTGTCTCAGATTCTTCATCCTGGACATACTTTTTGCAGTATGTGTTTGAGCCTCTCTGGTGCTTTCTCGGGGATGGATGCATGATTACCAGAGCAACATGGAAAGATATAGAGGTAGCTGGTTTTTCCGAGCTTAACTTGAGACACATTGATGCTCCAGATGTCAGTTTGATGATCAGGCCACACATCATGGGATATTGTATTAAATGACGGCATGGTGGACTGTGGAGTTTATATTAAAACATTCAGGTTATACAGTGACATACATCCTAAAGCAACACTTGTAATGGCCTGTCCAGAGTTCACATATGAATTTCAAACTACTAGTTGAGGTCCAAGTTCAGGCTGGAGGTTTATTTTGAAAGGCAGCCCATCTGAGTGCACACAAGTTTAAAATTCTGAAAAAAACCTGAAATTATTTTCATTCATCCCTGTAATTATAACAGATCTGCTTACATTTTTATTGCAATACATTAGCCACACTACATAAATTGAGTGAAAATATATTTATTTACACAATCAGCAACATTTCATTTACTGTTTTGTTCTCCTTTCCCTTCCCTCCCATGATGTATATAATAAATATTACCTGGACACTGTGCTTTTTTTTCCCTGATTGTCTAAGGAACGGCCATAAAACACCCAAACAAACCACACTTAATTTTGTTTGTTTCCTTTCTCTCTTACCTTTTATATTGCATTGCACAAATATAAGGAATGACAATTGTAACATCTCCGTATAGGGAAATGAGGGGAAATGCTGGTTCATAAAATAAACAAAATATGTCTGTGTAGTAATTATATAGTCAAATTTCTGCAGATGTTGTTTAAGAAAAAAAAATCCAACAGCAAAGTTAAAAAAAAAACAAGAAAAAAAGGAAAGGGATACATTTAGAAACTGAGACTCAACATTAAAGCTCACAATTTCACATCTCCCATTATTAAAAATGTACACAACTATAAATGTTATAGCATTAGCATTTTTTAAAAACAGCAGGTGGAAAAATGGCCAATTTGTATTTTTTTCCCGAGTAAATGTCACTGCTATAAGTCACTTTTTTTTATATATATCAAACAGAGTAAAAAAACAAAACAAAAAACAAAACCCTGTAGAATCTCAGCCTGAAATGAAGTGTTCCCAGAAACCCCATCACGTCCAAATGGCTGAGGTGCACCACTGTCACACTACGTCCCAATCCATGAACATTATTCACACAGGTTAACCTGTTTTAACACAATAAAGATCTTTTAATGTTTTGAGTTCTTCAATCAGAGTCTTGTTTTGGTTCTCGAGAACAGCTACGCGGTTTTCCAGGCATTTAACATATTCCTTTTTCTTCCGTCGACATTCACGGGCTGCCTCTCTGAAAACAGGAAAAAAAAAAGTGTTTCACAATGTGCACTATAAACTTATTGATACGGTGATAGAGGATTTTGTCCAATCCCTACCTCCCCAACTATAACTATAACCATAAAATGAATGTACACAAAGTCAAAGCACCTGGGGCATTTTCACACCTATAGATTGTTTTTTCGGGTCCAAATCAGTTGATGATTTTGTAAACTTATAGCTTTTTCATACAACTTGTTAAAGCTTCCCCATCCAGGCGGAATATGAGACCTTGTTTTACTCACAAATACACTGTGGATTTACCTGTTTTTTGCGAGCCTAATTTCTCTTTTCATTGTTGGATCATCAGTTTTAGTCTGGGACAGTCCCACAGGAGACGTCATAACTACAGTCTGAGGCAAGGAAGTGGATGTGGGTGCTGTGCGGATCTGGTACGTCTGCACTTCTCCTCCTGCACCTGTGTGGAACAATAGTCAAAGAATTACAACTGGAAAAACAAGAGTTTTGCATGCAGGCATGAGTTAAGATGCTTGATCAGTAATTACTTCTCAGTTGACCAGAACTATGTACAGTGGTATAGTCCAACAAGACATATGTTACTTCACTTGGCACACACGAGGAATTCTTGTGTTCACCTGAAATTTGAATTATTACTGCTCGGGTTTTTTGGCCTTTTTTCTACCCCTCTTATTTCAAAAGATTTCAAACCTATGTGACTCAACTAGCAGTTTGGGTTTGTTTTTCAAATAAACAATAATTAGACTGAAAAATAAAAAGACATCTTGTTGGAAGTAAGATGGTTCTTATAAAGAACCTTACAAGCTGTATTTGGCAAGTTACTACACACATACCACTGAGCAGATAAAATCTAAGAATGTAAAGATTTTCAGACACAAGGCCACTACACAATATGCTGCATGGTAGGTAAGTATTTAGTGTAGTATGTGTGTTTTTCCATATTCTACTGGTCCGTGGTATGTACTACAGGATGTTGGAGTAAGCTCCAGGAAGACTTGTGACTGGATTTACTTTTTTGATTGCCAATCCTACATTGTTCTTGTAGTCAGAGCCCCTTGATAAGGCACCGTCATCTGACCGGAACATGTTATGAGAGAGCATAATTTAGCTGAACACATTTAAGCTCACAAAAAAGTAATCAGGAAAAAACTGCTTGAAAACTCTGGCAAATTTTATTGACTCACCTTGTACAACAACCTGATTGCTAGGCACCAGTATCTGCTGTCCATCGGGTGTCTGGGCATACTGAAGGATGGTGGTGCTTGACTGGGCTCCACCAGAGTTGGCCATGGTGACAGCCTGAAGTCCCTGAATGCCTTCGGACCCTGGAGATGCCAGCTGGATTGTGCCATTTGCAGCTATGGTAACTAGAAAAAAATTACACAAAGAGTATTAGAAGCTGGTAAAGCAAAAGTAAAAGTTACATTTTTTGTGAGTAGCTCAAGTACTACAAAAATTCTAACTTTCAGTATAGCGCTCCATGTATATAGAGCTCTTTTCCATATATATATATTTTACATTTCAAGGCAATTCTTAATTTTGCAATTCTTAATTTCGCAAGTCAGCGAGAAAGATTTTGTAGGTTCTCCTTTCAAGTATAACCGAAGGGAAAAGCTCTTACTGTACTGGCCGCTGCTGGTCTGGTAGATTGGTGTGGTTGGTACTGTAACACCCGTAACTCCTGTGGATGTGGGACTGCTGTCCTTTCCCTCAATGTGTGCCACTTCCTCTGCTGAAAGGTCATTCAGGATTTTTCTATAATGTGAAAAAATGACAGTTCCTGAATTGTTGTTTATTAAACAAGAACTGGGTTTTCAGTTTCTTTTTGTTTGTTTGTTTTCCTTACCGATATGAAGGCCGCCTCGCCAGTATTTCTCTGGTTTTTTGAGTTGCTGCTCCACTGTCTGATGAATCCTGTGAGTCTTCACTGTCTGTACCCAGGGCCTTGAAAGTAGGTGGTCAATTATGATATAAAAACAATTTAAGCAAAAGGTCCATTTGAAAATAAAATAAATACAGAGCTGAGAAAAGCAGCCGGTCTTACATGTGTATTTTGCCCCTGAGGGGACTGAATGACTGATGACTGTGCAGACTGGATCACACCCTGAACCTGAAACTGACCACCAGGCAGCTGCACAACAGCTACAGGAGAACCACCCAGTGACATCTGGAAAAAAAACACAGAAAAGTTCTAAATGTCAAAAAACTGTATGTTTGACATAGTAGCTTGGTGTCAGTGAGTGTGTGTGTGTGTGTGTATACATACACACAAGTGTGCTCCGAACTTTTGAGAACAACAGAAATATTAATAAGGATATAAGGAAATTTTCACTCAAATTTACACACAACATACTTTTTATTTTTGCCATATTTAGCCACGAAGCTTCCTGTGGCACGCCGGTGTAGTTTTAGTAGAGGTAAATTCGTCTTTAATTGTTCACAAAAGCTTTTCCCCTCCCTTTTTTAAAAGACATTCAGTAGCAAGGGCAATATCCAATTAGTATGACTAAAAATAACAAACTATAAAAGGATATCTTAAGAAAAATTATCTTTAAAATTATTATTTATAAACCCGACAAGCTGATAACAATATGATTCCACATAGTTGCTTTTTGTCACATGTAAGTCTTCATTTATCCTCATTTGGACACCATGTACTTTAAGTGGATAGTTCATAGATATTGTGACCTTAATAGTACTACAGATATGAATTGAAACAGCTTTATGAAATAAGAAGCAAGATTAAGCCAAGCAGACTTACTACACTACAACCTAGAATGTATTTGGTTTTTTCGTTTCAATTTTTCTTTAATCCATTTTAAGTAAACAAATTTAAGGTGTGTGACAGCAAGAGTTGAAAACAAAAAACTTCATGAATGAACCTAAACATGAAGCTGTAACAAAAGGTCAGATATGCGCTTTCAGCCTGGCATTCATAAGTGGCCTTGTATTATCAGCAGTGCGAGAGCAGCTGTAGTATAGCAGTGATACTTCTTAATGCATTTTGAATCTATTAGTTACCTGGTGGCCTATCTGTGAGAACTGAGAGGTTGTGATGGTAGTGGGAATGGTTGCAGTCTGTGACTCAATGCCATTGCTGACCTGCTGTACTTCTTCCATAGTAACTGGGAAGAAATAAGTCATTACCGTTTCATAGTGGCGCTAGTGTTAACAACAACTTTCTGTGGCGGGGTGGTACGCCTGTGACATGTTGTAACCAATCCGCTGTGGCCTTCTCTGCTTCTTTTCCTCTACTACTTAACACCATTAATACAATCACTGTGAAGAATATATGAGCGGTCAAATCACAGTTTATTTAATTATTCTGCAGTTTAAAAAACATGAATTACAGCCAACTAAAAAAACAACTTCCTCTTTGGTTAGGTCGCGCTAGCCCAAATGCAACTAACGTTGCAAAGGAGTTACGAAACATGCCTAGGCCCGACAGTCAACAGTTTCAACTTTTTTTTCTTTATTCATTTATTGCTAATTTTACAATGTGCAACTTCCATCCCAAGCAAACGTTTTCGGGTGAAATAAAAGCTCCTCACTGCTAGAATGATCTAGATCACTAAGGTTACACTTGCTAGTTAACGGTAGCTAACGTACAGTAAAACGGATGTTGAGCAGTTTAAATCTTATAAATCGATTTCATAGCAACATCCGAGGCAAGTTTCTCTCCTCCGATTCAAAGGATGGACAAGCTTTTGTCTGAATGAGCAAGTATGTGCAACTCTGTCACTGGCACGCAAGTTACCGCGTCAACAGACGTCAGCGATACGGGGAGCCATTAAGCTAACTACACCTTCCCTTTTCGTAAAACGGCGAGGAGTTGACGAAGTAGCAGCCGCCATTACCGCCACAGCCGAGCAGACAGCCACACGAGCACAAAATTGCCGCTCAGGCAGCTGAAATTTACCTTTTCAAATGCAGAGAAGCTGCTCTCGCTCACAGCGTGGACTTCCTGCGATTTGGGTATAGACCTTTGATCAAAAAAAGTAATCCTAAAAGTACTTAGCACCGAAGGCTAAAAGGCTAAAAACATAAAGATGTCAGCTAAAAAAATCGCTGACCACTTTTTTCCCAAAGGAAATGGGCGGTGCTGCTAAAGCAAAGACGCATTACGTAACAGTTTCTTTAGGCTTTGTGATTGGTGAGAAGAGTTTGAACAACTAGTAAACACAGAGAAATGAAAAGTTTACTTCATTATGTTTTCAGGGAATAAAGACAATTCTGACTATTCGAGCTGCAACATTTTCTGAGATGTTGACTTGAAGAAGGTTCATTTAAACGGATCAAAGAATGACAGGTGTGAAATGCTCTATCTGTGGACAGCCTCCTGACACATCTTCTCATTTGTTTTTGTCTTCATGTTAATGGTTAATATAGTTGACAACATTTTCTCTGATTCTTCTCTAGTTGTTGCTGATTATGCATTTTATATTATTCATGTAGTGCAGGTTCTTGCCACGTTCTATGCATTCTCAAATCAAAATTTGCACACAAAAGGCCAATTTTTTTTCTTGCTTTTAATGAGACAACAAACTCAACTATCTATGATATTACACACACACACACACACACACACACACACACACACATATATATATATATATATATATATATATATATATATATATATATATATATATATATATGACTTTGTGCAGAGCATTCAAGACTAAATGTTTGCAACTTTTTAATGTCGTCCTTCTGTCCTTTTGAGTTTGATATCTAATTTGATTTTTCTTTTTATGATTCTGTCCTGATTTGATGATGCTAGTGTCTTCTTAGTTATTTTTGTTTTTTAATTATGTTTTAAATAGAAGTTGTAATTTTTTTACTATATCTATGTGATTTAGTAATCGATTGGGGCGATCGTGGCTCAAGAGTTGGGAGTTCGCCTTATAATCGGAAAGTTGCCGGTTCGAGCCCCGGCTTGGACAGTCTCGGTCGTTGTGTCCTTGGGCAAGACACTTCACCCGTTGCCTACTGGTGGTGGTCAGAGGGCCCGGTGGCGCCAGTGTCCGGCAGCCTTGCCTCTGTCAGTGCGCCCCAGGGTGGCTGTGGCTACAATGTAGCTTGCCATCACGAATGGGTGGATGACTGGATATGTAAAGCGCTTTGGGGTCCTTAGGGACTAGTAAAGCGCTATATAAATACAGGCCTTTTTTTTTTTAACATTTAAATTTGACAAAAATATTACATATTTTTTAGATCATGTATAATGTAGTATGTTTTGTTGTTAACGCTTCTTAGACACTTGCCACTTTTATGTACGCATGTAATTTAATTTAGTTCACATGAATTTAATTTATATAATGCCAAATCACAACAACAGTCACCTCAAGGTGCTTTATATTGTAAAGTGTAGACCCTACAGAAAATGGAGAAAAATCCAGCAATCAAACAACCCGCTTGGCCAAAGTGGGAAGAAAGAACTCCTTTTTAACAGGAATAAACCTCAGGCTGAACCAGGTTCAGGGAGGGGGTTAGGGGTGAAAAAAATCTCAGTACCAGTAAAAAAAAAAATCCCCTCTGAAGTCGCATCAATGGTTTGACCCATTTGCTAAAAGTTATGTTCATGTTTGTTGCATATCTTTTAAAAGACTGATATGTTTTCAGCTCGGAGTCAGTGACAGCTGTGCAAATGTAAATCTCAAACTCCATGAGGCAATTTTTTTCAGATTTGACACAAACTGACACAGGCATGAACTAGTTATGGTGATTATGGTCAAGGTCATTGTGACCTTACAAAACATGTGCAAAATTATTGGTAGAACTGCAGAGCCTGTTACTTGAGAATATGACCCAGGTTATTCTGTAATAGGTTCAAAAGATGTATCCTATAGAAATACACTCACTAAATGTCTGTGTGCAGGTGTGCCTGCTGAAAATATGGCAGTGCAGAAAAGATAAGACTGCAGCTCTGTAAACCTACAGTGTGTCTAAGTGAGTGACTTATGTAATTTTTCACAGAAAAAAGGTGTTGAGTTGTTTTCACATCCTTTCAGAGAGAATCAAGACTTCTACTGCATATAGTGTGGAGTAGGTAGAAGTTACTGTAAATGAAGCACTTACACTTAACTTACACTTTGTTATGTGCTCCCATTCAGCAGCTCCTTAACAAAAATAAAAATTTAAAAAATCACCCATTCCCATGGTAGCGCGTCAATGTATTTAGGCATGTGGAAATGGTCAAGACAACTTGCAAGAGCAGTTGTCCCCTAAGAAGGGGGATTTAATGTAACTTTGAACATGGTATCCTTGCTGGTGCCAGAGTGATCTGAGAGTTTCAGTAACTACTGATGTATTGGGATTTTCCCCACACAGGCATCAATAGAGTTTACTGAAAATGATTGGAGAAAGAGAAAATATCCAGTGAGCAGCAGGTCTCTATGTGAAAATGTGCTTTTGATGCCAGAGGCCAAATTGCTTCTCCCGATAGGAAAAGACGATAATTCAAATAACAACTTGTTACAACCAAACTATGGAGAAATACAAGACATCTACCTTTGAAGTAGATGGGCTACAGCAGCAGAAGACCTCATCGGGTGCCAGGTTTGTCAAGGCTAAAATTCACATGGGCTCACTAAAATTGGAAAAAGGTTTCCTGGTCTGCTAAGTTTCGATTTCAACATTCGGATGGCAGGGTCAAAATCTGGCTGGAAACATAAATCCATCCTGTTATATCAACAGTTCCAGCTGGTGGTGGTGCAGTAATGATGTGGGGGATCTTTTCTTGGAACATTTGGGGCCCCAGCTGAGCATCGTTTAAACACCACAGCCTACGCGAGTCACTGATCATGTCCATCCCTTTTTGACCACAGTCTGTGGGGATGCAGTGTGTACAATAATTCAAAGAGTGTAAGATATTTAGAGTAATAACAGTATTCATTAGTAAGCTCAAGAATATCCAGACACTTGAAATGATTAAATGGTTCTTTTTATTCTGCATTACTTATACATAAAGTATAAAACAAAGTACAACAAACCAAAATAGAAAATAAGTGAGAAAATGGGAAAGTGTACCACCTTAGTATTATTTTTTTTAACTATACAAGTTGAAACACCTCTGTAGCAATAAAGATTAATCAGTGGATCACACCTTCTTGGAGCAAGTTTAGATTTCACCAAATAATTAAAATACAACATACTAAAGTGTGCATACACAAAACATTGACAGAACAACTCAAGAGATGAATACAGTCTTAAGTACACTACTGATTAAATTTGTTCAGTCCTCCGTTCTTAGTAATTACAAAATGTATAAGCATCATGTTTATTTCACCAGACTGTGCAAGCTTTGAAAAGAAATTACACCGTCGTCGGGATTGCATAGTGTGTAAGAACTCTGACGGAGAAAAAAAAGAGTGGAAACCAGAAGAAGCCCTTGTAGACTTCCCAGTGAAGCAGGTTGATGGTAGATGGACACTGGTTGTCAGTTACCCCTCTGTATGCTTATTAGGTTTGTGACGCCTCATTTTGACAAATGTCTACATTTTATGGGTACTCTTCACAGATTGCACCACGGGACCAGCTGGTCCATCCCTGTCCTAGGAGTTTTGTTCCCTGAATATACAGTTTCAAACATATTTAAATCCCCTCCCTCCCCCACATTTGTGCCTCAAGACAAGATGTGCCTCAAGACAATTCCTTCTTGTGCTTGGCTGAGTCATGCAAACATTCTGCTGCAACTGTAGGATGCAGTGTTAAAGCTAAGATGAAGAGCTATTCGTTTTTTTAATATATATATGTGTGTGTGTGTGGGGGGGGGGGGGGGATTTGAAACTAGGCAAAAACAAGTATCAAGCTGTAAAATTACATTACATACTTAATGTAACATTGAACGGGGATAAAGTTCACACATTAGAAACCTGCTGTTAAGTACCACCAGTGCAAAGTGCAGTCATTAAATGATTATCATTCCCAGTTATGTTAAAGTTGTTTCTAAAATGTTTGGCATGACTGAATGTTATAATAAAACTACAGCAAAAGTCCAAACAGAACAAAAAACCCCCCAAAAAAACAATTACTATATACATGTTGATATTCAAGGTTCATCACTGAAACAGTATGATCCAAAACAAACAAACTTTTACTTCTCTGAGGAGCACAAGGAGAAGCACGAGTTCGCAGGAATCCAACTACAGTTTGCAAATATATCTAGCTGCTTTTTATTTATTTTTTTTTACCCATTTTTCTGCATTACCTTTCATTATCAACCAAAGATGTTTTAAATCTGGCTAAGCTCTGCAGATGGATTCACAAGTGCTTCTAAAAATCCAGTGACTGAACACAGAAAATAATCCAGATACATAATGATGGTACTAACAGCATTGCTTTTGCCATTCAGAGTTAACTATTTACAAAGTTGCACAAAGACAAAACACAGTTTGAATGAACCTTCTAGCGGTGAGGGGAGAAACGGGCTGAACTTTTACATACTTGCTCTATTGTGTAAAGTAAACTTAGAGGGGCATGGCTCTTTTGCAAGTATGATGGTAATGGATTATATATGAACACTTGTGGGGCCTGCTTTTTCTTACAAAATAACCTGGTAGCCTGAAAACAGTCATAATATTGTTTTTAGCCTTCTCCGTAGACACTCCCCCCCCCCGCAGCGGCTGATAGAAAGTTTCCTGGCATTACCAGCAATAGTCCTCCCACTGACACCTCAAAAGTCCTCAGCCAAGATTCATCACACACATGCTCCTGAACCATTTATAATGCCTCATTGTTATAATAAAATAGAGATTTTTTTTGTGAAAGTGCAATGTTAAATTCATCCTGACTAATAATGCTTTAAAGTTATTTACCTTTATCCTCCATTACATAGCTAGTGTACCACTTCGAAACTGTTAAACTGTATTTACAATCTTCTTTCTGCTACTGTTGTAATCTCCCTGTTGGGTTCTTTATCTACAAACCATCAACCGAGAGAGCTGAGTAAGCATCTATACATTTTTACAATTAAAAATATCTATACAGTTACGTACAGTATCTAAAATAAAAGGAGGCCCTTGTAAGTACAGTACAGAATACGGCCTCTTTCATCTTTTGCTTTGATCCCTTTGGATATCTACCAGGATTTCAACTACTATTCAGACCCAAAGGAGAATCAACAGCCGTTCAGGGTAAAGTCTTAAAAATTAAGTTAGGAATGTATGGCTGTTTGAAAGTTTTATAAGGCAAGAAATATATTAGGGCAGGAAAATCTATTTGGCTTCATTATTAAGGGAAAAAAAAGCATTTTAAGTAATGTCCACAGACTTGCTGTTATTTTCACAGTTTGCCCTCTTATTCATCTGTATTAGTGATAAATGACGAGGGCTCAGCAGATGCGTTTGTGTGCGTCTGAAATGTAAAAATATTTCAAGTTGCAGATTGAAGTGCAGTTGCGGTGCGTAGACACAAAAGGGAAGGTTTTTGTGGTAACGGCCTGTTGTATGTGTTGTTCCGTCCCTTCTGCAGAACAAAAAAAGAAAAGAAGCAGCAGGGACTTTTTCTTTTTTTGCTTCCAATGTGCGACATGCACATGTTACCTCTTCCCCAAAATTCTATATATTGAAAAAAAAACAAAAAAAACAAAAAACAAAAACACAGTGAACAACTCCAAGCATCACAGATCCAATCACAGACATGCATGTGGCCAAGATATGCTGGTGTCACACAGGGCTAGGTGTCAGTATATGTGGTTCATGCTTTTGCCTTACACCTCAACCAAGCCAGTAGCCAGATGGCGGGATAATGGCTAAAAAATTATTATTATTTTTTTTAAATCCCAGAACACCACCACAAGTGCTCACATGTTGTAAGCAACATAGATAGGATCCAGCTGGTCAGCGAGGAAAGAGTCACGAAGGTGCATGCGTTGCTTTTCTCCCCTGGAGTTGATCGGAATGACACCGGGGTCAACGATGACCACCACACCCACAATGAGGTGGTGCTCCTCCAGCACCACGTTGGTTATCAGAGGCACCAGGTCCAACGCATCCTGCTCTGAACCACACAGCTCCGACACCACCACCAGCAGGTTGGTCCACGTAAACACAGCACTGTGAGGCACAAGGACGAGGCACTTAACAGCAGTGTCACGATGAGGAATAATAATAACTAATCGGATATTACGTTGTGATGACAGCCTAAAATGTAATCTTTTATTAAGGCAGTGGGGTTCCAAAATTTATACACAAAGGCTCAATTTTACTGCTTTTACCTTCATGTTTTCAAGGTTATTTTCTCAGTTGCTCTTCCTTTGAAATTAGTTCATCACTTCTTGTATTTCTTTCTCCCATAAACAACAACAAAAACAGCTGATTTCTAAATGAATGTAGACATAATATTTTCAATGATTATCTGCAAGGTTTATATTTCTATCCTTATTAGTACCAGCCAGGCTTTTTACTCACGCCAAGGAGGTTATGTTTTTGGCAGCGTTTCTGTGTGTCTTTCTGTCTGTAAACACAATAGCTGGAAACATTTTGAATGAATTCTGATAAAACTTTGTAGGGTCATGTTAATGATCCATTAAAATCTGGCTTAAATCCATGAAGTTGTTCAAGGTCAAGTTAATGATTTGTTGGCCGAGAATTGACAGGAATCTCAGAGGTGTGGTATGTTTTGTCAAGATACAGAAAGTACTGTTTAAACACTTCAAATATGACTTCATACGTGACCTCTGACTTATCCTTCAAAGTCCATCGATTCCTCTGTAGGTCAAAATGATATTAATGCTATATTGACTTTGTTTGCATTAACAGCATATAGGAACATGTTCATAACATGTCTTTTATCCTTAAAACTATGTTTGTAATTGTACTGCCTTTAATTGTGTTGACAACGTTTCAGAAATGATACTGTTACATGGGGTTTTTAAATATCACAATATACAGTGGGGCAAAAAAGTATTTAGTCAGCCACCGATTGTGCAAGTTCCCCCACCTAAAATGATGACAGAGGTCAGTAATTTGCACCAGAGGTACACTTCAACTGTGAGAGGCAGAATGTGAAAGAAAAATCCATGAATCCACATGGTAGGATTTGTAAAGAATTTATTCGTAAATCAGGGTGGAAAATAAGTATTTGGTCAATAACAAAAATACAACTCAATACTTTGTAACATAACCTTTGTTGGCAATAACAGAGGTCAAACGTTTACTATAGGTCTTTACCAGGTTTGCACACACAGTAGCTGGTATTTTGGCCCATTCCTCCATGCAGATCTTCTCGAGAGCAGTGATGTTTTGGGGCTGTCGCCGAGCAACACGGACTTTCAACTCCCGCCACAGATTTTCTATGGGGTTGAGGTCTGGAGACTGGCTAGGCCACTCCAGGACTTTCAAATGCTTCTTACGGAGCCACTCCTTTGTTGCCCGGGCGGTGTGTTTTGGATCATTGTCATGTTGGAAGACCCAGCCTCGTTTCATCTTCAAAGTTCTCACTGATGGAAGGAGGTTTTGGCTCAAAATCTCACGATACATGGCCCCATTCATTCTGTCCTTAACACGGATCAGTCGTCCTGTCCCCTTGGCAGAAAAACAGCCCCATAGCATGATGTTTCCACCCCCATGCTTCACAGTAGGTATGGTGTTCTTGGGATGCAACTCAGTATTCTTCTTCCTCCAAACACGACGAGTTGAGTTTATACCAAAAAGTTCTACTTTGGTTTCATCTGACCACATGACATTCTCCCAATCCTCTGCTGTATCATCCATGTGCTCTCTGGCAAACTTCAGACGGGCCTGGACATGCACTGGCTTCAGCAGCGGAACACGTCTGGCACTGCGGGATTTGATTCCCTGCCGTTGTAGTGTGTTACTGATGGTGACCTTTGTTACTTTGGTCCCAGCTCTCTGGAGGTCATTCACCAGGTCCCCCCGTGTGGTTCTGGGATCTTTGCTCACCGTTCTCATGATCATTTTGACCCCACGGGATGAGATCTTGCGTGGAGCCCCAGATCGAGGGAGATTATCAGTGGTCTTGTATGTCTTCCATTTTCTGATGATTGCTCCCACAGTTGGTTTTTCACACCAAGCTGCTTGCCTATTGTAGATTCACTCTTCCCAGTCTGGTGCAGGTCTACAATACTTTTCCTGGTGTCCTTCGAAAGCTCTTTGGTCTTGGCCATGGCGGAGTTTGGAGTCTGACTGTTTGAGGCTGTGGACAGGTGTCTTTTATACAGATGATGAGTTCAAACAGGTGCCATTCATACAGGTAACGAGTGGGGGACAGAAAAGCTTCTTGCAGAAGACGTTACAGGTCTGTGAGAGCCAGAGATTTTCCTTGTTTGAGGTGACCAAATACTTATTTTCCACCCTAATTTACGAATAAATTCTTTACAAATCCTACCATGTGAATTCATGGATTTTTTTTTCACATTCTGTCTCTCACAGTTGAAGTGTACCTCTGGTGCAAATTACTGACCTCTGTCATCATTTTAGGTGGGGGAACTTGCACAATCGGTGGCTGACTAAATACTTTTTTGCCCCACTGTAGTATTATGATACATTTGACCTTTCCAACTGCCTTTTTTCTCAAGTTAACCCCAAAATTTGTTATATATCTAAAGTCCTGCCAAAAGAAAGAGAACGAGCTGCCCTTTTATTTTTAATAAATACTATAGGATATTATTATATATTAAGCTCAGGTTATTTATGTGCAGTTATTATCTACTCCTACATTGTTAAAAACATTAAAGTGTGTGTCGGTGTGTGTGCATGCATTCGCACCTCTCAGCAATACTTCGGTGAGCCCGTGACACTGACGTTTCAATGTCAATAGGATGGTAGCGCAAGCCTCGTAGCTCCAATGTCTCATCCAGTGAGCCCACCACAAACAGAGCATCATGCCGATCTGAGCACAGAAATGCAAACAATATAAGCAACACCCCCCCAAACAAATTCAGTCACATTACAGCAAAATTTGTAATTGGTTACTGTAGGATCGAGGTTACTTTAGTTTCATAAAGTTTGTTTAAGTTTATGCTTTATCAGGTTTAAATCTGCAAACCTTGTTACATTAAACTTATCAGCACTATTCCATCAATATTTCTGAGTCCAGGTTTTAGCTCAGTTGTGGTCTATTTACCCCCGCTTGCATCCAGTAGCTCGGTCCTCTTCACAAAACCCAGGTATCCAGTTCTGGCCCATAAAGTGTGCGGGTCTCCGAAGCTGAGCTTGGTGTTGAAGTGATCAGCCTGAAGACTTTCCTCTCCGTATATGGTGTAGTAGCCACTGGCACTGTGAGGGCTGTTTACCCAGATCTAAGAGAAAGAAACATCTGTAACTTTCAGAGAAAATCTTCTCTAGCTTCAGGTGTGGTCTCGATATGCGTGTGTGCTGTGGTTAACCTCTCCTAGATGAGAATCGCCAAGTGGGCCTCGGGTCTCTGGATTCACTATGATCACCCGAACACCTGGCAGTATCTAAAAATGACAGCGAAACAAAGACACTAAATACAACTCACATGCTTTTCATTAAACCTCTCAAAAATTGAGAAAAAAACCCACACAGGACAGCGCATAATGAGTTTCACCTTGCCAGACTCCATTAGAGGAAGACTCTGAGGTGCTCCTCTCTCCACCAGCCTCACTCTGCCAAAAACACAGGCAGCGCATTTATAAATATTCAAAGTTCTAATTAATCTTTAACCTCACTGTGTTATTGTTTTTATTGTTTTTTCAGAAAACCCCCCCAGACGTGATATTATTTTTTATATTGATCGCGTCCAATAAATCCCATTTAGCTAGAAAAAAAGTGTAAAGTAAGCTTTTACTAAATACTAGCAAGTTTACTTTAACTAACTTGACTGTTCTCACCTGTCATGGCGCAGGGACTTCATGTCCACATACACCGTACAGGGATCAGGACCAGTGGTGCCCTGAAACACACACATATATAAAAGAACAGGTTTAAAGAGGTCCCACTTCTTTCTCATTTGATCTATGATCAACAGCGACGTCCTGCTGGTTGGTGTACCTGCAGGCAGATGGCCAGGTTAACTCTGGAACCAAAAGCAGTGCTGACAGCTCTGGACGACAGCCCGACATCCTTAAACAGTTTGGAGAAGGAGTGTGTGAGGGCAAGACGAGGGCGTTCCTCTGCTATCACCACACAGCTCCGCACACACGACAGGTTCACACCACGGGCCTTTAACAAACATGCAAATGATCAAACCCATGATGTTTTATTTTAAAAATAGCTGTATTGTTTCTCTTCCTGCATGTCGAGTCCTAACCTTGAGTAAATCTGTCTGAGTACCCAATCCCTTAGTGCAGAGCTCCATGACAGAGTAGGAGCAGAAGGTGTCTCTGATACGGTACTGACTGAGCGTGCTTAGCCACAGAGACAAGCTGGTCTCCAGCTCGAACGGAGGAATCAGGATTGACTGGTGACCTGAGTAGACACTGTGAGACAAAACATGTAGGTGAAAAAGTGGGGAAAGTGATACCTTTGTAAATAACCATGAAATATTGTAGCTGACGTTTTACCGTACCTGGCGAGGCACCACAAGACGAAGCCCAGACCACAATAAGGATCCAGACAGATGGCTATTTGGCGAGAGGAGTACAGCTCACATTGAAGCTTTATAGAGCGGCAAAGTGCGCTGACTGCTGCATGAGAGATCTGACAAAAGACAAGAAAAGATAAAGAATTAATTTTGTGTATGTTTTATAAAACAAAGTAAAGTCTTCCATAGATATCTGCCACTCATATATAACCAGAAACTGTTCCTTACACGCTTTCACTTTTTAAAAATGAAGACATGCTCCAGGTATGTGCATCTGTGACTGTACTGGATTACAACAAGAAAAACGACACCCTGCTGATTCCTGCTGGTGTTTTAATACTACTCTACTACTGCTGTAATGTATGAGACAGTGTACCAGACAGTCATTAACAAGTTTAAGATACAGCCAACACGAAATTAAAAAACGACCACAGAATTGATGCCAATATTTGGTTTAAAATAGCGCCGTGACAGGACTCAGTGTTTTTACAGTCTTTTTCATGTGGCAAAATCCATCCTGTAAAAGCCCCAGTCAGTAGAGGAGTCATATAAAAAGTCACGTGTCTCACCTTGACTCCAGTGAGCATGCCTGTTGTGGACACGCTGAAATCCAGATAAGCTATCATCTCTGCTGTGGGCGGCTTATAGATCTGTGGAGGCCGGCGGCGAGGAAGGTCATCTGCAAACACCAATAATGTGGGTTTTACAGCGCTGTGCACAAAGTAAACTTAAGATAATATTGAGCAATGATATAGAATAGGATCCAGCAAGCAACAACTAACTCAAAGTTCACCAAACAGGTGTCTATTCACAAATCTACCCACTGAGCAACTTGGATAACAATTGTAGAAAGCAGTGAAATGTCCAGCTTCCTGTTTTAGTGTCTCAGTGTTGCAGATTCAAACAGTCCACAATAACCGACGCCAACTTCATCTACGCTGCCTCGACTGCGACCCACAACTAATGAACCATGTTCCTGCTTTGAATCTGACACATGAGAAAGTCAAGCGCTGTGAACAACGTGTACTTAATTTGGAGTGTGTATGTAAATAACAAGAAACTGCAGGATTTAAAGTTTTGTCATATGTTAAAACTGAACAGGGGAAAAAAGTGTTTTATTTTCTCATTTTCTTTTCGGCGTGTTTGCTTATTTACAGCTTTCACGGCTGATTTATTTAAAAATCACGTTGATGGACCATTGAAAACTATAGCATAGCAAAATGACAGCAAACTGTTATAAAAGCAGCTCCCTCAGTCACAATGGGGCACTGCAGTGGGCAGCTACACACGTTTGCTTTTGCATCGGATGCCTTTACAGTGGACACAACCCCAAAAAGGATTTGTGTAACCTCCGGAGACCAAGTAATGGATCTTTTCCTTGTTAGGCAAATGTGTAAACCACCATACTATGAAGCTACTAATAAAAACAAAGAGTCATTAACCTTTAATTTTTGATTAATTTTGATCAACCTTCTGATAAATACGATAGTTTATAATAAACAAACTTTTATATTTACCAGAATATTTACCAAAATGAATGAACTGTGAGGACAGTGAATCATCTTTCTTTAGAATGCCTGACTTTCACATTACTGACTTATTATTCATAATTCTTTGATACAAGGATTAATAACTGAATACTAACTGCATACTTACATCTGAGTTGCAAATACTTGACGGTGTTTATAAAACATTAAAAATAGCTGGAACATCTCAATCATACCAACTGGCACCACAAGGGGGGGCCTGATTTAGCCCATGGCTTGTAACCAGAGCATCATGCAGTACTCAGATATGTTCAGGCTTGATTAACATACTAAGAGTATTTACTACCTGTGTCAATGATTGTTGGCCAGGTTTTAACATTAACAGAGGCAGCTGCCTCTTTGGAGCGCAGAGTCCTCATGAGGTTTTGTGTCGTAAGGATGCACGCAGCTTTACTGACCTGGTAACAAAACACATTTGAATGGGAGCGTGAACAACACAACAGTCAGAATCATTTTTGTTGTAAAATTGTGAGCAGCACATTCCATCAGCGGGTCGATTACAGTTAAAAAGTGGAAACTATGATGGACACTGTAACTGGACCCACTTCATGAGCATAATTTGCTCTCGGAATCAATGTAGCTTGTAAATGGAAATTATTTCAGGAAACTGGATGCCATAAAGATCTGTTAAAATCTAATGAAGCGCAGAGAGGCGCCAAGTAGTTGCAGAGTTATTTTTGGTGAAAGCATAAGTAGAAGTAATCCAGTGTATGGACGTGTTTTTTTTAGTCCTAATATCTACACGAATGAGATCCTGCTTAGGATTAAATGAAAGGACAGGCATAAATGCATGTAACCACATGCACTTACGTCAATGATCATGCGGACAGTAGGCAGCGTGGCTGCCAGGTTCTGAGGGTGCGGAGGCCTGACGTTTACAGGAACACATCCAGCATAGAGACAGCCGTAAAAAGCAGCAATCAAATCGATCCCTGAGGGAAAACAAACAGAGGAAAATCATTTCATAACAATGATGACGGAAGGAACGCTTAGACATGGAGCCGGAGGTAGAACCCACCAGGAGGATAGAGCAGCACTACATTCTCTCCTGTGTTGATGCTGCCTTTCTCAGTGAGCGCTGCAGCTATCTTCTCAGCTCGCTTATGAAGCTGGACACAGGTCGCTGTCCCCACTGTCACACCCTGAAGGACAGGTGACAGTAAGGTTACTATGTATTGTTTTTGTCAATCACATAGATGATGTACGGCATTTTGCAGTGTATGGACAGATCAGTTTGGTACCTTGGCGTTAAGAAGAATGTAGAGAACGTGGTCTGGGTCTGTCTGTGCCCTCCACTGTAGCGCCTCTGTCAAATACTGATGCTGTTATTAAATAAGAAACATAATTACACACTGTAAACTGAGGGTTTTTTTGTTTAAGTGTATAAAATATTACAAACCCAGCCACTGGGGGTAAATACAGGAAGGGTGGTGTTGAAAAAAAGAATTTATTAGGGTCTAAATTTAAAATAAACAAAGCGATGCGTACACTGAGTGTGCTGTCTGAGAGCTGTCTGGTATAAATGATCTGAACAAGAATTAATAGCACACTAAGCCAATATAGCTCTTATAGTAATGAACCCTAACTTAGGATGTGAAAGGTACATCAGCAATAAAAATAAAGGGTGACATTCATGGAAGGTGCTTATTTTCTGAAATACCAAAAAGTTAAAAACCCATGCAAATTCTTGCTTACGTCAGAACTGAACGAAAGCACACAAACTAAAACCACAATACAATACAGATTCGAGCATGACCAGAATAAACGAGGGTGGGGAACATGCCAGAGAGGGTCGTGATTCTTACCATTACGGTGGGCCACATACAGAGCTACATCCAGAGAGTGACGAGAGAAGAGAGAAAGAAGAGTCCAGATTTTTCTATAAAACTGAGCTCTGGCTGAGGTAGAGCCATTGTTACAGTGGCAGCTGAAATGTTTCAGTGTTTCCTATTTTAACACACTTTGCTGAGCAATGCTGTTAATTACATGCACAGGGTGCCTGCAGCTTCTGAAAGACTTGCATTTAGCTCTTGTGAAAAACAGGAGTTAGGTTAAAAAGGGTACGGTCACACTGCAAGAATCAGTGCAAAATTCTGATATAGTTCTTGCATACATTCATCCATTCACATTTTCATTTATTGCAGATTCCAATTAATGTGCAGTAGACACCAGAGCATTTCAACCAGTGCCAAAGAGGATGAGAAGATGAACATTTTATGGCCATTTCTGCCGGCAGTTTGATCGAAGCTTGGGTTATCAGATTCGGAGTTCGGTGCTCATAGTTCTAGTACCTTTCGGACCAGATCCTGATCTTCAATCAGACCGAGGTCTCTCCCTGCAGCCTGGGCAATCCTCTTTCCTGCCACCAGGTTTCCCACCATGACAGATGCAGGACCGACACCAACTACAAGACAAAACAGTCCGAAAGAGATAAAGTGAAATAAAGTAGGAGGCAAAAACAAGACAGGGAGGCCAGACCTCAAAATTATCAAAGCTGTGTGAGATCATCTTGACACAGAAACAAACAAAAGGCAGCATCGAGAGAAGAGCTTTGAATGTCCTTCAAGAAGCCCGGAGAACTATTCCTGAAAACTACTTAAAAAATAATAATAATAATAAAAATAATGTATACTTTATTGATCCCTGTGGGAAAATTCCTCTCTGCATTTGACCCATTCACTAAGTGAAGCAGTGGGCAGCCATTGGGCACCGGGGAACAGTGTGTAGGGACGGTACCTTGCTCAGGGGTACCTCAGTGTAGCTGTTCAGTGGATTCGAACCCCCGACCTTCCGATAATGGGGCCACCACTCTACCTACTGAGCTAGCCCTGCCCCAAAAATGACAGGAAAGCTTGTCTAAGAGAGTTCAGACTCTGTTTAAGACTGAAGGTTGTCAAACCAAATACTGAATTGTTAGAATAGTACAATCACTGTTTATTTAGATGCCATGCATGTTTGCACATTTCAATAAGTTCCTGCTCTTATTTCGCAGTTTCCTAGCAAAACACCTAGAAATGAGGGGTGACTTAAGACATTTGCAGATTACTGCATCTATATCCTTATGACTGCACAGCAGACCCATAGGTTTCCTACAAACTACATCTATAAACAGTCTCTGTGCTGGACTCCATTTAATAATTTATGCTAAATACGTTTAAATTATGAACCTCCTCACCGAGGCTTCGTTTGGCATAATCTTGTAAGAAATTGATGGGGATCATTTTCAGTCATGTTGAACAGAAGTTTGTGTCAGACAGACCTACCTGGCTGCTTCTGGCGGGGCTTGGGCAGGTTGGTGACACAGGTATGGGGACACATTAGGATATTGCAGGGGTGGAGATTGCCCTCTAAGAAAAACTGCTTTGTGTCAGAAATGTGGATGCCACCCAGCGGCGTTTTTGGTAAGGTGTTCGCCGGGACCAGAGCCAAGCAGTAGAGCCCCACTTGGTGGATGCTATCAATAGCCTACAGATGAAACCAAGCACTGAGATTAGCTTTGCTGGGTAATGTTCTATATGTCGAATGATTTTTCGATAACTCCAAAGACTGAAGATTATATTGTAGACACACTGAATGGAGGCTTCCATTCGAACGCTGTGGCTGAATTTACCTGAAGCACCCGGCTCATCCACTGGAAGCTGTCCTCCTCGCTGGCATCGGGCCTCTGCTCTGCCACAATTACAACCCTCTCATCATAGAACACCGTGACTGAAAACACAGCGATCCTGACACACACGAGGATACACAAACTCACTGAAGATTAGCCAGAAGACGTGGAAATCAAACACAAATGAGCAGTTTAAAGCATACAGAAAGTAGAAATACTTTATCTTTCAATAATCCCTTCAGTTGTCAGTGTGGGGCCTGCTGTGTTTCCTCTATACCACTAGATGTCAGTAGTTATAAATAAGATTTGCACTTGACCCACCAAAGAGCTCTAAGATTATTTTCTTTAATCCATGAAGAAGAGTTTTGCCTCACCTGCCACGGTACACAGTCTTGACCGGCTCAACTGCAAGAGCTGTGGCCACCAAGTCGTCGGCGTTGTGTCTCCGCCCGCTCACCATCAGCAGGCCTTCGATCTTCCCCACCACGAAGATGAGACTGCCCTGTACAGAGCAAGTGATGCAACAGCAGGGTTGTTATACGGTTAGTGAGAGAGACGAATGGTTTCAGGTTGCCACAGAAGTGCTCTAATGAAAGAGTCCTACTTACTGGGCCAACAAACCCCAGGAGTCCAGATCGCACAAATGGAATCTCTCCAATGGGAACTCCGTTAGCGTTAACCGGTATCACCTGGGCACGACGACGCAAAGAAAGAACAGCAAAACACACAAAAACAGAATCAGCTTTAACTGCGTCCCTTACTAACGATGGTGGCAGCATGTGCAGTTTGAGTGTTGGTTATTCTGCTTTCGCACCTCAAAGGTGTTTTTGGTGAGTCCAGGCAGGCCATAGTACATGTTGCCTCCTGCACGGGAGTTGATAATTATCTCTCCAATTTCATCTGTTTTACACAACTGAGGCGGTCCATCTGGCTTAACGATACACATCAGAGCTGGAGGGACAAAAAGGCAAAGTTAAGAAAACACGGACTTCCTAATTTAAAATGATTCCCTTGATAATTTTATCTTAGACGTATGACTAAAAAAAAGTCCCACTTTCATTCTTTGTTGCGTACATGTATTCAGATTTACATCCTTTCTGTTATTTTTGCAGTTTAAAAAGATTGACTGGATTGACAGAATGTGGGAAAGTGTAGACTTTCAGCTTAAATTTAATAAAAGAGTGTATTACTTGTTTTAACAATTAACAATTTTTATATTCAGTCCCCTATCTGAGCGTCATAAATATAAATGAACAAATTAACACAGTTACATCAAAATATTCATTTTAAAGACTTTGCTGAGGATCCTTTGCAGGAAATGGCTGCACGATGTCAGGAAGCAAACAGATAACACCAAAGAATGAGTTTCCTCCTTTGGGATTCTTTGTTGCCAGGCCTGCAAATGTTTTTTATATTTTGTGGTTCTTTATGCCTTCAGTCTTGCCTTTCTTTACCTTCAGAAACTCCTGGGTTTCATTTTAGCTTAAAGTACAAATTTGTCTGCTTAACCACAGATGCACACTTATGCATCAGACTGCCTCCAATGTCTAATCTTTGTTTTCTACTGCTGAGGCTTATGAGGGGCTTATTACAGGCTTGGATTATGACATGTCTGTCTCCTAGAGGTTTGATAAATGTTTTTTTTTCTCTTTATGATGGAAAGGATCCCATGATCACTGACCAAATTAGTCCAGGTTCAAGTACAACAGTGCATCCTTTTACCCCCCTCATTATTGTGCCAACGTGCTAATGTCCCTGCTAGTTCTCTGGTGGATATTGACCTCCACTGAGAGCTCCTTTAGTGCATGTTGTGGGTTCACAGATTAAGCTTTTAAAAATGAAATGCCACACTTGGAATCACTTCCAAACCTTTGACCTCATTCATTTATGAGGAAATATTAATGAATAGGCCGAGTCAATTTTTCGTATAGATTGTTCAATTACACATGAGCCCAGATAAACAGGGCACTATATATATATAAAAATGGCAGTTGTTGGTACAATATTTTAGTTTGACCTCCTAAGTGAAAGCTTAAAGTCTGCATATTCATTACAAACTGTAACATGAACAAGTGTTGGTATATAGCCAAAATAATAAATGCTGTTTTAGTGTTCAAAAACCCAACTGTTTATGTCATGAAGTCTTAGAAATAAACATCTGCCAAAAAACTGGAACATTTTATCTGGATGTTGAAAAGAAGAAGATAATTATTTGAATTTCTAATTTTCTCATATGATTATAATTTTATGATTATATTTTTGAACAAGCTTGTTTGCCTCCATTTTCTTGGAGACGTGCAAAAGGTCAAACAGAAAGATTTCAGAGCTGGCGGCAACTAGGCCTATTACATTTTTACACTATAACCACGTGGTTATAGTTAGTCAATATTGTAATCTCCTAATATGTATAGAAAACTGTTTTGTTTTTTTTTTAAGTGTAGGTCGTAATGGTCTCTTTTTTAGCAAATTAATTACAATCAAAAAAACAAATGCAAACAAAAAGCCGTTTATCATGCAGCTTTTCTTCTACCCTCACCTCCAGGCATGACGTGCCCCACATCTTGTACAGTCAGAGCGGAGTTCTTGTCTTCCGTGTTCACCCTGATGACACCGTGGCTCAAGCCACCCATGGAAAGGATGGCACGGGCAGGAAGAGGCGCACCAGGCACTCCGGATCTACACGAGTAGACAGTTCACAATCAAACATGGATGTTTCCATCTGTTAGCCATCTGCCTACCCTCTTATGAACAACATCACATATAAATTTCTGTCTAGTTGGACTGAAATACAAGCTGTGAAGGTGGCTTGTGTGAGACATGAAAGAATAGAAAGAATTTGGTTTTAATCTTCTGGTTTTGTCTTTAAGTTTTCTGTAATTTTTAACAACATCCAATAAGAGCAGTGAATATAGGTCAGTGAGTTACCTTCGTATAGCTACCGTCATGGCCTCTGGAGATGTGGCACAGGGGCAAATCACCTCAGGCTTCAGCCCATGAGACTGGAACTTGTTCAGGAAGGCATCGCAGGAAGACACTGACCCTGGAAAGTACAATTTTAAAAGTGTGACATCTAATTTGGCTTGTTGGAAAAGACCCAGTTTTACAAAGCAGCGATGGCTCGGGACATACTCACAGGGATTAGCACCATCAGCAACAATGAGCATTCGTAATGAAGCCAGGCTGATGTCTCTCTGCTCCCGATGAGCCATCATGGCCCAGTGCAGATCTCGGCACTTCACCAGAGCTACACGAGCTGCACAACAGCAGGAGTTACATGGAGTATTATAAAATTATAAAATTATTTTTTAATACACTTCATCTCAGAGTAAAAGATAATTTACCTTTATGGATGTGGACCCTCTGCACCCAGGAGAGAGGACAGGCTTTCATCACTGCATAGGGAACGCTGATCGTGTGTATCCTGTTCATTACAGCCTGCAATCAAACAACCTGATTACTGGAGGTTGCAAATAAAAAAAAAACTGGAAGGGATTTTTTTCCTTCCAACTTGACAAACAACACAAACAGTGAGAAACCCATTTTGTGATGATTTTGTGCAAGAAATCTTTCATTAGTAATTTAACATTTTACATTTACTAGAGAATTTATAGTTCAGATATAATGTGCACACAAATTAAGACGTTGTACATGCACCTAGCTGTATATGCAACCTAACCTAACCTAGAAATCTACAGCTAATGACACTCACTGTGAGAACTCCATGCCATAAGCCCATGTCCTTTTTGAAGTCCAAGACATTCACCAAAGTTTCCCCTTAAAACAGAGACACAAACACATAAGTGAGGTTGGCTATGTCTAAACAATCTAAACTGAGACATGACTCAAGTTGTGATTTGCTGTTATATAAATAATATGGAGCTGAACCGAAATAAAGCTTTGTGTAATGGATGATGCAAACACTATCCTTCTACTCACCCTCACAGTAATTGCAGGCCTGAGTCAGTGATTGGCAGTGGGTTAACATGGCCACTTTAGACACAGCCACGCCCACCACTGTGCCCTCCTTATTTGCTTTATACTACAAAGAGATGAAGCAACAGATGAGCCACAACACACCTGACTAAAATGATGCTTTAAAATATTTTTGGTACTTTGACAGGATGGAATAGGCTCTAAGAATGAAGCAGCAAAAGTAAAAATAATAATAAGCACAGCTGTGTTACCTCTATGTATGCAGGGTCAGTGTTAGCAGTGGGAATGTGCGGCTGCCAGTCTTTGGATGGTTTCGTCAAGTACTTTGAATCTGTTATCACCCACTTCATTCGAGGCCAGCCTAACAGAGACAGGGAAGATATGCATCACACAACAATTTCGAGAAATATTTAATTTCTTTAAAAACAAAAAACAACAACAACAAAACCTCACAGGTTTTCTAAAAGCCACCAAAATTGATCTGAATTAAAACCCCAATTCTCCCTAAAAAATGGGATGCTGAGTAATGTGTAAAAAAAAAAAATGCAATGATTTGCAAATCATATAAACTCACACATAACACAGAAAACATGTCAAATGTTTAAACTCAGGCATACAAATATTAGATCATTTTATATTTGGATGGATTTTGTAACATGTCTGAAAAAGTTGAGATGGAAGAAACAAAAGGATGGAAAAGAAAGTTATGCTGAACTGAACTAACTGGGTCAGTAACATGAGTGTGAATGGACTCAGGGACACTTCCAGAAATCACAGTCTGTGAACACAGTTCGCTGTGCGATCGACAAATGCAGTTTGAAGCTTTATCGTGCAAAGAAGCAGCCGTAAGTGAACATGATCAAGAAAAAAGTGCTGTCTTCCCTGGACCAAAGTGCTTTTAAAATGGACTGAGGCAAAGTGTAAAACTATTCTGTGGTCAGATGAATGAAAATTGTGTATTGTCTTTGGAAAACATGGATGCTGCATCATGTGGACTAAAGTGAAGAGGGACTATCTGGCTTGTTTTCCATGCTCAGTTCAAAAGCCTGCATCTCTGATGGAATAGAGCTGCATTGGTGCCTTTTTGGAAACGGTATCTTTCACAAGTTTAAAGGTGCCAACAATGCAGAAAGGTATATGCTCCCATTAAGACAAACACCTCCTTCATGGAAGGCCTGGAGACAATGCTAAACAACATACTGCATCTATTACAACAGCTTCATAGTAGAAGAGGCGAGGTACTGAACTGGCCTGCCTGCCTGCAGTTCACACCGTTCACCAAATGAGAATATTTGGCTCATCATGAAACAAAAAATAGGACAAAGAAGACCCAGGACTGTTGAGCAGACAACATTTCCTTCCAAAAGGTCCAGCAGCTGGTTCCTCAGTTTCCGGATGTTTATGGACTGGATGCCACACAGCAGTACGCACAGACCTGTTCTAACTGTTTTGATACGTGTCGCTATGAAATGTTACTTTTTCTCATTTAAAACATTTGGTCTGTTTTCCAGGTTCTACTGTGAATAAGAGTTTTTGAAATTTGCAAAACAAAGCATCCCAATGTTTTTGACATTAGTATTGAATTAGACAAAGGTTGCTTTTTTAAAAACAAAACAGGTATTCAGGACATTCAGGACAGAACTTGCTTGCTGACCTTTAAATTGTAGTATTTCGCCCGTGGGGGTCTTGGGTAGGCCTTTCAGGCAGATCTCACTAGTCAGAGCCAGACCAACGCCACAGCTACCGAGCAGAAAACCCACCTGGCTGATACCTGCATCCTAAACACGTCACAAACAGGACAACAAGAAAGCACTCAGATTTTTGAACATAATAAAAACATAAAATGAAAGTTTCCTGTGACGGTTTTTATACCTTGCGAGACAGCGGTACCTCAATAGGTACAGGTATAACTTCAGCAAGGAGGCATCCATAAAATGCCACCCAGAACATCCCGGGGTCACTGTTGGGGTACACCAGCGCCACCTACCAAGAAAGTTTAGTTGGACGTTAAAACAAGCACTTTCTGGGGCCAGTGGTCATTTTAATAAAGTAAACCCTCTTCCATATCAGTCGTTTTACGTAACAGGACATAATAGACATAAAAGCAGCATAGAAGCAGTGTGTGAAAAACTAAAAACAGTCTTTTTTGATGTTATTTTCAACAACAACAAAAAAAATCCTGCCTCCCACAGAGGCAGCAGCAATAAATTGTGATACAGTCAATGTTCATTGCAAATACACAAGTTAAAAATAATCATTTGCTGTAAATAAGTGTGTGTTTTCTGAGTGTGAGCTCTTACTCGGTCTCCTGGTTTGAGGA
Source organism: Rhamphochromis sp. 'chilingali' (assembly GCF_963969265.1). Taxonomy (NCBI): domain Eukaryota; kingdom Metazoa; phylum Chordata; class Actinopteri; order Cichliformes; family Cichlidae; genus Rhamphochromis; species Rhamphochromis sp. 'chilingali'. The sequence goes on from NC_137936.1 coordinate 17,812,617, forward strand.
TTTGCTCGTTTTTAGTGCCCAGTTTGTTCAGGAGGGTGTACGCCAGCTTCACACTGCGACTCCACAGCTTCCCTAACAGACAGATGGTAGATTTTGGGGGGGGGGGGGTTTAGCACCTTTAGAAAAATATAATGTCAAAGAGTTTGCACATTTTTTTTACTATTACTAGGTTTTAAAATAATAAACATATATAATGTTATCTTTCAGTCGTCACAATAAGCGTTTATGACATTAAATGACATCATTTTACTGACTTGATGACGTTATACTTCTCTCTTTGAATCTTGTGTCTCACCATAAGTCAGTGTATAGAGTGGTTTGCCTGTGATGTCGAGAGCAGTAAGGGCGGGGCTCTTCCCCTGAGTGGCTCCCCAGCGAGCCAGCGCTGCCTGCAGGGCTGGAGGCCAGTTACTGACCACTCCCAAAGGCTCCCCTTTCACTGGGATGATCTGACGGCCCTCTGGCTTGGGTGTGTTGGGGTCCGGTTGGGGCACTGTGAAAGAGAGACAACAGGACACTTTTGAGTATATTACAGACTAATGAGATGAGATATCACGGAGGTAAAACCGGTCCATGCGGGGTATCAGTTTCCTCCTACATGGTTTCCCCCTTTGTTTCCTGAGCTCTCATGTTACCTGCTTTTTTTTTTTCTTTTTTTTTTTAAATTTACTAATATATATATATATATATATATATATATATATATATATATATATATATATATATATATATATATATTATTAGGGGTGCAACGATACACAAAATTCTCGGTTCGGTTCGATACTTTGGTGTCACGGTTCGATATTTTTTCGATACAAAAAAAATGTTCATGCCTTTTTAATTTGTCATTTATTAAAATTATGAATATATATTTTAACTCAAAAGTACAGTTTTTAAATTTAATGTTGCTGAAACAAAAGTAATTAAAAAAATAAATATATCTCAGGGCTCTCAAAATTTCAAATTCCCTGGTAGCCCTTCGGGCAGGGACTCTTCAGTTTTTGGTAGCCCAAAATAAATGTAAGTAGCCCGAATAAAAAAGAGAGCAATTTTTTGATTGATGTTTTGTTTCCTTTACAATATTATACATTAAAGTATAATATTGTAAAGGAAACAAAACGTTAATCAAAAAATTGTTGAAAAACAAATTACAACATTGTATAAAAATTACAATCATCAACTCAAATACTTGGTTCTAATTGAACAGAAATTTCTATGAACTTGTAAGAACTGTGTAGGACATGAATCAGTCTGTGTCAGATCCTGAATTTGAAATTTCCGCTGAAGTCACGGGTAAGAGACAAGTGGAACCAAGATCTAGGCCATTTGCTTTTTGAAGTTTGCAAAGACTGCTAAATTTTGCCAGTGGTAGTTCACTCTTTGCAACATAGTACGCTGTTCTAAACAGATTTTTCAGGTTTATTTTTAGTATGTTATTTGCAATTGGTGTTTGTTCTGGGAAAGATATTGCAGACTGAGCAATAATGCATTTCTTGCATTTCTAATGGGGGCCTTTCTTAAAATGACTGGTCCCAGTAACAAAGGCGCTTGTCGACTCAGAAATCGAGAGAAAACCAACAACACACCCGGCAGAACATTATGTTATTTACACGGGTGCACATAAGTGGTCCGCATTCGCTGTCAAAATAAAAGACGCGCACCAGATAAGAAGTTGCAACGCGCGTTTGCGTCCATATAAAAGCACTGTTTTTGTCCGCTAGAGTGGGATTTTCACGGCACATTCCGCACCACATCTCTGTGCGTTCATCATTTGTTTGAAGCCAGCTCACCTCCTGCAACCACTTTTCCGAGAATACGCGCTTCTTTTGTGGTTCGGACTCCTTCTGACATTTCTTTGGAGGTGGAGGAACACCAAAGTAATTGCTTAAAGGAGCTTCTTCGACATCTTTAAGAGTTTTAAACAAATGTCTGTCCTCGTCCAGAAAATCTTATGTATGCAAACACGCGTTGCAACTTCATATCTTGTGCGCGTTTTTTTTTTGTTTGTTTTTTTGACAGCGAATGCGCAGCTGCGGACCACTTATGTGCAGTCCTGGTTATTTAGCTCATCATATTGCAGCCACAGAAATTCTTTTGTCCATGAAACCAGAAAGCTGCACTTTCTTTTTGCCTTATAGTCTGATTTGTCATAACTTTTACGTTTTGTGGTAAGCTTTTCTTTGGCTGTCACTTCTTCACCCTGACCTGTCTTATTTGGCTCAGCAGAACTAAAATATGTATCCTGCTGCTTTTACACACACACACATAACGGTCAGCGATTCTCTGCGCGATCAACCTCTCATATGTTTAAGCTTGCTGTGGGAGATTTCACTTGTCATGTTTGCATAGTAAGCTAACAATTGATAAGACGATGTCAGAGGAATTGGTGCACAAATTATCATCACTCACAGATCAGTGCTGTCGCTCTCTATACACAGTTCGCGCGATTGCAAAGTGAAAGCAAAAAACAAGCGCAAATTCAAACGCGACTTCAATATGTCACATATTGACAGTGGCTCACCGATGCCAATGACATAGTTACCCAGCTACATTTCCGAAAGAATGCAAAAGCATTGACATATATTTTTCCTTCCTACAATAGCCCGACGGGCAGGGCAGAGATAGATTTTGGTAGCCCGACTGGAAAAATCGCTAGCTCCGGGACGTCGGGCTAGCGATTTTGCAAGCCCTGTATCTGATTGAGGAATCACTCATCTTTGGAAAAGAGAGTTTATTACAGAGAAATGGCTCTTTCCAAAATAAAAGCTATACTATACGCTTCTTCTGGGCTATATTCTCAGCAGCATATTTTAGTGGGTCAGGGCTGTTCGGGGTTCTGTTTGTACAGTTATGTTTTGTTTATGTTGCCATAGTGACGGGTGACGCCCTCTCGCTGCAACGGTGTGTCCTTCCGGGGTCAGAGGGCGCCCTGTGTGTTGTTGTTGTTGCTGTGCGGTTGCCGCGCTGAGCAGTTAGCTAGCGGCAGTGTTCTTCTGCAGATGTCAATAAACGGCTGTGCTCCCTGGCTAGCTCACGGGAAGAAAGACCAAACGACACCTCCTCTCCTCGTTGTCTGAGCTCGTCACATTGGTGTCAGAAGTGGGATGATGGTGGCACCCCATGTTCTGACCCGAGTGACTTTGGTGCGCCAAAAGAAGGCACCTGGACATTTGCAAAGTGAAAGCAAAAAACAAGAGCAAATTCAAACACGATTTCAATATGTCACATATTGACAGTGGCTCACCGATGCCAATGACATAGTTACCCAGCTACATTAACGAAAGAATGCAAAAGCATTGACATATATTTTTCCTTCCTATGATAGCCCGACGGGCAGGGCAGAGATAGATTTTGGTAGCCCGACTGGAAAAATCGCTAGCCCCGGGACGTCGGGCTAGCGATTTTGCAAGCCCTGTGTTAACTTACAGGCATGGCCCTTTAAGGATGAAGCCTGATGGGAAATGTATTCGGGATGTGTGTAGCGGGACTGCCTGGTGTGTGTGTGAAGAGAGAGAGCGGAGAAGGGGGAAAAGTAACGGTTAGCTACAGAAGAGACGAAAAGAAAATAAATAAAAGGAATATAATAACTCCCTCGACAGCCAGAGTTGTGTCGGCGATGCTCGCTGTGAGTAAACTGTTTCAGCCCACTGTACGCGGTGTTCGTGCCTTAGAGAAGAAATAAAGTTCGGTGAAGCAGTTTCCTACGCCTCCTTCGATCTTTTTGCTAGCGGAGTTGACCTGTATAGTAAGCTGTTGCCGGCTACGAGTCAGTTACGGAACCTTCAAGTAACTGCCAGAGGTTTCCTTACTACGGTTCGGGGCCGCGGATCTGGCGCGGTAACACCTGTATCTGATTGAGGAATCACTCATCTTTGGAAAAGAGAGTTTATTACAGAGAAAAGGCTCTTTCCAAAATAAAAGCTATACTATACGCTACTTCTGGGCTATATTCTCAGCAGCATATTGTAGCGGGTCAGGGCTGTTCGGGGTT